>NW_025999905.1:7821961-7841364 GCF_001458135.2 Marmota marmota marmota | reverse complement strand
CCCCCATCCCCACCCCACCCCACCCCAGTTCTATTGCTCCTCAGGACCTATTTCCCTTGCCACCCCTAATAGGTTTGCTTGCCTTGGGACCTTCTGCCCTAGCATTTTACTCTGTCTCCTAGGGAATAGAAGCAGTCATATAGCTTCCCTCCTGCTGCTGTCAAGACAACCCCTCAATCCTGCTGAAGTTCTTTCAGAGTTGTTACCACTTGACCTGGCAACTTGCCCATTCTGCCACCTTATCCCTTACACACTTAGATAGTAAAAGGAAAAAAAATGTTACATATGAATCTAATAAAATGGTAGAAACAATAATCCAATTCATCATCTTTTTGAAAAAAAATTTAAAGTCAGACTTGGGTTTTCTAAAGCAGGATAATGATAAAAGGACTAAGGTCTAAGAACAGGAATAATTTTAGAAAAGACAATGGGCATTCTGGGCAGAAAATGGGAATGGGCTGGAGTTGTACATGCTAACAATAAAACACAAGTCTTCTTTTTCTTTCCTTGGTATGTTCAGTCCTGTTATAATCAACTGCTTCAAGGCAAAGCTAATCTCCTCATTAGAATGAAGTGATGGATGATTCAAGGTAACAGAATAAAGGGAGCAAAAAGTCACAGGGTAGTTTTGGATTTCTTAGAGCCATATCTTTGTAGCAGTCATTTTGGGAAGTTGGTGATAAGAAAATTAGCTATGCTAATTGAAAGTGGCTTTAAGACATAAGAGTTTGCCTGGCATCTAATAAAGTGTTTTCCCTATCGAAGTCAGTCTGTAGAAACACTGAGTGGTAGAACACAGATGTAGTGCAATCACTGGTATTTTGTGTGGTTATTACATCACATTCATTTGTATTAAGAAGAAAAATTACCTGTGAGGAGGTATTAAAGTTAGTTCACTAAAAGAGAACAAATCTCAGTGACTTAACACAATAAAGATTTAAATTTCAATCACATCCCAGAACAGGGGTGCTGTTCTCCCTGCTGCTTTTCAAGGACCCAGAATCCCTCCATCTGGTGTCCTTGTATGTCCCAGGGCCTTAGTGTCCTCGACTGACCACTCTGCATCTTGCTTGCAGTTAGAGAAGAGAGAAAGTGTGGAGAGAGCACACCGGATTTGTACCTTGAATCACATGACACACAGCATTTCCACTCACACTACATTAGGAAATGATCCTATAAATTCACTTAGGTGCAATGGGGCTAGAAAACACTGACTTTACAACTAATAACAAAAATTATTAATATGCAATAGGAATAAAAACAATGAATTACCTTCTGCAAGTTATTAAATCTCCTTGTATCTCCATTTCCTCTTCTATAAAATGACACCTTTAGGGAAATATATAAGTTAATATATGGAAAATGTTTAAAATATTCCCTAGTACATGCTAAATGCTCTTTGGGTTTATGATCATTGCTGTTATTATAATTATTATTTTTAATTTCATATTTGAATAAGGATACAGAATGACTTTTATGACAATTCTAACTATTGGGACAATTAGGGCAATGACCCAAATTTGAATGCATGAGACATTTTGCAGTTTCATTGCTAGGACATTCTGAGAATGGATAAAATAGAAAGACAGGGAAATGGTCATTTAGCCTTATTAGGCATAGAGTAACTAATGTACTCTTTCCTACTAGGAAGCCCTGGTTATATGTGGCATCCCATAAAGTGACACAAGACAAGCAATTTACAGAGAATTTTTATTTTAATAGGTTGTAATTATTTCTTTCTAGTATCAGACATACATTTGGATTTTATGTTTTTATCTTATGATAGGCCTTGTGAGGGCTATTAGATTTTGTTTTTGTTCTTTTATTCTGTGCTTTCATCTTTTAGAATATGTAAGCAAAGATTTGTATATGCTAGAATTTCAATAAACTAGTGCTAAAACTATTTTAATTTTTAGAAACTCACACATGAAATATAGTCTTTTGAAATATATTCTTAATTTTTAGACCCTGTAAAATGGTTTTAATATAGAACAAAATGGACAAAAAATGAGCATATGTTGAAATTCTGATATTTTTAAATTACTTTTTTATCTGTAATACAAATTAATTCTTTTTTAAAAAATTAATTTTTACACAAATAGAGCACAACTTTTTTATTTCTCTGGTTGTACAAGATGTATACTCACATTGTTTGTGCAATCATACCCATACATGGGGTAATAGCATCCATCTCATTCTACCATCTTCCTTCCTACACATTCCCACTCCTCTCATCCTCCCCTCTGCTCAATTCAAAGTTCTTCATTTTTCCCTTGTTCCACCCCCTGCCCCATTATGGATTAGCATCTACTTATCAGAGAAAACAACAAATGAATTCTTTAGGTTGTAATAACATAATTATCAATGCAATTTGTATTTTTTAGCATTTTGTTCACATAAGTCAATGATGAGCCCTACATTACTTCTTACTTTTACACTGAATAGAAACAAAAGTGTTGATTGGAAAGACAAATTCTTATTTTTTGCTTTATATTAAAAAGCAATTTCTTATTGTATCTTGTTTAAATTTTGAAAGTGCATAGTCAAACAAATGGAAAAGGCTTTTTTAAAATTCTGCATTTTAGGACTTAAAAGTTTCCACTAAACTTAAATAAAAAGAAAGGAATGAAATAAAGTGTGATTCCCAAAACAATTAGAAGGACAGTTTAGTATTCATGACAATTTTAGTACATTCATTTGTTACTATCTCTAGAGAGATGACTTAATGTCTACATGTGGTCATATGTCTAGATAAAAGATAAAAAGTTTGCTCATTTTTTCCAGATGAGTGGTTTCTATGATGGAATATTTGGAAATATGAAAAATGTATAAAATATGGAGGTACAGCCAACTTACCAGTTTTATTCTAATTGATTATTTTATAAATACTCAGCAGTTTGTGTTTTAATATTAAGTGGGCAGAAGAAAACTTAGAAAAAAATGGAAGTGTCAAGCTTTACTGGTAAAAAATTAACAATATAAACCAGGTACCATCATGCATGCCTATAATCCCAGTGGTTTGTGAGACTGAGTCAGGAGGATTGTGAGCTCAAAGCCACCACAGCAATTTAGTGACAGCCTAAGTAACTCAGCAAGACACTGCCTCTAACTAAAATTTAATAAAAGGAATGGAGATGTGGCTCAATGGTTAAGTGTCCCTGGGTTTAATCCTAGTACTAAAAATAATAATAATAATTAACAATATCATCGATTTTGTCATCATAACTTCATTTGCTACATTGGGAAGTCATTGAAATTGGGATAATGCAATTGATAACATTATTAGTCAAAGAGCAGAAGATATGGAATGTATTGGGAGTATTTTCATTGTTATTCTCAGGATAGATTTAGTTTGATAACTTGCATCAGTTGCTTTATTTTGTTTGCTTAGCTCAATTAATTTTTTTAAATGATATATCAATCCTGCTTAGTTACTGGGAAGAGATGGAATGGACTTCTCAATAATTCACTTGTGCTGATTAGTCCCAAATTTACAGTGGCAGTTTTTTTAATTCAAAAGTCACGGCTGGGGATGTGGCTCAAGCTGTAGCACGCTGGCATCTGTGCAGCCCCGGGGTTCGAACCTCAGCACCACATACAAACAAAGATGTTGTGTCTGCTGAAAACTAAAAAATAAATATTAAAAATCTCTCTCTCTCTCTCTCTCTCTCTCTCTCTCTCTCTCTCTTTCTCTCAAAAAAATTCAAAAGTGAAATGTTTGGTGTATTGTTAGATTTCTTGGTAAAGACAATGCACAGTTGATTCAATTCAAGAGGTTTAACACTATCATTCAATAGTATATTTTGAGTTTCATATATCTTTCACATATTGGAAATTACCAAAGATGTGCCATCTAACTCTAATAGAACTATGAATCCAGTCATCTCCATTTCTGAAGGAGAAATAAAATCCTAGGGGAGAGTGAATCAAATAAATCCCTGCTGAGAGAGAGAAAAAAATTTCTACTTCAATGAAACTCTTTTTCCATTTTCCTTTTCAAGCTTATTTTCCTTATATATAAAATTAAAGTTTGGACTATCTGACTCCTAAAGACTCTTGCAGCTCGCAATAGTTTAAATATTTTTATCTCCTCCAAAATGCAGGTATAAAAAATTAATCCCCAATGCAACACTGTTAGGAGGTGGTCTCCATTGAGAAGTGTTTGGGACATGCAGGGCTCCACCTTCTTGAAAGAATTAACACAACTATGAAATGGGTTTTATAGGATTATATTTGCCCTTGCCCTCTTCTTCTATTGGGCCCTATGAGAACACTTGCATCCACTTTTTAGGAGGAAGCATCATTCAGAGGTGCCATCTTGGGAGAAGAGAGAATGGGTTCTAATTTACTAGTATCTCGATCTTGGACTTCTCAGCCTCCAGAATCATGGGAAATAAATTTCTGGTTTTGTAAATAACCCACTGTCAGATATTCTGTTATAGCAGAACAAAACTAAGGTCTAAGACACAGCTTGTATGTTCCATAGTCACTGAAGAGTAGGCCAATGTTTTATAACATATGACTTACATGTTTTTAGTGGAGCCAAGTATACTAACATTTTGCCCAATTCCTGTAACATCTTTCGTCTTCATAACTGGGTTAAAAAAAAAAACACATTTATTTTTAGGTGTAGTTGGACACAATGCCTTTATTTTATTTATTTATTTTTATGTGGTGCTGAGGATAGAACCCAGGGCCTCACACATGCTAGGCGAGTACTCTACCACTGAGCTACAACCCCAGACCCCATACTGTTTTTTTTTGTTGTTGTTGTTATTGTTGTTTTTGTTGTTTTTTTCCAGTCTATGAGTGAAGGCAACACCATCAATCCAAAGATGCCCTAGGACATTCTGGCCTGCCCAGTATTGGGAATTAAATGGCTGTCATATATAAGTGTAGAAATTCTATGTAGACCCGTGTTTATATCTTGAATTAACCTAAAGGGTCACTTCTCCCCAATCCATAGGTGACAACATATGAACTGAGAGTGATATATATATATTTAGATGTATAGCCTATATAGACAACTAACTTCTAGACACTAACAGATTTCACATTATCCTAAAACATTTCTCCAAAATAATCTTTGTTTTCTGTTAAACACAGTTATAACTTAATACAACTCTCAAGTATGTATATTAACTTTCATGAAAATTTTTAAAAAAGTTTGTTCTTTATTAGATACTATTACAAAATGAAAAGTCAAACTACAGCCTAGGACAGAATAGATGGAAGTCTCATATCTAATAAAGGGCTTGTATGCACAATATATCGAATATATCGAGAATATATTGAGATCTCCTGAAGAAAACAATACAACTAAATGTGGGCATACATTTTTAATAGTTACTTCAAAGATAAGATTGCAGATAGCAAATAAACACATGAATCATTATCATTATCCACGACAGCTATGCAAATTAACATTTCAATGGGATACCTATCATAATGACTGTCAAATAAATAAATAAATAAAAATTAAATTAATGATTTCAAGTTCTTCCAGAGATGTGCAACAACTTGAACATTACTTGCACACTGCTGGTGCTAATACAAAAATGTACAGCCACTTTGGAAAAGCATCTGATAGTTTCTTAAACTAAATGTAAACATACTGTACAGCTTAGCAATCCTACTCCTCAGTGAAGTAAAGACTTCTGTTCACACAAAATCTCAATGACAATAGTGACAGAAGCTTTATGTGTAATTGTCAGAAAACAGGAAACATCTGAAATGTTCTTCACATGAATAAATAAAAACAACAACAAATTTGGCACATTTATATAAATGGAATATTGCTCAGCAATAAAAAGGAACAAACTACAATAATCACCACAAAATGGGGGAATTTTTTAACATGTTATGATAAACAAAAGCAGTCAGATGCCAAAGAGCTAAATGCTTATGATTCCATTTATATGACATACTCAAGGTAAAACTATAAGAAAACAAATAAGTTAATGCCAGGGGCAGAGAGTAGAGATCGGAGTAGACCTCTGCATTAATTTTTTATTGTTTTATAACAAATTAGTAGCCTAAAATAAGGTACATTTATCACCTTATGATTTTTGTGAGTCAGAACATGGGGATGGCTGAGATATTCCTCTATCTCAAGCTTCATAAAGTTGCAGTTCAATGGTGCTGCTGTCAGTAATCTGCAGTGCCATCTGAAGGCTTGACTCGGGGAAGATCTGCTTCCAAACCCCATACCAATTCTTGGCAGGGTTCAGTACCTTGTGGCATTTGGACTCAGAAGATTATTTCCTTCCTGGCTGGGCAGTCAGACACCTCTCCCAATTCCCTGTCACCTGCACTTCTCCAAAATGCAGTTCACATTTGATTCAAGCAGACTATGAACTCCCATTTTTACCCCATATACATATTGCAGATTCACATGGGTTCCACATCCACTTTTTTACATACTGCCATACTAGTGTCTGTTGAATTCTGCTGCCCTTCCTATGATATGTCAAGAGCTTTGTAATGTTTTGAACAACTAATAATAAAATAAAATAAAAAAAAAACAGATGAAATAAAAAGATAAAAAAATAAAATTAAAAAAAATGCAGTTCACATCATACAACTGGCTTTCCTCAGACAGCATGCAAAAGCAAAAGTGAGCAACTGTGACATAAGCTACTGTCTTTTTTTTTTTTTTGCAACTTAATATCAGCAAGGGCACCCTATTACCTTTTCCATTCTATTCTCTGGGAGTTGCTAAATCAGCTCACACCCAAATGGAGAGAATTATAAATCAGCATGACTACCAGTGGGCTAGAGTTACCAGGGAACATCCCCTCAACACTTCCCTGAATCCCACTCATTCATATTTCCTCCGCATTCAAGGGACTCTGGCCTCTCCCAAAGTCACAAAATTCTGCCCTATTGCATTATAAATTCTAAGTTCATGATATCATCATCTGAGTCAGGGACCATCTTAGATTCTGTCTCCCTCCTCCACAAAGTGGGTTGGGGAGACTTTGGGGTTGATGAAACTGATTACATCTTGACTGTGGTAGTGATTACATAGATGTATCTGTTAAAATCTTATAAAACTGAATATTCAAAGGATAGTTTTTATTGTCATTTATATTTTATTAAAAATTTTAAAAGTTAACATCTCAAGAATATAGTACACTTGAATGTTACTTAAATTTTGGCCAAATTAATGGAATTGTTGACTAAGTATTAATAATATATATTTACGCAAATCTACACTTTGACATTCACTGGAAAGCAGTATAATTGTTTCTAATTATGTCATTGAAAAATTATAATAAAATTGCATAACTTATACAGTCTATAATTTGCTTATAGGAAAAGAAAAATATTGTTGTTGAAAAGAACATGTAATTATATTAATTAATTCTTTCATAGAAAGAAGCTCATTCAGAATAATGTATTTCCCTCTTTTGTTTTCTTTCCTTACAACAGACAATTTGTCAGTGCAAGTGTTAGGGAAGATAAACATGTAAATGCACAATTAACTTTTTCTCATTTAGTTCTCAAAAGAATTATTAGAACAGTTTTTTTATAAAATGATTTTTCTAAACATTTTTTAAAATTAACTTTCTTCCAGGCTGAATATAAATTGCAAAAAAAAATAATAATAAAGTCCAGTTTTCCTACTTGTTTTTCCCATTTCTAAAAAGTGACAGAGGTAAGGTGGTAGGATCCTGTTACTGTACCCTGTTTATACAGCTGTACTTCATTGAAGGAAGGCTTGTGTTACACACAGTTTGTGATAGGAAGTAAATGCTTTTAAAACAACTAAAAAGACAGGTCTTTAACCTCCACCTTTGTGGATTCTTTGTTCCACCATTCTCTTCTGTGGAGACTATAAGGAAGTAGCTCCAATATATATTATGAGTCTCTAATGAAACCTTATCTAATTAGGTCATCCCCTTGTTAACTTATTTTATGGATACATTAGGATGAATTTTTAAAATTAAATTCTGAGAAGTCCAAAAATATACAATGTGTTGACTTACAAGGAAGATTTATAAGTAGTAAGTTCTGAAAAGCATGGTGCTGAGTATGTTCTAAAGGGAAAATAGTGTTTAGATTGCTTCAAGTGTTCAATCTGTAAACAGTCTTAAAACCTTAGGATATTCATCAACTTTATTACCTCTTGAACTCACACCCCACAACACAGGAAGAGAAACAGTGCCACAGAGTTTCTTATATCTCTTACATATAGCTGTGTGTATTAATCAATAAGCCAGAGATTTTGCTTCTAAATTATTTCAAAGATTATGGCAGGGAAGTTTGAGAGGTCATCATGGTGAATTAGTCCTCATTTGTATAGGAACAATTTTCTAAATTTCTTGGGTAGAAATATAGTGTCAATTTTAGAAATGATTAAAACATTAATTATTCAGTATATAAGTTACTTATCAGAAGCTGGGTAATGAAAATACTTTTATAGAAAAAATCTGATAAGCCTACCTATTCAGAATCCTGTTCATAATATTTTCACTCTCACAAAGTTAAGTTCTTCTTATATCTCTGAGCTATCACTTGTTGACTAAGATAATTTTGCTTTCCATGTTTTGTTTGGTAACTCCCTAAACAAAGTGGTCAGAGAGCATACAGCAACTGCCCAGATCAGTAGACTGGTATTTTCACAATTAAGGTCCATAGTTACAATCCCATACATCCAATCCTAAGCTTTTTAATTTATTATCTATACTGATGATACAATGATCATATCATATGGTTAATTCCATCTCCTGGATTTGTAGCAAAAGACCAAACATAAATTAGTTAAGTAAGAACAAATACATGTTTTTAATTGAGTGTTATATATAATGTGACATTTTTAACTGGGATTTTCTTAAGATGAAAAATATCTACACAGAGAAAAATATGGGCAGAATACAAAGTCACTTGGCCTCTTCTGTTCCTTTTTTTTGAAGGGTCATTATGAAGTCATACTTGTAGGCAAAACAAGCCACTCTCCTTTTGAGTGTGTGTGTGATAAAAATAAAAACATTCATTGTCTTCTTTATTATAAGAACAATATCTACTATTTGGAAAAATTTTAGAAATATAATACTATCTTTGTTAGGTATGGGAAGAACCTTATATAACCATTATTTAATGTATTTTTGTAAATAAAAGGAAAACTTTAAATCTTAGGACCGAATATTGCTATTTTTCTTCTTATTTCAACATTTTTTAAGACTTTTCAAAAGCCATCAGGAAATAATATTATGTAATAATTCATTCCAAAATTTATGTACTAATTTCTTCCATCAGGAATCTTCTTTAATTAGAAATGTTATCACATACTGAAAAATCATCACTATCCATTGACTACATTGTTACCACATTTCCAGTTGGCTTTTATGATCTGTCATATTGTAATATGTTAGTAAAGTGTAAATTTCAGAAGTTATTTTAGTTTGCTAGAGGCATTAATTATGTCATATATGCTATACATATTTATTGTCTACGTTTCAAGTTTTTATTTATTTATACTCTGTTGGCTCCTGTTTCCAAAAAATGATTTGAGCAGCCTTATTTCAATTATCATGGTGTTGGCTAGCTTTTCCAGAGATATTCCAGATTTTTCATCCTCACTCAAGAGAGAAACATGCATAACTGGACATGGAAGTTACTTTGTTCTTTTTCTCATGGCTGCTTTCAAATTATGTGTTTTGCAGAGGTTAACATTATTTGGGCTGGACACCAAGTGCACCACAGTTCTGAGGACTATAACTTGTCCACAGCACTGAGGCAATCTGTCCTCCAGATATATACTTCCTGGGTAAGTTATATGAAATTGAATAAATGTGATATAATGATTGGTTTTTTAAGGCTCAACTATTTCTTTTTTTCCACCATTTTTAAAAAAGTTTATTGGTTCTTTTTAGTTATACATGATAGCAGAATACATTTTGATATAATAATTATACAAGCATGGAATAGATTTTATTGTTATAGTCCAATTCTTAAGGATGTACCTGATGTTACATTGCACATATATTTTTTAAATATCTTTATTTTATTTATTTTTTTAATGTGGTGCTGAAGATCGAACCCAGTGCCTCACACATGGGAGGTAAGTTCTCAACCACTGAGCTACAACCCCAGCCCTTGAACATATTTTAAAAAAGAGTATAGAATACTATTTTGAGTTAGCTTCAGGTTGTAAGCATGGTGTAATATGGAGTAAAAGGAAAGTTCTAGGGATTAAAATAAAAGCTCTAAGAAACCCTACATGCAAAGAGAAAACAGATTGTGATTTGGCATTAGGGTTTAGTATTTAATATCTCATGACTTTGATTAGTGTTTTGTAATGGAATAGGTATAAAACCATCTGCATTATTGACACTGCTCTATTAGTGTCTAGTTGAGAGTACTTGATCCCATCTGATTCAAATGCATAATATGTCAAGATCATTGTACTGTCATGTGTAAGTAATTAAAACAAATAAATTAAAAAAAGAAAAAATAATAAATAAAATAAAAGCATTCTGTCCATCTACAACTACAATTTTTTTTTAAAAAAATGAACATTTAAAAAAATGAAAACCCAAAAAAGTTATTTAGAAAAACATAAAATGACCAAAAACTTATAGCCAGAGGGATATTGTATTACCTATTCTTATACTATTACAATTAGGAAATTAAACGGTATGTTAGGGACTATGTCAAGTCACCAGAAAAATCATGGAGTATTTTCTTGGAATACCTTCTTTACTTAATGCTAAATAATTTAAAACGTTTGTGTATCAAAGCAAACATTGTGGAGTAAAATGCTTATTAGGAGTATTTTAGTTTGAGAAACATAGGGTCCAAACTTCTCAATCTATAGAAAAATCATCTGGTGACTCAAGCAATTAAGTCACTTGATCAAGTACTCTCAGCTAGGCTCAACTATTTCTATTTCCTCCTATTAAACTAATAGAAGATGTTTACAAAATTTTCCTCTGTGAGGTCAGCCCCTAAAACATTTCTTTCTTCTCTGCAAGACCAGACACACATGAAGCAAATGGCAGTCTTTTGTTTGGCCTAAAAACACACCTTGACATATACAGCAATATGAGAAAGTGACTGGCATTTTAAATTTACTCTCAACTAGTAAGGTAATGTACAAACAATGTATCCCAATCCAAATACATACAAACAGCTTTCATTAGAAACTTTTAAGAGCAATTTAAAAAGTCAGTTCCTATTTCTGCATGCCTAGGTAACATCTACTTCAACCCCTTGCTTTTTTACATTGTTTAGTTGAGAAATAGTAACTGTATATATTTATAGGGTACAATGTGGTGTTTCTTTACATATTTACATTTCAGAATTATCAAATCATGGAAATTAGCATATCCATAGGTGTAAAGATTTATCTTTTCTTTAAGGGAAGAACATTTAAACCCTCTCTTGCAGATATTTAAAAATATACAATATATTACTACTAAATATAGTCATCTTGCCAAGGAATGAAACACCAGAAATTGCTTCTTTAACTTTGTACCAGATGACAAATGCCTACATGTTTTTCTCCACCTCTACCCTCACACTGACATGCCCCTCTTCTGTTAACTACTGTTGTACTCTACATTTTAATTTTTTAACTTCCACATATAAGTGAGATCACACATTATTCATCTCTCTGTGTCTGGCTTATTCCACTTACCATAACAATTGCCTCTAGGTTCATTCATGTTGTCAGAAATAACAAAATTTCCTATGTTAAGGCTGAATCATTTTCCATTGTGTATGTACCACAGTTCTTAAGCCAGTCATCCACTGATAGAAACTTAGATTGTTTCTATATCTTAGTTATTGTGAATAATGCTGCAATAAATATGTGGGTCCAGACATCTCTTTGGCATGTGGATTTCAATTACTTTTGATATAATCCCTGTAGCAGGATTATTGGATCATAAGGTAATTCTACTTGTAATTTTTTGAGGAAATTTCAATGATGTTTTCCAAAATAGTTCTACTAATATACAATAGTACTGACAGTGTTAAGCATTCCATTCTCTCTGTATCTTTGCCAACACTTCTTATGTTTAATCATTTGATAATTCATTTGATATCCCATTTTGGTCTTAATTTACATTTCTCTCTGAATAGAGATGTTGTACAGTTTTGCATTTATCTGTTGATCATTCCTATTTCTTCTTTTGTGAAATGTCTATTCCAGTTCCTTGCCCATCTTTAATTGGGCTATTTGTTATATTACCTTATATTAACTCAAACTCAATAGTTTGAGTTCCTTATATATAAAATATTGTCCCCTTATGTAATATATATTTTGCAAACATTTTCTTCCAATGTGTGAGTTGTATTTTCACTCTAGTATTTCATTTGCTGTGCAGAAGCTTTTTAGTTTGATAAAATATCATTTGTTTATTTTTACTTTTGTTTCCTGTGCTGTTGAAATCTTATTCAAAAATCTCTCCCAGACCAATATCATGCAGGCTTTCTCCTATATTTTTATCTATTAGCTTTATAATTTCAGGTCTTATGTTTAAGTTTTTAGCCCATTCCAAGTTTCTTATATAAAGATCCACTTTAATTTTTCTGTGAAAACATTTATTATATATTTAGAAAATACTACGTATACCAAGAATTATTAGAATTGATAAACAAATTCAGTAAAGTTGCAGGATATAAAATCAACTTATGAAACTCAGCAGCATTGCTATAAGCTAACACTAATTTGTCTGAAAAAAAATGATTAAGAAAAAATCCCATTTATAATAGCAACAAAAAGAATTAAACATACAACCTACTTTATGAGTAAACTTAACTAAGGAAGTGAAAGCTCTACACTGCAAACTATAAAACATCAATGAAAAAAATAAATGGAAAGATATTGATGCTCATAGATTTTTAGAAGAATCAATACTATAATTTTCTACTCCCCAAATTGATCTAGAGTCAATAAAGTTCCTATCAAAATTCCAGTGTCTTTTGTCATAGGAACAGAAAATAAATTCTAAAATTCACGTAGAAGCATAAAATACACTAAAGAGCCAAAGCAGTCTTTGTCCAAAAGAACAAAGCTGAAAGCATCTCACTAAGAGATTTCAAAATACATTACAGATCTGCAGTAATCAAAACAGCAAGGTATTAGCATAAAACAGACATATTACCAGTAGAATAGGATAGAAATCCCAGAAATAAGTCCACAAATAGATCAACTGACTTTCAATAACAGTACCTAGAGTGCACATCTGGAAAGACAGTCTCCTTTGTTTTTGTTTTTCCTTTTAATCATATTACATCAGTTAGTAAGATGCTTACTATGGTTTGATATGGTACACCTAAGCTCTTGTGTTGGGAGCTTGATCCCCATGGTGGTGATACTGGGGTTGTATGGAGCATTTAAGAGTTTAAGCTTGGTAGAAAGTATTTAATCCTTTGGAAGTGTGCCCCCAGAAGGAATTGTAGATCCCCATTTGCTCTCCTTGGTTTCCTGTCTGGAATGTGATTGCTTACTACCACATCCATTTTTGACATGAGCTTACATAGCCAAGATAGGAGCTTTGCAGAGCCCACATCATATTTTTGGATTTCCAGCAACTAAAATTGTGAGATAAGTAAGCATCTTTTCTTTATAAGTCATCTTTTCTTTTGGGTATTTATTTATAGTGACAGCAGTGGATTAATACAATGCTCAACAAAGTTCTCTAAAAACTCCTTACACAAGGGGAATAAGAACAACCACAACTCGAAATAGGGTATGGTTCTAAGGTTTTTCTGTCTCACTGGACAACCCTGAGCTACCTGATAATATCCTTTTTTGTGATTTCCCCTGCTTAGCTCTTTTTGGCTATCAAAACACTGTCCTTAAATGAATGTTGAACCCAGAGGTACTTAACCACTGAGCCACATCCCCAGGCCCTTCTTATGTTTTTTATTTTGAGACAGGGTCTCACGAAATTTCTTTGGGCCTCACTAAATTGCTGAGGCTTGCTTATTATCTCTTTTGATCCTCATAAATAAGTTTATGGTTTTCTAGGTCAAATATCATTATCATCAGGGAACTGAAGATCAATGAGTTGAATTATACATCTAGTTAGAAAAAAGTCAAGTACTTGAAACCGAATGCTTCAAAACTGATAAAAGATATAATGGCACGGGTGATAACCCCAAAATTTGCACAGGAGTATAGGCAAAACAAATCTATAAGCCTGTTATAGTAGTAATACATTTGTTGGAATGGATCTTCTAAGAAACCCAGCCCAAACCCATCGTAACACAAACCTGTGTTAAAACTTAGATTCATTTCCTAGGACTACTGTAATAAAACACAACAAACTGTCTGGCTTAGAAAAACAAAAATTTATTGCTTTTCAGTTCTAGAAGCCAAAAGTCAAAATCAGGATATTGACAAGACAGTGCATCTTCTCTTCTAAGTTCTAGTAGTTTCTGGGCTTGCAAATGCATAACTCTAGTGGCTATATAGTATGATGCCTATTTTTTTTTTGTCTAAATTTCCCCTGTTTAAATAAGTACACTAGTCATACTGATTTAACGCTCATCTAACTCCAGTATGACCATATAATAACTAATTATATCTGCAATGACCCTTTTTCCAAACAAGGTAACATTCTGGGGTAGTAGAGGGTGTGATTTCAATGTGTAAATTTGAGGGAGGGGAGTACAGTAGAATACACAACATAACTTTAAGAAGTAAACATAGAAAATAAATAAACATATTTTCATCACCTATAGTTTGTCCTGGAACTCTGGATCGTTAAACACAGAAGAAAATACAGTTTATTTTATAGCTGTATTTAATAAATATGGCAATGTATTTAATAAATGTCCAGATTATTGAATGGAAGGAAGACAAGGTCTTGGGATGGAGGAGATGTCTGCTCTTTTTTTTTCTGAATAATTTTTTTCACATTTTTTTGATGCAGTGTAGTTATACACATTGATGTGATTTATTGTTACATATTTGTACATAGTATCCTCAAAAAAAAAAAAAAACAGGAATAACTCTAACCAAGGAAGTCAAAGATCTCTTCAATGAAAACTATAGTACTTTGAAGAAAGAAATTGAAGAAGACCTGAGAAGTAGTAGTGTCTCTTTTATGTAATTAGTTGCACACTTGCTTTGGGCTTAAATATTTATTATTATTTTATATTCTTGTTGTATTGTTCTCTTTACAAATATAAAATGACATTTTTGTCACTTATGATTAATTTTGGTATAAAATATGCTTTTCTGAAATGAGACTAGCTACTCCTGCTTCTTTTTTTGCTTCATTCACATGGTTTATCAGTATCCATCCTTTCACTTTCAGCTTGTCTATGTAAGGTGCATCCCTTGCAAAAAACATATAGTTTGGTCTATCCACCAGCCTATGTCTCTTAATTGGAAAGTGTAGATCATTTAAATTAAATGTTATCATAGAGAGGTTGTTTATTAATTACTGACATTTTGATTTACTTATCATGTTTAATTTAGTCCTGTTTCTTACTTGCTTAACTGTTCTTCAAATGAGATTTGTTCCTTTTTGAGTTCTGAGGTTTACTTTTTATTTCTTCCATGTGCAGTATTTCTTTAATAAGTTCTGAAAGGCCTGTTTAGTAGTCATGAATTCTTCTATTTACTTGGAAGGTTTTTATTTCATCTTCAATTATGGATAACAGCTTTGCTCATTGTAGCAGTCTTCATTGACATTATTTTCTTTCAGGGCGTAGAACACATCACTGCTACTCTTCCTGACTTGTAGAAATTGTGCTGAGAAATCAGAAGTGTTTCTGATTGTCTTGCCTCTAAATATGACCTGATATTTTTCTCTTGAGGCTTTTAAAATTCTATCTTTGTTCTCTAGGTTTGGCATTTTTATTACAATGTATTGTGGAAATGTTCTTTTTTGATCTCATCTCTTTGGGCTTCTGAATTCATCCCAGATAGGTCCATCTCATTATGAAGGTTGGGAAATTTTTCTGTTCTTATTTCCCTGACGACTTTATCCATTCCACTAGCCCACATTTTACATCCCTTCTCAATTCCAGTGATGCTTTAAATTGAATCTTTACATGTTGTCCCAGATTTCTTGTACATTCTGATCATGGCTATTTTTTTCTTTCTTTCTTTCTTTAATACTGTCTGAATGTTCAAGACTGGCCACTCTAACTTCCATGTCTAAGATTCTGTCTTCAGCATGGTCTACTCTAGAGAGATTTTCAGTTAAATATTTTATTTGATTTTTGTATGTAGTTCATTGCCAAGATTTCTGTTTGGTTCTTTTTTCAGTATTTCTATCTCCTTATTGAATTTCACATTCATTTTCAAACTGACTTCCTTAGTTTATCCAGTTAATTTTCTATGTTCTCTTGAAATTTGTTGATCATTTTTATAATAATTCTTTCTAATTTCCTATCTGATATTTCATCTACTTCAATATTTGGAGGGTCATTTGCTGGTGAATCATGAACTTTAAGAGGTGTTGTGTTTGCTTGATTCTTCATATTTCTTGTATCCATTTATAAGGTTTTCTGCATCTCTCGAAAGGGATTTCTCTTCTTATGTGTAGAACTATGTAGGTACAGTCTTCACTTTCCAAAATATCCTATAATCATCTGGATTGAGACCGCTTTATAGGTGTGGTGTCCATAGCCTTTTCATTATTTCTCTGTTTTTGATACAGCAATGGATAACTGTAGGTGGCATCTGGATGCCTACCCCTAGTTGTTTCTACTTGGGGGCCTTGTCATTAGAATGTATTTTGGCCTCTTCTCTTCTTTGCATTAGAGTATAGCTGAAGATTGTCATTAATTTGTGTGTGAAACAAGGTGTGATGTCTTTTGATTGAGTTGCATTCAGCATCAGAGTTTTTATCCTATGAACTTATAGTGTCCCTTTAGGTTCCCAGCACCTCACAGAATCCGGGGAAACAAACAATAGTAACAACCAACACAAAGAATATACAGTTTTAAACTAAATACTTGGGTTATACTATGATATCTATAATGTTAATTGCCACAAAACCCAGAAATGGTAGGCTCAGCAATTATCAACACCAAAAAACAATAAGTAACCATGAGTTATATCTGGCATTAAAGCAAAGAACAAGTGTCAACTATATCAGCCATAGCAGTAATAATTGCAATAACATTAATGGTGGGAGCAGGAGTTATATAAATCAATTAGTATTAAAAGATGGTAAGAAAACAGTCAATTAAAAGAAAATGTGACAGGAAGGTAGAAAAGAGTCAATAATTTCAAAAAGTAAACAGGTAATGCAGATGAGATGTAGCTTTTTATGGTCATAAGGAGGATCAGAAATAATAGAAATAACAAAGTAAATGGAGAATGAAGGAGTGAATAATAGAATTTGGCTATTAGCAGAAGACAAGAGAATGAGAAAAAGAGAAACAAAGGAAAAACAATATAAAACACAATCAAAATATATAAACCCCAAATCCTAACCCCCAATAGTCAAGGTAAAAAATAATAATAATAACATTTTAAAAATGCTAAAATGTAAAAAATGAAACAAATATGTATATTATATATGTTCATGAACCAAAAACACAGCTAAAATACACACACACAGAGAAACAGAAACAAAGAAAAAAATGGTTCTTATTGAAAAATTAAGGAATTGTTTCCACTGAAGTGGTCAAAATAGTCAATGAGAATAGAAAGAACTGTCTATACCTGACTGTCTTTCCATTTCTTCATGGGCTATGCACTGTGAGTGAGGGGTGGGTGGTCATTAACCCCTTTCTCTTTTTGTGTTGCTTACCAGACTGCCAGTTGGAGTTGCCTCAGACTGAAGTTAGTTCAAATAATTTTCAGTTTCTCTTCTCCCCAGTATAATGTAGGGTAAAATGAGAAGTACTATTAGTTGTAGATTTTTCTGCACAGACCAGATGGATGCAATCTCAGGCCCACCCTCCCTTTTTAGGCAATACCTGTATTAATACAGTCTTTTGTAATCTTGTACAAAATAGGCTGAATATATAGTCTACTAAAATATTCTGAAAAACATTTTGTCTCTCTTAGGGGCAAATCAACATGTTCCGTGAATTTAATATCTGAGGAATCATCACAGGAAAAATTTATTAGAGCATCAAATATTTCAGAATTTAAAGAAATCATGGATATAATATATTTAGGCCATCTATTTTTAAGGCTAAAAAAATGAATCTCAGAAAACTCCACTATGTCACACCATATTGAACATTGCTGGGTTGGAAATCAAGTCTAGATGCCTGATGCCAGTTTTTTGAATTTTTATCCTGGCTTCGCTTACATTATTCCTGCTATAGAGTCATGGCGTCCAAAGTTACAGATAATTAAAAATCTAAGTGAAATGCAGATTCACCCCTTTCTTATTTCTGGGGAAATATTCCCTTTATAATCTCTTTCCCTTTTGTCAGGCATATGGAAAAAAAGTACAGAATAAGGAAATGAGCATTGGGAATTTATCATAAGATGCTAATATTTTGAAAATGGAGATGAGCAAACTTGAGCAAAGGGCAATGAATTGTAGGGGTTGTAAGTCAACCTGGATCCTTTTTTAATATTTATTTTTTAGTTGTAGTTGAAAACTATACCTTTATTTTATTTATTTATATGGGTGCTGAGAATCGAACCCAGGGCCTCCCATGTGCTAGGCAAGCACTTTACCGCTGAGCCAGGACCCCAGCCCTGGATTCTTGACCATCACTATTATGTCCCTTAAAAGATAAAAACAAGTTTTAGGCCCTGATAATTAATGGTATGTAATAGATATTTCAAGATATTAAAATCAAAGAGCAGACTTCAGGTCTCTTCATTTTCTTGGATTCATTTGTAAGATTCTCCTCATCAGCACTAGTATAGAAAGCCTACAATTTGGCAGTTACCCAGGTAACAATGCACTTTACAACAAAAAATAAATGAGTCATGTCTTTGAAAAGAAAATTAATGTGTGAAATGAAGAGAAAAATTAAGCTCGGAGTATGTTTCTTCCATATTATCATAAAAATCAGAGTGGCAGATCTATCATGTAAATAAGTTAAAGTTACGAATTCAATTTTCTAGAATTTATATCCATATTATATGTGTTTTAAATGAAATTTAATCTTAAAAAGAGCTGCAGTGTATAGAGTGCTATTTAAAGTAGATGGTAAGTGCCTCTTTATTTACTATATACTGTAATATCTTGTTTTGTAAAACACTTCAATCTTTGATTATAAATCTTAATATTATGCCTTTTTTTTATTGTTGGTTGTTCAAAACATTACATAGTTCTTGATATATCATCTTTCACACTTTGCTTCAAGTGGGTTATGAACTCCCCTTTTTAGCCCATATACAGATTGCAGAATCACATCAATTACACATCCATTGATTTACATATTGCCATACTAGTGACTGTCCTGTTCTGCTACCTTTCCTATCCTCTACTATCCCCCCTCCCCTCCCCTCC
>NW_025999905.1:7737191-7820778 GCF_001458135.2 Marmota marmota marmota | reverse complement strand
CCTCCCCTCCCCTCCCCTCTTCTCTCTCTACCCCCTCTACTGACCTTCATTTCTCCCCCTTGTATTATTTTTCCCTTTCCCCTCATTTCCTCTTGTATGTTCTTTTGTATAACCCTGAGGGTCTAATATTATGCCTTGATGAAAATAATAAAATAGGTTTAGACCCATGGATGTTATTAATGTATAATAGTGTCAAGGTTAACATTTCATTGTTTTCTAATTTCATAGATAAAAACATCTGAATACTTCAATTTTATTTTCAAAACAGTGACAGAAGTGTTTGAAAAATAAAAAATGGGATTTTTGCCAAAGGGACATAGGATCCACCTGAAAAGATCATCCAATGGCAGGAATATGAAACAACTAAAAGATAAAATATATAACAGAGTTATAATCCAAAATATTAAATAAATACCCTTGAAATTAGTTATAAATGATTGATTGAAAAACTAAATGGGGACAAAAAATTTGGAGACAAATTTCTTTAAAGAATTTCATTAAGATTCTGGGAATATGGCAGAGTAGAGGAGGTGGCTTTTCAATTTGCTCCATGGCGTGAGACTGAGGTAGCAGATACACTGCTTTTGAGTAAGGTGGGGAAAGAGGGATTTCACTGGGATTTGATACTGGACACTCAAAGCAGGGTGGAGGCTCAGAAAGTTGGATACAATAAACTAAAGAAGAAAGCCAGTGTCGGAGAGCCAACCCACCATGAGCAAAAGGAGGGGTACAAGACAAAGCCCCATTTCAGGCAGCACCCTGGTATGTCTTGGTGCAGAGAAATTTGAGATCAAAACCACTACCTGGGGGCTGGGGATGTGACTCAAGTAGTAGCATGCTCGCCTGGCATGCACGGGGTGCTGGGTTCGATCCCCAACACCACATAAAAATAAAAAATAAAGATATTGTGTCCACCTAAAACTAACAAATAAATGTTAAAAAAAAACACTACCTGAACTTATCTGAACCAATAGATAGCAAACAATGCAGGTTCATGACAAGCACACTTGGGTATTGATTAACATGCACTGTGTCCTGATTGGTCACAGAGAGCAGGAGCAAGTTGGTGGCTAGCTCACCCTTCATGACATTAACAGGACTTGAAATAGCAGAAGAAAAGAAAAGAAAAGAAAGCCTCACACAGCCACTGTATTTTAGCAGGCACCTAGTACCAGACCTAGGCAGTGGCTGACATAATGGGAGAGAAATGAGAGAAAACGGAGTCTTATATCAGACAGCTTCAATCTTAGGCCACTGCTACTGGTAACTGAGAGCAATAAAATAACCATAAATGGTTGATATCTCCTACCCCTTGATTTCTCTATCAGTATTTAACTTAAGAATAATTGAGAATATTGAAGACAGACATTGACCATCCATTCTGGTCAATTATTTTGACTACTTTGCACCAGGATATTGGATTTCTTTCTTTTTTCATATATTATATTTTCATGTATATATATTATATATAATATATATACACCCTTCATATATATATATATATATATATATATATATATATATACCCTTAAAAGATAAGTTTTAGGCCCTGATAATTTATACATGCACTTATTTTGCATTTTTTAGTGTAATTATCTTTTTGTTTTAGAATTGTCTTGTGATGGAACATTGGATTGTATATCTTAGTTAGAACTTGTATTAATTCTATGTATTTATTTCTCTTATTTCTCTTTCAACCTTATATTCTGTTTTCAGTCTAATTCTATTGTTCTTTCTCACTCTCTCCCAATACTGTGCTTCTCCTATTTTTCCCCTCCTTCTGTATAAACATAACCTGATACTGCTCTTCAGCATCTCTTTGTTCACTTTCTGAAATTGTGAGTTCTTTCTAACTTTCTAACACATTTCTTTCCCCCAAATTAACCGTATTTTTACCATTATTCAGAACTAAATGGTTTATATATCCCCTGCCCGCACTATCAATGCTAGTATAGTCATTACTGCTCTGGATTATATAACAGACACATGCTATTTTCTTTAAAGCCAGAACTAGTTCATGGTTATTATTTTGACTGCTGACAATTGTTGAACCCACAATTCCTGTTGGTTGGTGGCAATTAATGTTGAAGTAGTAGATTCTGAGTGCTTACTTTAACACTGTTTAATACTCTTTGTTGTTTACAACCATTTTACTATTGTTTATTTTTCCCACATTCTGTGAGTTACTGAGAACCTACAGGGACAGACACTAAAATTTCACAGGTTAGAGATTATGCTGCAGAAGTAAACATTCCCTCACAGTATTCTTAATCAAAAAAGGAAGGAGACAAAAGCCCCAAACCATCAATAAGGACCCAAGGAGGAACAAGTAGACAGGAAACTTAGGTCCCACCCATTGACCTCTACTCATACATCAAAAACAGAGAGAACGTCCAGAACAAATAAAATAAATACACATAAAAGGACATGCCCCAAAAGAGGACAACTACTTCACTTGATGCATAAGACCAAGACCTCTGAAATATGAGATAACAGGCAAATAAATTCTACTCCCCACTAAGTTCAT
The DNA here is from genome assembly GCF_001458135.2 of Marmota marmota marmota. Lineage (NCBI taxonomy): Eukaryota > Metazoa > Chordata > Mammalia > Rodentia > Sciuridae > Marmota > Marmota marmota. The sequence continues at coordinate 7,818,251 of NW_025999905.1, read as the reverse complement.
AAACCCACTGATAGTGAAGTAGATGAAAACCCAGAGAAAGGTTATTAAAAAATTGATTATCAAAATGTTCAATTAAGTAAAAGATGATCTAAGAAAGGAATTAAGAGAGCAAGAACAGGATATGAGAGACCATTTTAATAAAGAAAGAAACATAGTGAAAATAAAACAAGAAGAACTCCTAGAAATAAAAGATAGAATCACTCAAATTACAAACCCAATTGAAGGCATCAATAACAGACTAGATGGTATAGAAAATAGAACCTCAGACCTTTGAGACAGAACTTCAGCCACTGAAGCCAGGTTATATGATTTTGAATACACAGAATCAATAAAGAGGAAAAAAATATAGAACATGACCAGAATATACAAGAACTCTGGAAAAACTTAAAAAGACCAAATGTGAGAATCAATGGGATAGAAGAGAACATGGAGATATAAACTAAAGGTATAAAGCATATTTTCAATGAGATAGTTACAGAAAACTTCTCCCATATCAGAATGAGATAGACATCCACATATTGTAGGCTTACAGGACCCCTAATAGACCCAAACAAATGAGAAAGTGAATGATGCACATTATAATCAAAATGTCTGACATAGAAAAGAAGGAAAGAATATTAAAAGCTACAAGAGAGAAACCTTAGGTCACGTTTAGAGACAAACCAAAGAGACTCACATTTCATTTCTCTGCCCAGACCCTAAAATCAAGGAGGGCCTGGAATAAGATATTCCAAACCTAAAAGAAAACAACTGTCAACTAAAGTTACTATACCCAGCAAAACCCAGCTTCAAATTCAAGGGTGAAAAAAAACATGACAAGAATGAATTAAAAGAATTCATGAGCACCAAAGGAGCACTACAAAGAGTACCCAAAGAACAACTTCATACCAAGAAACTAAAATACAGTTCCCAAAGCACACAAACTGAGGCTGTTTAATAGAAGAATAATCCACTAAATGAGAATCATGACAGAATAAAATATAGCAAAAAACCAATAGAACAGGAAAGCATAACCACATATTCACACTAACACTGAATGTTAATGGTCTCAACTCCTTCATTAAAAGACATAGATTAGCAGAATGGATCAAAAAACAAAATCTAGCTATATGCTTTCTACAAGAGACCCATCATATAGGTAAAAACACCCATAAGCTGAAGGTAAAAGGATGGCAAAAAAATATTCTAGGCTTATGGTCCAATAAAATAACAGGAATAGCTATTATCATTAAGTAGGTTCCAAACAAGAATTTGTCAGTAGACACAAAGAAGGCCATTACATCCTAGTAAAGGGAACATTCCAACAAAAAAATATATATATAACCATAGTAAACATTTATGCCCAAATGTCTATCCACCTAATACATGGAAAAAATATTCCATGACATTAAATACCACATAGACCCTAACACAATAACACTGGGGAATTTCTATACCCCCTTATCACCAATAGACAGACCTTCAAAACAATCAGTCAACAAAGTTATCTACCACCTCAACAACATCATAAATAAAATGGCGCTAATTCATATCTATAGAACAGCTAAATTTACCTTCTTCTCGTCTATGCAGAGAACTTTTTCCAAAATGTATCATATTCTACGATACAAAGCAAATCTTATCAAATATTAGAAATAATAATAATCCCATGTGTTCTATCAGATTAGAATGGAATGAAGCTAGAAATCAACAGCAAGAAAAAGAATAGAAACCACATAAAGACACAGAGATTGAATACTACTCTCTTAAATGAAGAATGGATCAAAGATCTAATGAGAACCAAAATCAAGAAATTCTTAGAAACAAATGAGAACCAAGATACAACATGTAAAAATTTCTGAGACAGTATAAAAGCAGTTCTAATAGACAATTTTTATAGCACTGAGTGCCTACAATTAAAACATACAGAGATCTCAAATAAATAAGCTTATGCTCCACCTCAAGGCCTTAGAAAAATAGGAACAAACTAACTCCAAAACCAGTAGAAGTTAGGAAATAGTTAAGATCACAGCTGAAATCAATAAAATTGAAAATAAGAAAATAATACACAGGATCAATGTAACAAAGAGTTGATTCTTTTAAAAGATAAATAAAATGACAAATCCTTAGCCAAACTAACCTAAAGAAAGAGTGAGAAGAAGAAAACCAGCAAGATCAGGGATGATAAAATAGATATCACCACAGACTTCTGAAATTCAGAGGATTATCAGATCCTATTTTGAAAATTTATACTTGAGTAATGTGGAAAATACAAAGACATGGACAAATTTCTAGACATATATGACCTATCAAAAATTGAACCTGGAATAAATAGAAAACCTAAACAGACCCATATTATGTAACAAAATTGAAACAATAAAAGTCTTCTAAAATAGAATAGTCCTAGACCCAATGAATTCTCAGAAGAGTTCTACAAGACCTTTGCAGAAGAACTAATGCCAGTCTTTCTCAAACTATTCCATGAAATTGAAGGAGCGGGAACACTCCTTAATACTTTTTATGAAGCTAGTATAATCTGATAACAAAACCAGACAAAGACACATCAAGGAAAGAAAACTCCAGAGCAATATCCCTGATGAATATAGAAGCCAAAATTCTAGATAACATATCATCAAATCACATTCAAAACACATCAAGAAGATACATATCATGATCAAGCATATTTTATTTCAGAGATGCATGGTTGATTCAACATATGCAAATCAATAAATGCTATTCATCATTTAAACAGAATAAAGAACAAAAATCACATACATGATCATCTCAGTGGATGCAGGAAAAAAAAAACTTTAATAAAATCCAATATCCACTTACATTAAAAGTGTTGGAGAAGCTAGGAATTGAAGGAACTTACCTCAACATTGTAAAGGCTATTTATGACAAACATAAGCCAACATCATACTAAAAGGAGAAAAACTATAAGCATTTCCATTAAATTCAAAACAAGGTGATCTACTCTCACCACTCCTATTCAATGTAGTCCTCAAAATATTAGCTAGAGCAATAAGGCAAGAAAAGGAAATCAAAGGTATACAAATAGGAAAAGAAGAAGTCAAACTATTTTTGTTTGCCAGTGATATCATGTTATATCTAAAAGGTCCAAAAAACTCCATGAGAAGACTTCCATTACTTAGAAATGAAATTAGTGGGATTCAAGATCAACACTCATAAATCAATAGCTTTTCTATACTTCAGTAGTGATTCAGTCAAGGAAGAAATCAGGAATACCATTCCATTCATTCCATTCACAATAACCTAAAAAAAATGTGTATTAATCTAACCAAGGAGGTAAAAGAGCTCTACAATAAAAATCATAGAACACTGATAAAATAAATTGAAAAAGACCTGAAAAAATGTAAAGATGTCCCATGTTCCTGGATAGGCAGAATTAATATTGTCAAAATGGCCATACTGCCAGGCACGGTAGCTCATACCTGTAATACCAGCAGGAGAATGGAGAATTCAGTCAGCCACAGCAAAAGTGAGGCGCTAAGCAACTCAGTGAGACCCTGACTCTAAATAATATACAAAAATAGGGCTGGGGATGTGGCTCAGTAGTCAGGTGCCCCTGAGTTCAATCCTTGCTCTCTCTCTCTCTCTCTCTCTCTCTCTCTCTCTATATATATATATATATATATATATATATATATATATATAAAGAAAAAGAAAAAGAGGCCATAATACCAAAGCAGTATTCAGATTTAATGCAATCCCCATCAAAATACCAATGACATTCTTCACAAAATTAGAAAAAAAAAAACAATTCTTAACTTCATTTGGAAAAAATATGAGACCCAGAATAACCAAAGCAATATTAAGCAAGAAAAGTGAAGCTTGAGGCATCATAATACCTGATCTATACTATGGAGCTGTAGTAACAAAAACAGCATGGTATTGACAACAAAATAAACATGAAGACCAATAGAATAGATTAGAAGACACAGAGAAAAACCTACAACCTCTGGCCTTCTGATATTTGACAAGGGTACCAACAATATATCCTGGAGAAAAAATAATGTTTTTACCAAATGGTGCTGGGAAAATGGGATAATTATATGTAGAAAAATGAAATTAGACCCCTATGTTTCACCCTGCATGACCCTCAAATCAAAATGTTTTAAAAATTTGGGAATGAGACGGGAAACCCTCCAACTACTAGAAAAAACATAGTGTCAATTTTCTATAATATAGTTGCTGTCACACCATTTTTAACAAGAACCCAAAGCACAGGAAATAAACCAAGAATCAAAGTGGATGCCACTGAATAAAAACTTTTTCACAGATATGGAAATGATTAAGAGTATGAAGAGAGAATCAAAAGAATGGGAGCAAATCTCTGGCCAGCTACTCCTCTAATAGGGGGATTCATATTGAGAATATACAAAGAACGCAAAAATTTAACTGAAAAAAAAAAAAACCAAATAACCCGTTCAATAAATGGACAAAAGAAATATAGAAAAAGTTCTCAATAGAAGAAACACAAATGGCCAATAAATACATGAAAAAATGTTCCACATCTCTAGCCATCAGGGAAATGAAATCAAAACTGCAGTAAGATTTCATCTCACTCCAGTCAGAATGACAATGATGGAGAATACAAACAACAATAAATATTGGCAAGGTTGTGGGGAGAAGGGAACACTTGAATATTTTTGGTGGGACTGAAGACTAGGGAAACCACTCTGGAAAAACAGTTTGGAGATTCCTCAAAAAACTAGGGATGGAACCACCATATGATTCAGCTATCATATTCCTGGGTATTTTCCCCAAAGATCTAAAATCAGCATACTACAATGATACAGCCACATCAAAGTTTATAGCAATACAATTCACAATAGGTAAGTTATGGAAGCAACCCAGATGCCCATCAATAGATGGATGGATTAAGAGAGTGTGACTGATACACACACACACACACACGGTGTTTTACTCAGACATTAAAAAGAATGAAATTATGACATTTTTTCTGGTAAATGGATAGAAATGGAGAATATATGCTAAGTGAAATTAGCCAAACTCAGAAACTCAAAGGTAAAATATTTTCTCTCATGTGCAGAAGCTAGAGTAAAATAAAGGAAAGGGGGAGGGAAGAATAAGATAACATAAGGAACTAATCAAATATAAATGAATAGAAGAGCAAAAAACTAGTCTAGTAGATTGGGAGGGGGTGGAAAGGAAATGGGGAAGGAAAATGGGGATTCATGAGCTAAAATTTATTTCTGTTTGTATGAGTTTGTTGGGATGAACCCAACTACTATGTACATGCATAAAGCTCTAATTAAAAAAAAAAAAAAGAATTTCAAATACTATATGCAAATATTGTACCTTACAGGAAGTGAGGCTTAATTAGCTTTCCCTTCTCTGAGTTTGGACTGAGTGTGGAAAAGGAGCAACTTTAGAGTAAGAAACTCGGCAAATATGATCTTAGGTCACAGTTAACATCAGTAGTAATAACATGTCAATAGCATGCGCCCAGGGTATGATAAGATGGAATGGCCCTTCAGCCCTATGGTTTTATCTGTTAAAACCCATAATCCCAATCTAACCATGATAGCAGATGTGTTGATTCCATGTTGAGGGACATTCTACAAAGTACTTCTACAGTACTCCTTAAAACTCTAAAGTTCAAGAAACACGAAGAACATCTCAGAAGTTGTCACAGATCAGAGGAAGTAAAAGATACAAAGACTAAATCAGTACTGTGTCCTGGATGGGATCCTCAAACTGAAACAAGACAGTAGGGAGAAGGAAGGAACGAAGGAAGGAAGGAAGGGAGGGAGGGAGGAAGGAAGGAAAATGAAATAANTATATAAATGTGATATATATATATCACATTTTCTTAAACATTCATCTGTTCAAGGACACCTGGGTTTGCTCCATGGCTTGGCTATTGTGAATTGTGTTGCTATAAACACTGATGTGGCTGTGTCATTATAGTATGCTGACTTTAAATATTTTGGATATCTATTCAAAAGTAGAATAGTTTGATGATATGGTGTTTCCATTCCTACTATTTTGAGCAACCTCCATACAGCTTTCTGAGTGGTTGCACTAATTTGTAGTGCCATCAACAAGGCAGGAGTGTGCCTTTTTCCCCATATCCTCACCAACATTTATCATTACTTGTATTCTTGGTAATTGCCATTTTGACTGGAGTGAGATGAAATCTCAGTGTAGTTTTTATTTGCATTTCTCTAATTGCTAGAGATGTTGAATATTTGTTGATCATTCGCATTTCTTCTTTTGAGAAGTGTCTGTTTAGATTTTTTGCTCATTTATTGATTGGGTTATTTGGGTTTTTTTGGTGTTTTTTAGTTTTTTGTATGTTCTGGATATTAATACTCTAACTGAGGAGCAGGTGGCAAACATTTTCTCCCATTCTCTTTTCATGCTTTTAGTTAACTTTGCTATGCAGAAATTTTTAATTTGATACCATTCCACTTTTTTATTTTATTTTTTTTAATGTTATTTCTCATGCTTTAGAAATCTTGTCAAGGAACTTGGTTTCTGTGCCAGCATGTCTGAGTGTAGGGCCTACATTTTCTTCTAGTAGGTACAGTTTCTGGTCAGATTCCTAGGTCTTCAATCTACTTTGAGTTGAGTTTTATGAAGGGTGAGAGGGGTTAAATTTCATTCTACTACATGTGGGTTTCCAGTTTTCCCAAGACCATTTGTTAAAAAGGCCATCTTTTCTCCAAAATATGTTTTTGGGCCCTCTGTCAGAATCAGATAACTATATTTATGTGGGTTTGTCTCTTTGTCTTCTATTCTATTCAGTGGGTCTCCAGTTTTGGTGCTTTTGAGAAAGGATCTCACTAAGTTGCTGAGATTGGCCTTGAATTAGCAATTATCCTACCTCAGCCTCTTAAGTCTCTGGGAGTACAGATATGTGCCACTGTGCCTGGTTTTGTGGACTTATTTTTGAGGGTGCTATTTTTTTTTTGGTTCCAAGTAATGAAACCCAGAGTGTTTACCACTGAACTATATCAGTCTGTTCATTATTATTATTAATATTATTATTAATTATTATTATTATTAATTTTGAGACAGGGTCTGGCTAAATTGCTTAGGGCCTTTCTGGCTTTGAATTTGTGATCCTCCTGCCTCAGGCTCCCAAGCTGCTGAGATTACAGGTTTGCATCACTGCCCATGGCGAGGATACTAATTTTTAAAAAACCTTCATTACTTTTAGGAAATAGTAGAGAGAAATTGACTAGAAATAAAGAAATCTGGATCCCAGCGCTAGTCCTGTTGTTAACTAGCTTTGCCACTCTGAGCCAATCAATCATTTGAGTGTTGATGATTTTATGCATGAAATGGGGCTATTAATATTTGCTCTGACTTCTCATATGGTTATTTTGAATAGCACCTTAAATAATGAGTGTGGAAATTCTGCAAAATATATCAAGTATATTTCTCATGTATGATATTATTTTTATATTACATATAAGAATACAGAGGAACCTCTGTGAAATCTCAGATCTTCTTATTACATTGCACTCTCTGCCAAACTACATAAACAAAGTGTTTTTCAGTTGCTGCAGTTGGAGTTATTTAAAGACAAATGTGATTATATAAATATGCAAAAAACTAACAATTTTGATGTAATGTACTTGAATGTGCTGAGGATAAAATTCTCATAAGTCTTCTTTTTAAAATGAAAGCAGACCTTGAGCCCCCATGAAGTAAAGAATTTCAGAGCCTCAAATCTAGCACACATCAGGAAAATGGAATTATTCTGTAGCTTATCAAGTCATCTAAAGTGTAGGACTAATACTATTCATTCTCTAATTACCAGTGTCTTTCTTTACAGAAATCTGATAGTCATTTGCAATCTTTTCAGTGTAGGGTGAATAAAATGAAACAATAGTTGTACTTGAGGTAGCATTATTTTTTTTGTCACATTTAAACATTTTACAAGTGGCTAAAAATTCTACTTCCTTTACATGTTATTTTTGATTGAAGAAGTTCATCCACTTGAGGATATAAAGTATGAATTCGTATTCTCAAGGTGATTGCTTTCCTCGGAGGGAATCAGGTAAATATATAGCTGTGGTTACAAACTGTTAAGCTACTGAGAACGGCTCTGGGTCCAGTGAAGCTTCACAGAAGAAATAATGGTTAGTCAGATCTGTAAGATTGGTAAAATTTTGCCATAGGTACTGTAAATGAAACATTAAAGGTAGAGGGACAATATCTATAGAAACACAAAACTATGGCTGGACATGGTGGCATACACCTGTAATCCCAGCAGTTCTGGAGACTGAGGCAGGAGGATCGCGAGTTCAAAGCCAGCCTTAGCAACAGTGAGGCATTAAGCAACTCAGTCTCTAAATAAAATACAAAATAGGGCTGGGGATGGGGCTCGGTGGTTGAGTGCCCCTGAGTTCAATCCCTGGTACACAAAGACACACACACACACACACACACACACAACCAAAACCACAAAACTATGGACAAATATGATAAACTTAATGAGGAACAAAGTACATGTGTGGTATGTGTGTTAACTCTCTGAGGGCTTCAGGAACATAGGACCAAAAACTGGTGGCTTAGAGCAGCAATGTATTGTCTTACAGTTTTGGAGGTTGGAAGTCTGAAATCAAGCTGTCAGCAGGGCCAGTTCTCTGCTCAGACTGTGAGGGAGCAGCAGTTCAGTCCTCCCACCTGGATTCTGGTGTTCTGCAGGCAGCATGTGGCATTCCTTGCCTTGTAGATGCATCACTGTGGTTCCCACCTTTATGTTCCCTTGACATTCTCCCTGTATGTCTATCTCCATATTTACATTTCCCCTTTTTGTAAGACAACAGTCATACTGGATTGGGATCCACCAAGTTTCTTCATTTTAACTTGATTACTACTGTAAAGATGCTATTTCCATAAAAGTCCACATTCTGAGCTACTAGATGCTAAGGCCTCACATATCTTTTGGGGAAGACATAATGCCACCCATAGTGGTATGATTATGGCCATAACACATGAGAAGGTGGATTGTGTAAAGGGGAAGTAGGTAAGAGAAGAGGCATGGGTCCAGGAACATAGGCCTAGGTTCCTTTAAGATAATGACTAAGAATTCCAAACACGTAAAATATAAGTAGGTATGTTCTAAGGATAGAGATCAGTACTCTCTATAATTCAAGAATCTGGTTCTTTGTCATTAAAAATCATAGATTAAAGAAGGTGGGACTTATCACTTGATTCTTCAATCAGTGTCTCAAGTCTGAAGGAAAATTTAAATTTTTTTTTTTCTGTGAAACAATGTTTTAAAAATAATTGAGAATCCCAGAGGTAGAGACACTACAAAAGTTGATTCAACTACTTAAAGTAGACAAAGAATCCTGGAGCTCAAAAAATTGTTTTTCTTTCAAACTAATTATACCCTTAAACTTCAACCATTTTGCTTTTTGCAGTGTATTTGTGAAAGACTCTCTTCTCTAAAAGTCTGCCTTTTCTCCCAGTTTGTCATCTCCTTCTGGCTCTACTTCCTGCCTCAGACAAATTAATATGCTTAATTCCCATGACCCTGGCAAGCCTGTCCTGCATTCTCTGCTAATCTGCCTTGAAGTCCCCAGTGCATGAAGGACTGCGCCATCCACAATCTTCCCTCCCATCCCCAGACTGCTGAGTGCTGGGGACATCCTCCAACACTGGCCAGGTTGGTGCCCTTCCACGTATGGCTTCCAGACACAGCAACTCCACACTGCCTTCCAAGCCAGCAACATGAGACTGCTCAACATGAGGCCACTCTATGTTCTTTTCTATGCCTTGGAAAAGCCTTTCTAGAATTTCACAGCCCCCTCAACATCTCTTCTCCACTGCTGCCTGAGGAACATATTTAAAACTTCACAGAGAAGCGTGAGTTTTTCCAGTGTTCCCTGGCTCTACTTTCTTTTCACCTGTCTTCAATTAAGACTCGGGAATTCACAGGTGAACATGCTTTTCTTACCTCTCATTTTAGAGAAAATGTTCACCTCTCTTCAGCAAGTCTAATTTGTAGGTTGGTGACCTGACTCTGGTTGCCTCTCTTGGATTTTGTCCAATAAGCTATTCTTTTTTTTTTTCCCAATTTTCCCAATTTATTTATTTATATATGACGGCAGAATGCATTGCAATTCTTATTACACACGTAGAGCACATTTTTTCATATCTCTGGTTGTATACCAAGTATATTCACACCAATTCATGTCTTCATACCTGTACGTTGGATAATAATAATCATCACATTCCACCATTATTAATAACCCCATGTTCCCTCCCTTCCCCTCCAATCCCTCTGCCCTATCTAGAGTTCATCTCCTGCTCCCTATCCCACTATGAATCAGCCTCCTTATATCAAAGAAAACATTCGGCATTTGTTTTTTTTTTTGGATTTGCTAACTTCACTTAGCATTATCTTCTCTAACTCTATCCATTTACCTGCAAATACCATGATTTTATTCTCTTTTATTGCTGAGTAATATTCCACTGTGTATATATGCCACATTTTTTTAATCCATTCATCTACTGAAGGACATCTAGGTTGGTTCCACAGTTTAGCTATTGTAAATTGTGCTGCTATTATCATTGATGTGGCTGTGTCCCTGTAGTATGCTGTTTTTAAGTCCTTTGGGTATAGACCAAGGAGAGGGATAGCTGGGTCAAACAATGATTCCATTCCCAATTTTCCAAGACATCTCCATACTGCTTTCCATATTGGCTGCACCAATTTGCAGTCCCACCAGCACATTTGTCTCTTTTCCTCTCAATGGTGTCTTTCATATCAAGCTATAAATATATTCATGTCTCTCATATTTTAGAACATAATATACAAAATTTCCTTCATCATTCATTGTTTTATTCTAGGAATATTTCTAGGTTTCTTCTTTCTTTTTCTCAGGGAAAAGATAAGCAAGTGATGATCTCTCCCTCTGTTGTATTATCTCCCACATCCTCTGGGTTATTCTTATACTTACTGAGGTTTGGATTTCAAGTCTACTGCTGTTCTAATCACACCTGAAAATCCAGTGTAATTTTTAAAAATTCTTTTATTATTTAGACACTTATTGGGAATCTTCTCTCCATTGTAAGAATTTCTCATTTGTGTCTAATGACACCAAGTAATCTTTTCCATCTTTGTAACTGTCCTTTTTTTAGCCTAATTTGCTTCCTCTCTTATTTCTAAGTGCTCATGGAGTTACACATTTGACTGTTATCTTCTCACTGTGGATACCTTCATTAGTTTGAATACAATTGATATTTACATGGTACCACATCAGCAAGCTTAACCCAGATAATTTCTGATTCCTTGATATTTGATTCCACACTCACAGTTCCAACTGCTCACTCCGTAGCTTCCTGGGGGTATATCTCAACACAACATTCCCCAATCTGACCTTCATTAGCTATTCCTCCTGTTCACTGTGAATACTCTGAGGGAGAATCACTTCTAGACCTCTCACCTAGATTCTGGTGGTTTGCAAGCCAGAAATCTGGATATGGTCTTATACCTCTTTATCACCCTCTACTCCTATGATTAAATAGTTGCTGATGTGATTAAAAACACATCATTTTCTACTGGGCTTTTGAAATAGGCTCCAAACATATTTTTATATTTGTTTTTTTCTTACATGTTTAACAAGATGAATGTTAACTGTTTCCTTATGTCCATTACTTAGAATGGTAATAAAAGCCTTCCCTCTTGATTTAGTCACTTTCTAAATTCTTTTTCTTTTTCTTTCTTTCTTTTTTTTTTTCTATAGTGAGTCACGACACATTGGAAACTCCCTAATCAATAAGAGTGATGGATAATTTCTTTAGAACAATGCAAATTATTGTAATGGTTTCAGGGTTTCTGAACTTCCTGGGATCTGCCCCGAAATAGCAGAATCCAATCCAGTCTCTTGCTACCCTATCTCCAACACCTTCAACAAGGCTGAAATACTTATAGTGCCCCCTACAGGCCATGTGGTTCCTGGCACCCTGATATTACCTCAGGTGTGCTTGCTTCACTCCTAATGGATAAAATCTGCTTACTTTCTGTTAGACAAGGGACACCTCTAGGCTTACTCACATGTTTTCCTCACACGTACAGATCTGTCTGGGTTATTCCATCTTTATGACCCTATTATATATGTTTTCTGTCTAAGGTAAGAGAATAACTCAGGGCAAACAGTATAATAGGGCTAAAGAGCCTTGGCCTCAGAATGCCATAGGTGTGAATGGTAAGAATGGATATATTTGGTAAACAGTATACTGTCCCTTGGCCCAGTTACTGTTACTAAACTCAGTTTGAGGAAGAAAAATTTTTCTTAGTCAAGTTAGTACAACCAAGGATTTATGATGGAAATGGAGTTTTCATTGGTTTTAAAGGCTATAGACGATTTGGGAGTGCTAAGATTTGAGGTGGAAAAGAAGATAAGTAGGCTGGGGATATCCCTTGGTGGTAGAGTCCTTGCTTAGCACATGGGAGACCCAGGATTTGATTCCCAGACCTTAAAAGTGAAAGAACAAACAAAAATAACAAAAACGATATGTGAGAATTCTCCTAATTGGTCTACATTTACTAAACTCCTTTGAATCTTAAAAATTATGATCTTGGTTGTATAATTAGGTTTTTTTGTAACATTATATTAATCCCAAAAATTATCACTCAATGAATGTGACTTATTGACAATCTATACTCTTACTTATTAAAAGTGTGATTGTTTTTTAATGCCTGGTGAACTCATTTTTCCAATGGTCATTTCATCATTATATTTACTGATTGGTAAGGTTTAGGATATTGTTTCATAAAATGAGTTTTTAGGAAATCTAATCCTTTGGGAAATTCATCAAGAAATTATTCCATGGGCTAACAGGTGTGGTAAAGGCTCTCAAAATTCTTTGTAAAGAAACTTCACCTGTTTAATCCACCATTTTACCTCTTAACTGTAGAACTGCTTTTTCCATAACTGCTGTTAATATTTCATGGGTCTATTCCCCAGAATTTGAAAAATTATAATTAACTATAAGTATTAATCTGATTAATCTGCCATTTATTATTTAAAAAAAAACAGAACTATTCATTAAGCACCCAAATAATTTGTTTTACATTTTTTCTCATATACTAAAGAGTAGTTTCCAGATTATCCCTTTGTCATAGGCCATAAATGTGTTGTAAACAATGGTTATTATTAACCTATTATAATATATTATAAAAGTCATAAAGACATAGATCTTTTGGAACCCCAAGGATAATTAGATTTCAAATGGTGTTCTACTACTCCACTAGTCTGAGAAAATTGAGTCCTGGAGAAGCTTAAGAAAATTTTGAATATAAAAAAGAGAGTCTACAGTGGAACCACAGCTTAAAAGATGATCTCTTGAGTAAGGGTCCTATATTCTTTATTTGCTTACCACTTTATTCCATTTATCAGGAACCCATTTATAAATAATTAAACTGACCTTGCTTGTGATAATAGTTGATTTTTTTTAGTATTGTTTTAGTTAAAGATGAAAACAATGACTTTTATCTTATTTTGTTTTGTTTTTATGTGGTTCTGGGATCCAACCCAGTGCCTCACATGTGCTAGGCAAGTGTTCTACTACTGAATCACAACCCCAGTCCAATAGTTCATATTTTTCATGACTTAAGTTTAGAATCAGAAGCTAGAAGATTTTATGTAAATATCTAATTTCAAGTGCATAATTTAGAAATCAAGTTGTAATGTTTAGAAGAAATGTTTTTAATATATCTGGCCTTTAGAAATGTGGACTCTCATATCAGAAATATAAAGTGCATGTAAGATTCTTCTTATTCTTCTTTGGTTGTTCATTTTTTTTTCATTTAATAAAATGTTTTCTACCAACATGAAACCATTCTTGGGGATCAAAGTCATTAGGAGAACACAGTAGATCGCGCTTTTTAGTTGATTCTAAACTGTTCTGTGGTTTAAGCAAAAGATTTTGTTTTTCCAAGGCAGAGGCATTCCATCTGTTAGGAAATATGGACTTCAGAATTTGTTTCCACTGTGCCACCACATATTACCTCCTACCTTAATGACTTCCAAGTATTAGAAATTATGATACCTTTAATCAGTTACATAAAAAATATTTAAAATGAAAAATATATTATATCCTTTCTTTATTCAAAGACACTTTTGTTTATTGTATCTCATTTTATTATTAAAAATGCCAGATAACACAGAATTTAGGGGTTGTCAAAGGTACAAAAGCACATGTTTCTACAATTTTTTTACTTACATAAGGTAAGATTTTATGTGTATAAGAAATTTCTTTATGTGCAGGAAACACATCTAGCTTTTCAAGGTTACGCAAATAATATACACAACATATGGCATTTTTACTAAACAACCTTAAATGCAAAAATAGAAGGTTAGTGGATTTAGCTACTATTTGTCTGCAACTTTATCACAATGTGAAAAATTGATGCCACAATGTCAAATATAATAAGAAAATATATAGAAAAAGGTATATTTTCTAAAGAAATGTATATTTAGAATATTGAACCATTGATAAATCCTATGCTGAGAAATACTGTATGTAATTTTTTTTTATTTTTTATTTTTATCTTTAAGATTTTCTACTCTCCCATGGCCCTCTTCATACCACCCTCTGTATATGCTGTTCATCTTCAGTTCAATCTACTTTACCAATTTTGGATCCATACTGAGGTAACTTTTTTTACCCCTTAAGTTTTATATCTAAATAGCCTGAAGTAATGTCCTGGAAATCCACTAGAAGCTGATTTATTGTGTAAGAAAAATCTTTGTCTGCCTTCTTTAAGGAGAAACATCTGTTCATTTTTATTCCTTTTTTCTGAATATATACTGCGAAGTTTATAAGAAGCAATGAGGCCAGTTGGTCTTGATTAAATAAAACAATTTTTGAACTATTAAGTACCAAAACATTTTAATACTATATTCAATACAATATCTACCTGTATTGCAGTTTATTAAATATTACTGAGATGTTAAAATTTATTTCAATTTGGAGATATAAATTTTTATACATTTTATATAGATATATATTTATATATTCATATACTAAAAAATCTAGAGACATCTATATAGATATATCAGTAGAAACTTCTTGAAAACTCCTTGGAAAAAATTAATATTTATGCAAATTAGAAAAATACTTTTTTTTGGAAAATATTATTTTAATTATATAGTTTAGGTTTTATTTAAAGGCATTCAATATATTGTTAAGGCTTTATTTGTCTTCTAAAAAATTAAACAAATAGAATTTTTTGTTTCTTCTGGGGTATTTCAATTTGTCAGACTTGAATGTTTGCAGATAGATCATTAAGCAACTGTTTGGTTTATGAACTATTGTACTGATCTTGTTGTTAAGTATCAAAAATCACAGACCCAGAAAAATTCCTACTTATACACTCGAGAACGCTTTCAAGCATTTGGTATTTATTGGAAGCCTTTTGAAGTTACGATAGGAAGCACATTGACAGGTGTTGCAATTGGTTGAAAAATATCACAAATCACAGCTGCATAAGATGTCAAATCTTGATACAACAAAGAGCATTATTTCATTAATCTGCAATATTTCTTGCTACTGATTTGCTTGGAATAAAGAGACTGTTACCCTGACTTCGAACATATGTTGCATTTTTTGAAGATCGCTCATGAAATACTATTGTGTTTTATGATAGTTGACACACATCAAACAGTCAATACTACAACCATCTGAAAGAGTTGTTGAGGCCAATTCTGACTCTAGAGGTCAAGGACCAAATTTGTTTAAATCAGTGGATGGAAACTTTCTGATGATTTACATGGAGGGGTTAAAGGAGAATTACACTTTTATAGCAGTTCTGCCCCAGGTCGTGCCACGTATTGGTCAGCTTTTTGTCTGGATACAGAACAATGGTGCCTAAGTAACTTCCATTTTTTTTCCTGTCTCTCAGAAATGTCCCTGAATAGGATTTCAGTTCCATTCCCTGAAGTGGGAAACTGAGAGTGAGGAAAAGCCAGTGGTGAAAATTCTTTCTTTTAAGCTCAGAATGAACCTCCAGGTGGCTTCCTTTCCAGTTCAAAAGCAGTGCCTTAGAATCTCTCCCTTGTGCTCTACTTCTTAGTTTTGAAAGTACTTTGCCATGTGTAATTACAACAGCTGGACTGGCCTGAGAGGCATGAAGACACTTTATGGAAGTGATGGTTTGGATCCTCAAAATTCAAGTTATTAGCTGTGGATACATTTCTGAAATTTTTTTCACAACTGTGTGATGTCACTAGTTTATTGTACATAATATACCACCATTTGTTTACAAATAATAGAATAATTCTCCAGGGGTTAGAATCAAGATATTTTTCATAGTGGCTGCTTTGGGTAAATGGAATACAGAACTGGAAGAATTGGAGTAAGGAGAAGATTAAACTATTTTTTTTAAAAAAATATTTTTAACATGTGTTTGCTGGACTTTTTCATATAATGCTAATATCCATATTAGGAAATAAAAATGGAGACTGAAAACAATAACCTTCAGTGTAGGAAAATATCCACTTTATGACTGGAAAAAGTATTAACCCCGCTGAGTTACTTGCACACTGTTTAAGATCAGGCATCCTGGATATAGCTGACCAGGCACAGAAATGACATGTGTGAGCTATAGATGTGACAGTGTTGGCCAATGCAATTTGTGCTATCCTAAGTGACTCTCAGTTCTTTCCCTTCATGAAGATCAGTTCTCACTCTCAGGGTAAACTAGTCTTAAGGTGGTATGGATTTTCTAAAAGTGAAGAAGAAAAATGTTTTTCCTTTCAATCAACCCAGTTAAGATGAGAGGAAGGAAAAATAAAAACAATTTTAAATCATGTTTTTAAAAAATTGTTTATAGGAAGAAAAAAAAATGGGTCATTAAACAAATTGAATAGTTCATTGAAATTTTCTGTTTACTCTTAGGGTACTTTAATGAAGACACAACAGATTCTTAGTCACATATTGTTATTCTTATGAATTTGCTGAGTTCAATAAAAGAAACTTTTTATCTAATATATATTTTTAACTTAGTAACTACAACATTTTTAGAGTTTTAGATATTTTTCATTATTTGGGTGCTAGCTGATTTTACATGGTGCAGTAATATTACTAACATTAACTGCTACCTTTGATCATAAATTTACTATTTTTTTCATGTATATATCATATGATACTTGAGTACAAAAATGTTATAACAAACAAAATTATTTAAAACTTTAGTATTGAAGATTTGAATCAAATTATTTGATGATTTTTATAATACTAAACTGAAACCCCTAAATGTAACACTATGCAAATATTAGAAATATAATGAATAGGGCTGGGGATGTGGCTCAAGTGGTAGCGCGATTGCCTGGCATGCGTGTGGTCCGGGTTCAATCCTCAGCACACATACAAACAAAGATGTTGTGTCCACCGAAAACTAAAAAATAAATATTAAAAATTCTCTCTCTCTCTCTAAAAAAAAAAAAAGAAATATAATGAATAATCTCTGTATATTGATATGAATAGAATACCAAATAAATCAAAGTATATAGTATGTGTTATGTATATTATGTGCTAATATTTATGCTAAAAGACATAAAATTATATATTTTGCATATTCAGATATACATAAAATGCCTTTAGAAAGACATAGGGTAGCCATTTCTCTTCCTGTAGGAGGGTTTTTTTTGGGGATCGCTAAGAGATAAAAATCAGAGTAAGACATTAATATGAATTTAACCATTATACTTTGGGTAAAATGTGATCTCTGTATGTTGTTATTTCTTTAATAATGATACTGAGCAGCTGTAAATTTGATGAACAGAAATACTGAATTTAGAAAAATTTTAATTTCTTATTTTTTTTCTTATTTTTTTTTTTTTAATTTCTAAGAAAGTTTAACTGTGTCAAACTCTGAAAGATATTCTCCTAGAATATTTTTTGAAACTTTAAAGTTTTGAGTTTTACCTTTAGGCCTATGATATACTTGGAATTCACCTATAGGTCTGTGACATACTTGTAATTATCTTTATATAGAGAATATGGTAGGGAACAAGATTAGTTATTTCTATGTGTATATCCACTTGCTCCAGACACATTTATTTGGAGATAGTTTTGTTCATTGGATGGCTTTGGTGTGTTTGTTGAAAAGAAAGTAACCATGTATGGTAGGATCTTTTTTTTTTTTCATTTTACTCTCTTTCATTGATTTGTTTTCCTTTATATCAATCCCTTATTTTATCTATTACTATAATTTATAGCAGAGTTATCATATTGTTTATAATTGTTATATTATTTATAATATAATATAATTATTATATTATTTATTTAAATAAGTTATACAGTTTATAAAATAATTTGCTTACAATCCACTAGAATTTTCTTCTTGCAACATTTTATACTCTTTCAAACAGAAATAGAAGGACATATACAATTTAAACAGATCAATTTCAAGCAATGAAATAGAAGATGCCATCAAAAGCCTACCAACCAAGAAAAGCCCAGGACCTAATGGATTCTTAGCTGAGTTCCACAAGACCTTCAAGGAATACTTAATACCAGTACTCCTATAACTATTTCATGAAGTAGAAAAGGAGGAAACACTTCCAAACTCATTCTATGAGGCTAGTATTACCCTGATACCTAAGCCAGAAAAAGACACATCAAGGAAACAAAACTTCAAACCAATATCTCTGATGAAGAAAGATGTAAAAATTCTCAATAAAAATCTGGCAAATCACATACAAAAACATCTTAAAAAGATAGTGCACCATGATTAAGTGGTGTTTATCTCAGGGATGCAAGGTTGGTTCAACATACAGAAATCAATACATATAATTCATCACATCAGTAGACAAAAAGATAAAAATCATATGATCATTCAAATAGATGCATAACAAGCATTTGAAAAAAATACAACACCCTTTCATGTTTACAATATTGGAAAAACTAGAGATAGTAGGAACATACATCAACATTGTAAAAGCTATCTATGCTAACCCCAAGGCCAACATCATTCTAAATGGAGAAAAAATAGAACCATTCCTTCTAAGAACTGGAACAAGACAGGGATGCCTCTTTCACTACTCCTATTCAGTATAGTCCTTGAAATTCTAGCCAGAGCAATTAGACAGGTGAAAGAAATTAAAGGGATGGGAATAGGAAAAGGAGAACTCAAACTATCATATTTGCTGATTACATGATTTTTTACTTAGAGGATCCAGAAAATTCCACCACAGAACTTCTATAGTTAATAAATGAATTCAGCAAAGTAACATCAATACCCTTAAATAAAATGCATTTCTATACATCAGTGATAAACCCTCTGAAAGAGAAATTAAGAAAACTACTCCATTCACAATAGCCTCAATAAAATAAAATACTTGGGGATGAATCTAACAAAAGAGGTGAAAGACCTCTACAATGAAAACTACAGGACAGTAAAGAAAGAAATTGAAGAAGACCTTAGAAGATGAAAAAAAAAGTCTGTCATCTTCATGGATAGGCAGAATTAATATTGTCAAATAGCCATACTACCAAAACTCTTATACAATTCAATGCAATTCAATTAAATTCCAACAACATTCCTCATAGAAATAGAAAAAGCAATTATGAAACACATTTGGAAAATATAAGAAACCCAGAATAGCCAAAGCACTCCTTAGCAAGAAGAGTGAAGCAGGAGGCATCATATCAAACCTTAAACTATACTACAGAGCTATAGTAACAAAAACAACATCGTACTGGCACCAAAATACACGTGTAGACCAATGGTACAGAATAGAAGAAACAGAAAAAAAAACCCACAAAAAAATAGAGTTTTCTTGTACTAGACAAAGGTGCCAAAAACATACATTGGAGAAAAGATAGCCTCTTCAACAAATGGTTCTGGGAAAACTGGAAATCCATATGAGCAAAATGAAATTAAGTCCTTATCTCTCACCATGAACAAAACTCAACTCAAAGTGGATCAAGGATCTATAAGTTAGACCGGAGACCTTGCACCTAATAGAAGAAAAGTAGGCCCAAATCTTCATCAAGTTGGATTAGGTCCTGACTTCCTTACCCGGAATCCTAAAGCACAAGAAATAAAATCAAGAATCAATAAATTGGATGGATTTAAACTAAAAAGCATTTTCTCAGCAAAGGCAATGATCAATAGTATGAAGAGAGAACCCACAGAGTGGGAGAACATCTTTACTACATGCACATCAGGTAGAGCACTAATTTCCAGGATACATAAAGAACTCAAAAAATTTATCACCAAAAAAACAACCCAATCAAAAAATGGGCTAAGGCACTGAACAGACATCTCTCAGTAGAAGATATACAATCGATTAACAAATATATGAAAAAGATGTTCAACCTGTCTAATAAGTAGAGAAATGCAAATCAAAACTATTCTAAGATTTTATCTCCCTCCAGTCAGAATGGCAATTATCAAGAATACAAGCAACAAAAAGTGTTGGTGGGGATGTAGGGGAAAAGGTACACTCAGACATTGCTGGTGAAACTGCAAATTGGTGCAACAAATCTGGAAAGCAGTATGAAGCTTCCTTAGAAAAATTGGACTGGAACCACCATTTGACCCAACTATCTCTATCCTTGGTCTATACCCAAAGGACTTTAAATCAGCATAATATAGTGACTCAGACACTTCAATGTTTATAGCAGTTCAATTCACAATAGCTAAACTGTGGAACCAACCTAGATGCCCTTCAAACCAATATCTCTGATGAATGGATAAAGAAACTGTAGTGTATATACACAATGGAATATTACTTAGCATTAAAAGAGAATAAAATTATGGCATTTGCACATAACTGGATGGAGTTGGAGAATATCATGCTAAGCGAAGTAAGCCAATTCCAAAAAAAAAAAACAAAGGTTGAATGTTCTCTCTATAAGTGAATGCTGATCCATAATGGGGGGAGAGAGAATGGGAAGAATGGAGGAACTTTGTATTGGGAAAAGGGGAGGGGGTACGAAAGATGGTGGAATGAGAAAGACATCATTACCCTAGGTAAATGTATGATTGCATAAGTGATGCAAAATTGTGTACAACTAGAGAAATGAAAAGTTGTGCTCCATTTGTGTACAATGAAATAAAATGCATTCTGCTGTCATGTATAGCTAATTAGAACAAATAAAAATTATTATACTCTTAACAAAAAATAATTTTATTTTTTTCTTTTCTGTATATATGTCACTAGTTTCTTTTTATTATTGCTCTGTTGAGGAGCTATAGTATAAGGTCAAAGTGATTATAGAAAGATATAGGCATCTTCTACTGATTTGCTTGTGTGTGTGTGTGTGTGTGTGTACATGCACATATGTGTGTGCATTGAGTAGGTGTTGTATTTCTGGTGATTTAGCAGACATTCTATCTTAAATTGATATAAATACCACTTATCATAAATGTGATGGTCTTAAAGCATAATTCTATTAAAGCCCTCTCAAACTTTTGGCTAGTGTTCTTCCATGACAAATTCTCATATGGTATAAATTTCAAAATATTTTTATTATTCTAAATTTAATAAATTGATTATTTTTAAAGAAACAAAAAAAAAAAAGAATTAGTCTTTGCCATTTTTTTCTAATGGAGGTTTGTACCGACAAATTTATTCAAATTATATTTTTTTAAAGAGATCTCCATTTTTTTCTTCACTTTTGGATATTTTCTTGGTATCAGATAATTCAATTGATATTCTTCTTATTGTGATTCTATATGTGATGTGTCTTTTCCCTCTTAGCTGTTTATGATTTTTCTTTTCACTTTTGACTTTGCTTAGTTTGACTATGATGTTTCATATGTATTTTTTCGTACATCAAATAGATTAGACTGCATAGCTATGTACTTTTTAAGGCAAATTTGGGAACAAAAACCTGGTCATTATTTCCTTAAACATTATTTGTGTACCTTTCTCTTTCTTTGTCTTCAGACATTAATATTTTGAGGCTTCTTTATATTGCCTCAGAGACCAAGAATGCTGTTAATTTTTAAAATTTTATGTTTTCTCATATTCATTTTTGAAAGCATCAACTTACCTTCAAATTTATTTTTCCTTTACCTGCTCTCTCCAATCTGCTACTAGGCACGTTTAGTATAATTTTCACATTAGATACTTTTTTAAATTGTAGAATTTCAGTTTATATATTAATGGTTTTTATTTCTCTGAAATTCTCTGTCACTCGTTACAACTATCTTTTCCTCTAAGTTTTAATTATATAGCTATTTTTACGTTCTTGCTGATTCCAATATTTGGGTTATGTTCAGATTTATTTTAATCAACTGTTTTTTTTTTTTTTACTTTTTTGTTACTTGATATGTATTACATTTACCTTTTTCTTTGTATGTCTAGTAATTTATTTTCATTATATGCTAAATTTATGACACATTTATTATAGAGATTCTAGATTCTCTTATGGTCCTCTGATCACTTCTTTAAATTTTTTATTCTAAGAGGTGTTGAAAGAATTGGCTAGCTATTCTGTATTTTGGAAACTTTAATTTAGATTGTGTCTGGAGTTGTGCCTTTTGTCATTGTTTTTAGTCCTAAGATGTCCTTATCCCTGTCTAGAATATTAGGGCAAGACCTGTTTCTTTTTCTTTTCTTTCTTTCTTAATGAAATTCCTGAGTTGTTTACAAAGTCCCTCTCATTTGAATTTAAACTCTAAATTCTCTTTCTTGCTGGCCTGAGGCAGCAGTCAAAATTCCTGCTCAGGGTTTCTTTGGCTTTTCACCTTCCTTGCTTTCCATCAAGTTCCTCAGTGTCAAGTCCTATGCAAGAGCCAGCCAAGGCTGGAAGGAGATTCTTATGCAGTTATTGTGGCTCCCTTTGTGTGTCTATTTCCTTTCTGAGATTTCCTCTTTCAATTTCCAGTCACTTTCATACTCACAAACTTCGAGGTCTGGCTCCTAATCTAGTAAAACTGGCACTCTTTGAGTTTGCCTCCCCTTCTTGCAGTCTGACATGTCTTAAGCATTCTAATAGGATCTTACTGTGAGAACTCTATCTGCAAGGCACACTGCCCATGTAGTGACCTAGTTGCTAAGTTATGAGGAAAACAAATTCTTCAGCACTCCGTAGTCAAGCAATAAGTACAGCCAGATATTTTATCTGGGAATATATTTATGAGAGACTTAAACAGTAAAAACTAAAATATAGAACTACAGGGATGCTATGTGGAATCCCACTTCTTGGTTTATACCCAAAGGATTTAAAATCAGCATACTGCAGTGACACAGCCACATCAATGTTTATAGAACCTCAATTCACAATAGCGAAAGTACTGAACCAACCTAGATGCTCTTCAACAAATTTATGGATAAACAATGGAATACTACTCAGCTTTAAAGAAGAATGAAATTAAGACATTTGCAGGTAAATGGATGGAGCTGGACAATGACATACTAGGAGAAATAAGCCAATCCTAAAAAAAAAAACAAAGGCTAAATGTTTTCTCTGGTAAGACACTAATTCACAATAAGGGAGGAGACTAGGAAAAAACAAGAGATTCTTTGGATTAGGTAGAGGGGAGTGAAGGGAGGGGAGGGAGTAAAGGGGTAGGAAAGATAGTAGAGTGAATTGGACATTATTACCCTATGTACATATATGATTATACAACCAATGTGATTCTACATCCTGTACAACCAGAATGAGAAGTTATATTCCATTCATATATGATGTGTTAAAATACATTCTACTGTCATGTATAACTAATTTGAACAAATAAAAATTTTAAAATATTACTCTATTAGAAGCAGCAAAAATCATAGGGTGGTAGCAGCTTGGGCAGAAATGTAGGAAAAATGAATCCTAAGGACACAACCAATACAGCATTTTTATTACTGCCCTTTTCCCCAAAATTACAGTTTCCTAATCTTTGGAAGTGTATATCTACTCTCCAAAACCTTATAGTCTACTTAAAACTTTGTCATGTGTAAAGGTTTGTTTTTAAGTAGATGCTTCATTTTATTTTATTATTTTATTACTCTATTGAAAAAAATAAATATTTGTGATATGAATTTTAACTTACAGTGGCAGAGAAAAATAGGTATTTTGTAAGAAACATGGTTATTTTGTCCCTTGTGTAGGTGGGAGATGTATTGAATTTATTACGTCAGCATATATTTTTCATTAACAAATATTTACTTTGTGTAAAGATAGGTGAGACATGGGAATATTTTACATATTATGATTATGAAAACTTAAATTTGAATATTAGAAGCACACAATTAGTTCCCTGAGTGTTTTTTTTAATCAAGATAAACTACAAATAACAATACCATTTTTATAATGTAAACAGTATTCTTTCCTTTGTGGTTTCTGATGTTAATTTTCCTGAGTTGAAATCCTGATTTTATCTGCTATTCTAAATATGCACTTGGAGTTTTATTTTACCTTCCTGTACCTCAGTTTCCTAATATGTAAAATAAAGAATCATAATATATAGCATTGAGGATTAAAGATGATGGTTTATGTTCTAGTCTAACAATTAGAATAGTTCTTAACACATAGAAAGTACAAACAAATGTTTTCAGCATTGTTCTTTTTGAAAACTAGATGTCTATTTTGTTGTATGCAAATTATAAACCATTTCTAGCCACAATCATGATAATTTACACACATTTTGTGATATAATTGGAATATAGCCTATATTTTAATAGGAATTAACCAATATAATAAACAAAGTCTTAAAACTCAAAAATAATTAATCAATGTGCAAATTTACTTGAGAAAAATGCATATGTAAATATAAGAGTGTGAGATTATGATAATGAGTGCAATGTTTAGTATTTTTTCCTAATTCAGAAATTGATTAATATAGGAACTACGAAATTTGACAAATTAAATACTTCAATTATATCCTTCAGACATTTATTCAGTCTCTGTGGCATTCCTAGTCATGTATATATTATGAACAAAAAGGATAAAATGGTAGGATAATAAGCTATAATATTCTGCATGAAGGAAAAGTTGTGGATATTGAGGAATATACAAAACCAAAAATCTGAAACCAAAACCAGGTCTGAAGTTTAGCAAAAAGTTGCAATCATCTTATGTCAAGAATTCTGTTATATATAGTTGTCATTGTCTGACATGTCTCAAGAAATATTTCATGAGATGCCATTTGTATTTGTCTATATTATTTTATGCAGCATATACTTGCCTAGCACTCACATTTTTCAGGGAGTACCTTAAGTATTTCAACAAATGTCACCTCCTTACATCTTTATAAAAACTCTTTGGAATGGGTAGTAATATTACCTTAAGTCCATTATACTAAGTAACCTGCCCTGGGATGCGCAATTAGTAAGTGTCATAATGGAGTTTTCCTGCAGGAAGAGTATTCAAACTCCAGATGCCTTGTTGTCATTCCTTACACTCTGCAGCTTCCCTTGAGACAGCACACTTAGGTCTTAGCATTGTCATAAAATACCCACCATGTTAACCATCCAATATGAGCCAAGTAAAAAAATTTCACTGAATTTCCACAGAATAATTTGAAACACTAAAGGTGAATTAAACCTTAATAGGTTAAAAGAATGAATTTAAGTTCACAGTATCTTAATAATGGGCCTTTAAATTAATGGTATATATAGTCATTTATATATAGTCATTCATACTGCAGATAGTTTTTTTCTGAAATGTAATAGAAAAACTTTCAGAAAATTGAAGTTTTATATTCATCAAAATCTGTAAGCAAACACCATCATTTTAAAGCTAAGAATATTGATATTCTGTGATTTACTTAATATGACAATAGCTGGCTTCAGAGATGACTTTTGAGCTTTACTCCTCTTGCACACTTACTCTCTTAGCAATACGTTTATCCTGTTGTGTTCCCAGCAAAATAACCGGGGGGTGACAAACAACTTGTGTACATTGATACAGCAGGAGTGGGAGCCGTTTATTGCAGGACAGGAGAGGTATATATACATTACACATAGCTTATCTTAATTAACATAAACTAGATACAGCAGTCAACCAATAAGGAATCTCCACACTTAATGGCTCGCTGGCATTACTTCACAAACCACTCCCCCTGGCAAAATGCCAGGCGCCATCCTGACTTGTTTACAGACCTTAACAGTATACCACAATGAATGGCAGCAGAATTTATGAAGAATCAATATGGTACAGTGAAAAGATCAAGGCCATTGATTAAGACAGCTCAGTTTTAGTCCCACCTGTACCAAACAACTACATATCCTTTGTCCACTCCTATTGTTCCCTTTAAAAATCTTACCTATTTTTAGATGCCAGTGCTGACGCAAATCTTTTGATAATGTTCTGCTGCTTATTGAATAAATTAAAAATGTCTTGCATTTTATGTTCTTCATAAACTGTATTCAATGACAGCACACCTATATCTCCTGATCTACATTCCATTAATTTTTATTCTTTGCTGAACTTCACCTTTTTATGTTAATAATTTATATTAAAATATAGATCACATTAAAATTGTGTCACAAAAAAGCACATAAATAGTCATAATGATGTCTAGAGATGCATAGTACACTACATATAATAATCAAGGTATCTATTTAAAAAATATAGTTATATCAAATAATACTAACAGCATTTTTTAAAACTTTCTTTGTGTCAAGCATCATTCTGATGGTTAGACTAGAACATAAACTAGATCCATCTCAATTCCTCCACTTCATAAGCTCTTTCCCTTATTAAAAGCAAACACCTACATAGCTCAGTCCATGTATAAGTCCTTGTACTAAGTATTTTACACACACAGTGATCCCTCTGTATTCTTAGGTTCTACATTCATGATTCAAAAGTCCAAGTATCAAAAATATTTGGAAAAATATTATTTTCAAACTGAACATTTACAGACTTACCTTTCTTGTCAGCATGCCCTCTATAATTCAGAATCACAACTGTTTACATAGCACTTACACTACATTAAGTACTATAAGAAATCCCTAGGTGATTTTAGAAATTTAGTATAGAAAGATATGTATAGATTATTTGAAAATAGTATGCCATTTTAAATAAAGTCCTTGAGAATCCACATATTTGAGTATTTGCAAAGGAAAGTACTGAAACCAATTCCCCACAGATACCTAGGGATGACTGTGTTTACATATTTAATTTCCAGATAACACTTGTCCCCATTTGAAGTGGGGGAAACAAGTATATACAGGTTTTATAAAGTGCCTAATGTTATAGCTAGTTAATAGAAAATCTGTGATTAAAAGCCTGATCAGCAATTTTTCCCCCTCCTCTGAAATCCTGTGTTACTAATTTTATCTTTTAGAGCTAGAGTGTCTATATATCCCATATTGCCTGGATCTGTGCTGCTGAATGCTGTTTTGTTTTTTTTTTTTTTTGGCTTGATGGATAATAGGACATTCTTGCACTCTCTTAAAACTTGTTTGTACACTTGTACAGTGTACAGGAAAGAATTGCTTATCAGGCTTTAAATCACAGATCTCCTATTAACGAGCTGTAACATTAGGCACTTTCTCTAACCTCTTTTATAGAGGTTACATAAATACCTTAAAAGTATTTATGTAAAATTTAAAAATATATATATAATATCTGTGAAATCATTTAAATAATACTTATTACTAATACTATTTTTAGTGTCAATTACTAATAACTACATTGTATTATCTATGTGTGTTTAAATGTTTGTACTTACATTTTTGTCATAAATATATTTATTCCATATCTCCCCCTAATAGTGTATGTTTTTCAGGCTTATGATGACATAGTTTGGATTTAAGGGAATTTGGTGGAAAAGTAAATTATATTCCAAAATATATGTTTTGGAAAATGCTTATTCAACAGGAATCACGGATTTATTAGCATGACTTAATGAAAAGAAGATGAAATTGGACTTTGCCCAATTCAACTTTCTCATGTATAAATTTCTAGTGTTTATACAAATGTAATATATATAATGTAATGCCCGGCAAAGAATCTTTGAAACTTCTGACCTGAACTGACAGTTTTTTTCATTACCATTTTGAGGGTCACATCCTGCTTCAAGAATCTGTTCAGTTGTAGTGACTCTTTCCCAATAGTAATAAAAATAACAAAATTTTGAGAATTTTCTTGAGCTTCCAAGCTCATCTGAGGACTGTCTACAAATTCGTGGATTTCCATTTTAAAATGTCTGTTGTGAAAGGATTGGAATTTGAGCTTCAGAACTCGTATGTTGAACAAGCACCTCAAGAGATTAGACTGAACATTGATGTGATAAAGTGTGAATATCAGGCATATGGAGTTGACAGTAAACTTTTTGAGGACAAACACAAAGTCTACATTTTATGTTCCTTCACTTCCCCAATGTCCAGATAACTAAACATAAACATCTTTTGAATGAATGAATGAATGAATTGATTGATTGTGTTAACTATATTCTTTACAATTCATGTATGGGATAGGTGATAGGGCAGAGGGAAAAACAAGAAGAAAGTATTCACAGTAGACTTTAATAGCAGGCCAAAGAGACTAAAGATATACAGGTATTTGTATATTCTATTCTACTGTTTGAAAACATATTTTGTATATTTGCCTTCAAAAGATTAGTATCTGTAAATGTTTTTAACAGACCAAAATTTGTATTGCATGGCAATAAAGAGATTTAATATTTGAAAATGGAAGTTGAGATGGATATTCATATCTGTTTTGTTCACTAAAATATCTAATGCTTAGAGAATGCTTGGCATGTGGTTAATAACTCATTAATATTTGTTGGTTAATAAACATGGAAGTCACATGTTAAATTGGTAATATGATGATTAAGTGATCACAATATAATGAGTTTTAGGATGAGTCAGAAATATGGGCATGTATTATAAGATCACTTGGACTGAATTGTTAAACATGGATTACCTCTCATTTTTCAATTGCTTTTTTTTAACATAGAGTTAATATTATTTAAAATATCATGCATATCTTTCTTATTGGCTGCCCAAATAGAGAAATATAAAATGATGTGACAAAGGGAATGAAATTTTATATGGT
Source organism: Marmota marmota marmota (assembly GCF_001458135.2). Taxonomy (NCBI): domain Eukaryota; kingdom Metazoa; phylum Chordata; class Mammalia; order Rodentia; family Sciuridae; genus Marmota; species Marmota marmota. The sequence goes on along the minus strand of NW_025999905.1, from coordinate 7,789,295 downwards.
TATGATTATGGATGTTTTCAGTTCTCCTTCTGTCAATTAAATTGGTCTTAAAAATAAGTCATTTGGAATCCACCTCCCTTTGAAGGAACATGTTTAGCATTTCCTTGTATTTATTTTTCCAAAAAGAAATCAAAGTGTTATTTAACCTCTTGTTTGAAGAATAATGTAATCACCAGTGACAAGAATTAGCCTTCCAGATAATTTGTTTTAAACTTAGTTCTTTAAAACTGTTGTTTATTATATAAACATAACCTAGTCCCAGTCTTTGTTAAAACCAAGCCTTTAGCTCCTTAACCCTGTGGTGTGGATTCATCAGAACTTTACTCCCTATGAAGCTCTTTATGATCCCAACAGTCTTGATTCCCCCAGATTGTTTCATTTCCAAACTATAAATATTGTTTTTTCACTCCTTGCTGTGGAAATTCAGCTACCTCTATATTACATGCTTACTGAAGTAGAAAACTGCCTAATCAGGTAGGAAAACATTTGGCTGTGAATAAATCAGCATTTGTTGAGTTTTTCAAAGTGTGAAACTAGGCAGACAAGCACATATCCTAGGAGCTCTGCTTTCTCCTACTTCCCTGTAGAGAAATCAGGGGCCAATATGGCCGCCTCTGCCATCTGTCTAAACACTTGAGTGTGTTGTCTTGAATTAACATAGCAGAACTAGTGGGGGATGTAATTAAGATTTTATTTTTACATTTCATCACCAGATGCTCTACAACATAAAGTCATCCATAAATGTTCAGATTGATTAAGCTTTTAACAAGGAAAACAATGTTAAAGATCAACTCATTTAGCACAAAAAATAAAATGATTTTGATATGTGGACTTTCTAGTGTTCATGGATTTTATACTTTTCTCCCCAAAACTTTAAATGAGAATTATATATACATATATATACATACATATATATATTTTGTTTTAAAGAACAAAGTTTATACCATCACTCATTCTACCTCTAAGAAACAGTAAATTATCTGATATTAAACTGTAATTTCCATTGTTGAACTTTGTGACCTTTCAAAGTCTTAGAACAGTATCATGTCTTCAGTAAAATCAAATGAATAAATGAAACCATGCAGATAATTTTGATTTCTGTGTAATCCATTGAAGAAGTTTATGAACTTCTGAATTTTCTAAAATATTTTTTGAGAACAGTCCTTTGGGCTACTTGCAAAGTTGTACTACAGGGAGATAAAAAACAAAATAAAAAAACAACGAATAGGAAAAGCATGCATCTTTACTACCAGATAATTTTCAGCTTGGAATTTGGAAAAGGAGTGCAATATGATAATGGATAATTTGTGTATGTCAATTATAAATTCAAATTGAGTATAAATTTAAGCCTTTATTGTGCAATAATAATTGATTTTTTAATTGAATGGTTTTTTCATTGGTCCCAAGAGGAAAAAAAAATTACTTGAAAAAGGTAACGTTTTTAGTAATACCTTTATTCTGAAATAGTTATAACTTTCATTTGAGATTCCACTGGAGTGTAAATAACTTTCATTTGGGCAGTGACTGTGACTTTATTTCATTTTGCTTCTAAAACCTAGGAAGTTCTCTAAATATTCAATAAATGTTTGTAAAATGAATGTGCTGGCTGAGGAGAGACTTCTTGCTCTGTTGATTATGAAAATAGCTTTTAATAAGAGACTCTGATAAGATTTTAAAATACATACTTTAATGCTCTGATTATTTCTAGTGCTCACAGAAAATTCTTATTGTTAGCTTGTTGCTTAAAATAGCTCTTTGGAATTTGAGTATATATTTAATATTTAACATGTATGATAAATATATTTAAGAAGGATAAATATAGGTATTTACATTAATATTTTTGTTATTCAGAGTCTCTATAAATTAGGCTAAATATAGGAATATATTATTGAAATGGCATAGAAATATTTACAATGAACCATGTAAATGATTCATGAGAGTAGAATGAATCTGACATAACTTTCCTATGTTCGTATATGAATACACCACCAGGGAAACGCCATATCATGTATAACCATAAGAATGGGATCTTAATTAGTAAATTTATACTCCATGTATACATATGTCAAAATATAATCTATTGTCATATATATATATATATATATATATATATATATATATATAAAACAAATAAATTTCAAACACAAATACTTACAACCACTCACTTTTCAAAAAGATATATATGAGCTTGTAGTAAAGGATATATTTCCAAAGAAAAGATTCTCTACATTTTTATACATGCACATAAACATGTTTAAGTAGGTAGTTATAAAAATAATTGAGTTAGATGTATAAAGGAATAAAACAGGAGAGAGAGAGAGACAAAGAAGGAAGACAAAGAGAAAGAGAAAGAATAGGAAAGGAAGTGGGAAGATTGGCCAAGAAAAAGTCAGCTAATCATGGTTTAACTATTAGTCCATTTAATCTTAGTTTAGGCTTGCACAGAATCTTGTCACTGTTCTCATCTGACAGTTTTGCCACTTTTGAACTGTTCTCGAGGCATATCTTTCTCAATTAAATCCTGTATGACAATGATTTTTATTTTAGATGATAAATGTATTAGGAACTGGCTTAGTGTTTCTCTTACATACCGACTGCACTGAAACAAGGAGACCCACAGTGGTGTAGTACTTTTTGGAACATCAATCATACACGATGCTGTAAAGAAAGTCTTGACTGGTTGTAGTCAATGTCACCAATGTCATCACTCTAACCTGTGCTCATCTGAATGCAGGCATTTTTTCCTGCAATGGAGATTTCATTTCACGTCACCCTCAACCCAGTCACACCTCAGTCATATTGTTTGCACATTCACTGTTATAATAAGAATTCTAGTAAAGCATCTCAGGACATATTGTCCTGATTAGATTTTTCCCTCTCAGAAAGGAAACATGAGTATTTGTAGGAATCTCTTATTTAGAGTTAACTTTACAATTAACTATAAGCTCATAACTTCTTTCTAAAAAGTAAGCACTTTTAAATACTGATATGACTTTTCAACATATTTTAGCCTTTTTCATACTCATTAGCAGATGAAAAAACAAAGGATAGAAATATTGTGTGATATTCCCATTATTATTCTAAAACTTGTGAACAGAATTCAGTTACACATTTCATTATTAGATTTAGAAAGTCTCTTTTCCAACCTCAGTTGTCAGATTAAAGTGAGACAAGGCAAATTTTTGAGCAAATTTAACAATTGAAATAATTTGCTTTGAATTATCAAAATACTTTTCTTAAAATCATGTTTTGCCCTGTAACTCAATCATTAGATTAGATTATTGCTTTGATACTTTCTGTTGGGCTTCAGAAATCTAGCCCAGTCAATGTCTTCTAATCAAAAGATTCTTTTTACATATTTCAAAATTACACAAAATGAAAGAGGTTAATTTCTTAAGAAATAATTTATAAAAGTAAACTTATTTAGAATAATTAACTTGAGGTTTTACAGAGTTCTAGTCTAATTTTTTTTTTTCGATTTAAATTAGAAAGATCTACAGAAGCATGTTTTTTCAGATAGGGCAGAGAGTGAGAAAATACCTGAGAACTATATAATGGTAAAAATTTACAACCAAAATTCATAATAGGCATTTAATAATATATTTGCTATTTACTATATACTTGTAGGGTAACCTTTCTGAGTTTCAGTTTTACACTTTTTTTAAAATAGACTCTTGAATAATACTATGTTGAGGATCCCTATATGTTCTAAAAGTCCATAATTTAAATGAACTCCACATCTAAATCTAATAAAGACAAATAAATAACTTTTTTTCTAACAAAGAAGAATAGCTGCAATTATTCCCAGAGTAACATTTTCAGGAAGTGAATTCAAGCTAGATGTGGTTGAATTACTAAATGGCTGAATTTGCAAATGTGGGCGATAATTAAATCGTTACGCTCAACCCTTATTAAATATTAATGAATTCTCCATGACTTTGAATCAGAAGGGTTTTCTACATGAGGGGTTCTGACCCAGCTGTCCGAATGATGAATCATATCCCCCTCTGAGGTGGTCTTCTCAAGCTCCAAGGTACTCATAGGCCCTACCAGGAAATTTAACTGTGGTTAACGGTGTTATACTTGGCTTTTAATAAAAAATGGAGGGGGGGACTTTTAATATTGATATCACCATGTTTTTGCCTGCAAGAGCAAAAAAATTTCTCCAAGGAAGAGTTCGACATTAAAAATAATAATAATAATGCCCTCAGCCAAGGCTCCAGTCATCTGAATACACTCACCCTTTGTGTGGCTTTCAATCTGGCTGCAGACATGCCAGGACCAAGGATCAGAGCTGCATCTGGGTAGCAGGAGCTGGTCAGCGTAGGCCCTCCACCCCCTTTTGTTGTTTGTTTTTGTAACACATGTTAGGCACCAAAGAGACAAACAAGGATAAAATGGCTCTCTCCTTTTACATCTGGTTGTCTGCCAGAGATACACAGTCCAACCAAAACATCAGATTTCAATGTTCCAACTGCTGAGGAACCCCCACCTTCTTGTTCTCTGTCCACTACCATTCTTCTTTACAAATATTTTTCCACCAATGAGCATAATGTAATACAATTTCTATATAACCCTTTCCCAACTCCCAGTCATTAATATAGTATTTGTGAGATACTTTTTGCCTTATTTCATAGGAATATAGTCTGAAATGAGATATATGTTCACAATATTTTGAACTATTGAAAATTTAAAAATACGGATGGTCTTTGGTATACAAAAGAGATCTTATTCTATGAATTATTTAAAATGTCTGTTGTTTGAGCTCAGAATACATTTCTCATAGAAATAACTTTAAAATGGTGAATGAGACTCCAGGTAAGAAAAAGGGAGCAGTGGGGAGAAAAGAGAGAACTCAACTATCATCTAGTACATAATATTATTATTTTTTAACCCTGCAGGCAGACAGTTCTGTCCAGTACGTAATAGAAACTGAGAAACCCTTAAAAGCTGGGCAGCAGAGCAAAAGGCAAAGACTGTCTCTTTCATATCTGGGAACAGTGGGACAATAGGGACATGTTGGTGGCACCTGTGCATCTGAAGGTTCTGAAGGATGCCTGCTACTCTATGGCAGCATTGTCACGGCTTCCACTTTAAGAGGGTACAGGAGGCCACAAACTAAGGACAGTGTGGCCACCCTAGCTGCTGACATTTACAGAGAAATTGTAAATTTGGTGTTCTAAAGTAAGAGCTTGCCAAAAAATAATTAAACCCAGGTAGATAAAGAGTTTCGATTTGGAGGTATGGTTTGGAACTTGGAGATCTATTGGATACTTTCAATTGGCTTTGTGCATGTTACACTATATTAAAATAGTATAATTTCTTTTATTTAAATTTTTATCTTAAATATTTCCAAACACTCATAAAAATAGAAAAACAGAATGAATTTATGTCTCTTTTGCTCTTGTTCACAAATCAAGATTTTGCTTCATTTGCATAAATTATCCTTTTCTCTTTTACATTTTTATTGTCAAAATATTTTGAAGAAAATTTGGATTTTGTGTTATGTATTCCTCAGTTATACAACTCTTAAAACCAATTGCATTTTCATGCATAAAATCCTGTTTTAACTCCCAATAAAAACTTTTTATCATTTAATATTCTGATAATAATAAAATTTTCCCACTGCTTAAAATATCTTTTATGTATGATTTGTTCAAGTGGGTATTCAAACAGGGTTCATATATTATGTTTGGTTCTCTTAAACATGAGCATCTCCCTATTTTCCCCCTGCTCTCCTGACTTGTGACCAAATTCACAACAGAGTCATGTTTGTCAGTGGCTATTTCATCCCCTTAAACACCACCTAATTTATTCCTGTTTTCCTCAAAAGTCACTTAAGTGGAAAATAATTCTAAAGGCGTTTTATTTTTTTGAAATACCATAACAAGAAATTGATTTTTCATTACTCAATATTTGTATAACACATCAAGTATCTTACATAAAGCTTACTGTACATTTTTAATGGCACCTATTTGTTTTCTATTATCCTCAGGATTTTTGGACTGAGGAACAGGGTATTCCTCCTGAGAAATGTTGAGAGACCTTTAAAGAGTTAGGGACCAGATCTTGTTGTAAGTAACTTGACTTTCAACCAAACTTTGAATTACACCTGTAAGATGGAATTGTGGAAGGTTCATCTACAGGTAAAACTCCATTCAGAATTCCAGTTGAATAAGCATGATTACCCTAGTGTAATCAGTAATTACCAGAATAGAAAACTGTAGTTAGATGACTCATTGCAGGGTAGAACCAACCCAATGATGTTCTGCTAACATAAATAAAGCCATAGATGAAAAGTGAAAAACAAAGTAGCATGAAACTTGAAGGAAGTGTTCCTTGCCAGTAGTGATACATAAATATAGTAACCTTTGTAATCCCAGAAACATATCATTATCACTTACTGTCATTTCCATGGTAAAGGTGAGAAAACTAAGGGATAAAATCTAAGCTATTTCTCCAAGATCACAGAGTTATAAGTGGTGGATTTGGGAACTGAACTGAGGCAGTCTTGCTCTTCACCATGTTACCATACTGCCTCTGGGAATGGAGTTGTGCAAACATTAGTCTCCTTATTGAACTCCAGGTGACAAGGAGACTTCTTCCTATTCTCTAATGTCAACCTCAAAATTTGGTATAATTCATAAACTGTGTGGGTTTTAAATGTATTTGTATATTATAAACTCACTTAATAATAGCTATGTGTGGAAATATTTCTTTTGTTTAAACAGATCATCAATAACCTTGGTCCTTTGGAACTGATTCTTAATACTCCTAGCCATCATAGGGTTCATCATGGTAAGGAAGTTCTATTTCTTCTTTATTTCTTTAAAAATTCTATAATTGTTATTTTGTCTTGCTTCAATTCATGTAAATCTCCCATATAGTCAGCACACATTGTCTACATAGCTATATTTCTTCTGTTATACCTAGATCAGTCTCAGGTTTGAATCATGGTCTGTGGTGGGGCAGCACTTTCTCCATCTGGCTCTTGAATTCCCCCCTTTATTATATCTCAGTCTCCTTGTAGAGGGAAAATGTATTAATCAGCTGAGGAGATAACATTGTATGTATTGAAGCAGTCTCTTGAAGGCTCAGTTCTGAAGGTCTTTTCTGTCTATAACCAGAGAGTACTTAGTCTTGAAAACTGTTGGGAGTTGTACAGAGTCTAATAAGCCCCACTCCTCTCTCCTGCTGAACTCCTATAAACAAACTAAATATAAGCTTCATTTACCAGAGGAGCAAATCCCACGTGGCTAGTGCCTAATGTTTAGAAACAACAACTTAAATGATAATAGAAATGTTTACATTTGTGCACCAGGAGAACTGTAAAGAATGTGCATATCAACATTATTTGTGATGCAAAAAAAAAATAATTCAAATGTTTATCAGCAGTACAAAAGGTAAATAAATTATAGAAAATTCATTTTTATCAATAAAAATGCTCAAATAATTGCTATATTCAATTGTATGATTAAATCTTACAAACATAATGTTGAGAGAAGAAAGCTAATAATAAAGGAATAAATACTAAGCTTTGTTTTTAATATATCCAGGTTTCATAGGAGCACTGCAGTCCTGCCTTCTCAAGGGAGGTACATCCTTCCTCTAGAACAGGGGACAGAGCAGCACAAGCTCTCACAGGCAGAGGAGAGAATGGGTCACACTCTTCCAAATCCAACTGTCATTCTCCCATTCCCAAGGAAGAGTTAGAGGGGGAGAGGTCAAGAGCATTATATTCTTGCAGTTTCCTATGTATAGAAGGAAAAATAAGCAATGGAAAAAAACAAGTCTAGATTTAAAAACAAATAGCTGCTGGTTCCCTTTGTTTGACTTCACTTTCTTACTTCTACTGCTCTCTATCAGGGTTTCTCAACCTCACCATTGTGGACCAATACTTAGTTGGAGGGCTATTCTGGGCACTGGTTTCTGTGCATTAGGTATCATTGCTGCTCCTTCTGAGCTGTATCTTTCAAGAATGTGTCCATATATTGTCAAATGTCCTTTGAGGGGCAAAACACTCCCTCATCCAAAAGAGAGCCATTGTTTAGACCATGTGATGGGTTGAGCATCTTTACTGCCAATCTCATTCTATTTTTGCTGTGAGGAAGATTTTTGCTTTATCTATGCTTCAAATGTATATTTTCATGTAAGAAAAGCTTGTCAGGGAATGAGAACACGTGAAGATAGTTAAGTTTATTGGAGTAGTGGCTTGGTGGATTTCTATTCTTTTTTAGATTTGTATTCATAATGATATGATCATGTCAATTAAAAATATATTAAACAAATTGTAATTTGAGTACTTTGGATAAGGAAAAGCATCATATGTTAAATTAAAAAGGCCAAAAGCAATTTAAATTTTACTTATGTCTTTTATTAATTAAATTATTAAAGTTATTTAAAATTAAACAAGATTTATTCTAATTTTCTTCTTAAACAGATGTAGAGAAAAGGACAAATGATGTGACACATCAAAAATTAAAAATAAAAAACATACATATATTATTTCCTTATTTCCCAGTTTTCTCTGTACCCATTTACTTTTTAAATTATTTATTAGTAGTCTTGAAAAAATAACCATGTAGATTTATCTTACATTTTTTTAAACTGAAATTTGTGGAAAGTGCATATAATTAAAAAAAACTTGTTCTTTTTAGTAAAATTAACTGAAAATAAATAAAATGAAACTCCATTGCTGGAAAAATCTGTTGTTGTCGTCAAGCCCAAGATACTCTCAGAAATATTATTCTGTTACTTAAATCTTAGTTTAATAGTACAAAATGTCAGCATCACTAAAATCTTGTTCTAAAAACAAGAAAACAATATTTCAAAATGCCAAAGCTCCTTTTTATTGAAAAATTATTGTTTATTATTTTCTTTCATAGGCAAAAATCGTTACTGCATAGACAAAAACTATGGTGGCACTCTTATTATTTGGGATAGAATTTTTGGTAAGTAAAACATACAAAAATCAAACAATTAAATTTACTTCTTTATTCACAGAATGTCAAAGATAATATCCTTGTAATGTTTGTCTTCCAGGGACTTTTGAAGCAGAGAAAGAAAGAGTTATATATGGTCTTACACATCCAATTAATACCTTTGACCCACTCAGGGTGCAGGTAATAAGATTGGTCATACTCATTCTGAATTTGTATTATTTCATAAATATATAGTTAAGAGAAAAATCAGTTATTGAAAGATGGAAGTATATTACACTGCTGCAAAAATGCTTAACTGTAAAAGAATTTGGGAGTGGGACTTTGTTACTCAAGCAAAAAGTTGAATAAAATTGGGCAAATACATTTAAAAACAACTCATTATAAGAATTTTTGAATATGTCTATTTTCTATTATAAAAATTATTTCTCCTTAGGAAACATGCTCTTTCTCAGAATAGACTTGAAATATATTCATGTATTCAGAAGTAGTAGTAACGTGTAGAATTAAAGCTGATCTTGCAGTAAGAACAATTTTTGCTTCCAGGATGCATGTCTCTAGTTAGAAATTCAACATGAGGCCTTTGCCCTGCTCTTCTTAGACCTAAGTGTCAAGAACTATTACAGAATGGTTAGGTCTGACATTACCTCACCTGATAAGACTTATTGGACTGGTCCAGTTTTCTGTTAGACATATGGTATTGGTTGTTCACCAGCTTCAATGGTTGGCACTAGAGAAATCAAGAATGTCTGTGAGGCTCTGATATGTCAGCATCAGACCATCACAGAGACTCCTGGGGTTAGGGACTCACAAATAAGAAAAAGATAAGAATGCTCAAAGAACTGAATAGGTTAGTTAACAACAGTTCTATACAAGGTACTGGTTACAGCATTCAGTAACTGACAAAACTATAGGTTCATGTTGGGTCTGTTTTTCAAACCTACTTCAAATTTTCACAGAAAGTTGAAATAACAAAAAGTCAACATTGCTGAATTTCTACTATGTGCAGCATGCAGCAAATAGCACGGCACAAATATTTAATGTCAGCATCACTAAAATCTTATGAGACAGAAGCTCTTTTTATTCCCATTTTCTGGTGGAAGAAACTGAGTTCTTCAGGATTTAATTAGTTCAACCAAGTTCACACAGCTTGTCAATTGCGAACTTAACCAAGGTGGTTGTAGACCAATGCCAAGACTCGATTTAACATTTACCCTATACTGCCTCTTTACATAAAAGATTGTCTCAAGTTGCCTTCACATTTAAGTGAAAGGCATTTTTATCACACATACACCAAAAAAGAAAAGCTAATTATCTCTTTTCTAAACTACATTGAACTTCTTTCTGTCTCTCTTGGTTAGACTTTACTAAGAACATGATATGACTCTCAGGAGAACAACAAATATTTTAAGAAACTTTTTAATGATAAGATTTATATGATTTAAAGCAAGTTAAAAATAATACATTGAAAGCTACTGTTCCTTCACTTCACAAAGGGTTTGTTTCCTTACTGTGGAGATTAAAAATAAAACAAACAAAAAAAAGTAGACAATTGATCTCTGTACTCTATGAAAGAGCTATCCAAATCTAGCATGCATGTGAATCACAGCAGAACCTTACTAAAATGTAGACCCCATCCAGCAGGACTAAGTTCTACAATTCTGTTTCTACCAAGTTCCTAGATTGTGCCAATGCTGATGTTTGATAAATGAATCTGTAAGTAGTAAGCCTTGGAAATGTACACTCTTGCTGAGGAAAAGTATTCATATTTGAGACAGAATAAGAGAGTTGCTATTGTATACAGTGAGAGCTGCACTAAGAGCTGGATGGTTAGGTCTTGATGAGGCACAATAGTGAGACAGACAATGTTAAGGTCTGTAAACAAGTCTGGATGGCACCTGGCATTTTGCCAGAGGGAGTGGTTAATGTTAAGGTCTGTAAACAAGTTTGGATGGCGCCTGGCATTTTGCCAGAGGGAGTGGTTTGTGAAGTAATGCCAGCGAGCCATTAAGTGTGGAGATTTCTTATTGGTTGACTGCTGTATCTAGTTTATGCTAATTAAGATAAGCTGTGTGGAATGTATAAATATCGCTCCAGTCCTACAATAAAGGGCTCCCACTCCTGCTGTATCAATCTACACAAGTTGCTCGTCACCCCCCCGGTTATTTTGCCCAGCCAGCCGGGCTGCAGCAAGACACAGGCATCTATAAGCCACTGGTGAATCTGTGAGAGGAACATTTACCAGATCTCTGCCCTTATATAAACCCTTTCTTTAGTTAGAAATCACCAAGGTTTAGTATCCCACATGCTCTCATATATTGTCAGAAAGGTCAAGTCTACAAGTTAGAATAATTAAGAGTTCTTAAATGTATAAAAATGTAGTTATTTTTAGTTTTATTCAGTTATTTACAGCTAAATTTTTCACTTATCATCAAGGTGCATCAAAAACAACTTGGAATGGACTTGTGTTAGATAGAGGGTGATGATGATGATGATGATGATGATGTACAAATCATTTATTTTGGTCTTCTTTGGCATCCAAAAGTTTCAAGGCATTGGGTTGTGCCAAATAAATGAGAAAATACTCTATTTTAAAACATCACCATGTATTTTTCATGGCTTCCATCCAGAATGATACAACAAAATTGTGTTCAGTTTTCAAAAATCACAAAAAAATGTAATTATTTTAATATATGTTTTAACACCTAAACACATTACTTTTTCTGTATTATCATGAATACAAAGTCCCAGGTTAAGTTTCCATCTAATGTTTGCTTTGTCCTCAAAATTTAATCTATTAAATCCCATGTAGTTCCTTAATTGCTTCTTATTCCTTATTGTAATATTTCAAGCAATTTTGAAATCCAGTTTTATAAACACACACTTTAAATTCTTTCAGAGAAAGTGCAAGTATCAGTAAGACCACAAATTCTGAAAGCCAAAACTTGTTTTTCCATTTATACATTTCTATAGTTACTGTGGAACTTATCTCTATAGTCTGTAGCTGATGTCCACACTGTAGGACTATTTTTATTCCAATGGCACATTATGAACATTTTATTTCTATGGCAAATATGGGATATATAGCAAAATTCCTAAGAGCTAACACTTATTGAGCACCCTTGTGTAGGCATATATTTAACTTCTATACATGTCAAATGTAAGTTATTTAAAGAATGTGGATTCCTGCTGTGAGACTCAAAGAGAACTTTTTTTTTCTTAGTAAAAACTTATTTTCTAGTTACATAATATGAGCTATTTAATACTCAGAAGTCTATCATATGAAATGGCTTTGAAATTTCAGAGATTTTATTTTAAATATTCAAACATTTATGCAATCTTTTCATGTTTTCAAGTTTAACCCAAATATCCACTTAGCTAGACTTCAGAAAAGGTGTCATTAGACAAAGATGTTGAGTATACAGGCTGCTAGTTAATCCCTCTTGAGGCATAACTTCATAACTTGCCTTTTTTACTTTGCTCATTTTCTAACCATTTGTTCTATTTTTTTATTTCAAAATTGACATTGAGTTAAACTTCAGAAATATTGACAAGAACACAAGTAACACAGAATTCATAGGACAAATTACAATAAGGAATGTAATTGCATATTAAACTGTGTTAATCAAATCACGCATGAAATTTGTACTGAAGAAAAATATATAAATTATATTGAACAATAGCATAGTACATATTTATATTTAATCCTTTTCATTATGTTTTCCTTATTTTAATAGGTATGTTTTATTTTTTTCTAGTTCCACCATTTATTTTACATTTGGACTACATTTTGGGCTACACCTGGATTCTTCCATAAGTTTTCTGTGATATTTAAAGGACCTGGTTGGGGTCCAGGTAAACCAAGACTTGGGCTGAGTGAAGAGATCCCAGAGGTAAATACAGTTCATAGACTTGGAGATGGTGGAGATTAGTGTCATCTTGTTCAGTTTAGAGCGAGTCTGCATATATGCTATGGTCATGCAAACTCTTAAAATATGTTCCCTTAGTCAGATGCAGCTTGGTGGAGCATAACTTAAAAAGTGGACACCAGCAAAGGGATGATAGAGGGATTTCTTCAACCAGTTGGATATAAGCTCTTTCTAAAGAGTACAGTTTAGTGAGCAGAGCAACAGAAGCTAGTTATCAGATCCAATCAAGCCTGAAGCCAATGACCTATGTGCAGAGCAAAACTTCACAAATTCATGCAGCTCACATGGAGAGTCCTGGATCACTACAGATGGAGGGAGCCTTAGGAATCATTTGGTCTATCCTTGGTTTTGCTCATGAAAATTCAAGGACCCCAAATAGGTCTAAAGGCACATCAAGACAATGTCATTGTTGGGTTAGACCATGACTATATTCCTTTGATAGTAAAATAGAAGCATTAAATACAGCAATAACATTTAAAACCAAGAATGAAGTTGTAAAGATTTAAACATCCTGAAAACCAAAAGAAAATTTCAATTTTTATCTGAAATCCCCCTTTAGAAAAGAAAAAGAATTTCTTTTCAACCATTTAGGATACATATTATAATTTTTCATTGAATAAATATTATAAATAGAAATACAGGAAAAATAGGGAAAGCAAACTATTGTTGATCTCAGAGATGATACTAAGTATGAAAGTTAACCTATGGTATTTCAAGGAAATAAACTCATGTTTCATTTGAAGAGCATTATTTTACAAATATTCCATATAGTTTTGTTTATAGTCACAATTATTTATAAAGCAGGAATCTTGAGATAAGTGAAAAAAAATCTAGTAAGGAAAGATCTAAAAACCTAGTAAGAAAAGATCCATTTATAATTTTTCTTTCTAGTATATAATTCAAAGTTAATATTTTAAGGTTATGTAGGTGCTGAAGTCTGCATTATAATAATAGAAGTGTGGCATTTCTGGGAAAATCAGTAGTAGAGAAAGTTTCTTCCAATAAAATTATGTTTCTCTTTGAGGCATGATTCCCTACACTACTGAGAATCAACTTCCTTTTTTCCTTTTATGTTTTTCTTTGATTAAATATATTCATGGGCATATATTCCCATTTGCAGAAAATCCGACCTATTCTTTTGTGAAATCTTTGTCATTAGCATAGATTGTTGAATCAATTCTTACTTTAATCTTTAAGGCAGACTAAATTTCAAACCATGAGACCTGTTAGTCTAGCAACTTACAGACATTTTGCTATCCAGACAGATGAATATTCGAGTCTTTTTGGAAAAAATTTAAAAAGGGCAAATACTTCCAGTTCTTTCTGCATATCTCTTTTTTAAGATATATTGGTTATTTTTACTTATATATGACAGCAGAGTCAATTTTGATGTAATTATGTAAGCATGGAATTATATCTTATTTTAGTTAGAACTTTCCACACATCTCTTAAGTTAGTGTGAATTTCAGTAAGAGGAGTAAGTCCTGGAACAAAATAAAATATTTTTTCTTTTCTATCTAGGTTACAGGAAAAGAAGTTCTCTTCTCATCATCTGCCTCTCAGTTATTAAAGATATACACAGTTGTACAGTTTGCTGTGATGCTAGCATTTTATGAAGAGACCTTTGCAAATACTGCCGTGAGTAATATCCATTTAAAATTGGGTATGAATAAGTTTTCTGTCATTATGTTAGAAAATCAAAATAAGTTATCCATTATGATTTAGCTCTATTCTTTTCTACCTGTCTGCTATAATTTTGGAAACATCTCACATTTAAACAGGTAAATTAATCCTTCTGAATAGTAAATATGAATGACTTAAATGTATCCAAACTATTGCATAACATATTAGTCGAATCTTATACTATCAATCTGATAAATAAGAAAATTTTGCCACAGGTAAATTTCACAATTGCATTAAATATACTTTCAAAGTTATGCTTCTCAGCCAAATAAAACCATAAACGGCCTCTAACCTAAATTCCAATAGAGTTCAATTCTGTGAACCCTTTTGAGCTCCACCTTCACTGTTCACAGTACTATTGGCATTCTAGTCTTCTGAACTCCCACCAGAATTGGCCATTAAGCTCCACTTAAAACAATCTAAAGCATTTATATTATTCTAAGGCTTCTGAACCACAAGGTCAGTTTGTCATGCAACAACCCCACTTCTCAGTACCAATTTCTATTTTAGTCAGCTGTTTTGCTGCTGTGACTAAAAGATCTGACCAGAACAATTTTAGCGGAGAAAAAGTTTATTTGGGGCTCATGGTTTCAGAGGTCTCAGTTCATAAACATGAATTCATTGTCTGTAAGTTGGATTCATTCTTCAGGGCTTAATGTGAGGCTGACCATCATGGCAGAAGAGTGTAGTGTAAAGAAGCTCACACGTGATGATCAGAAAGCAGAGAGAGAGAGAGACTCCAGTCATCAGATACAAACTGTATACAACAATTTTTTTCCTCTGAATCTTCCTGGATTGTTTCAAATGTAAGCTTTGGGGAGACACCCCAAATCCAAGCCATAACAGTTGCTATATAGGTATTTCTGGGTTTTTGTTTGTTTGGGGGCCTGTGTGTCTGTTTATGTGTGTGTGTTTTTAAATTTTTATTTATATTTTTGCATTCAACTTTAGTAACCAAATATTTCTCCATTTAGTGATCTCAGTTTTGGACAATAGATATTTTTGCATGTATTCTCTTTCTATATGTAATTAAGGAAATATAAAGAAAAAGTTACAGGGAAACATCTAATAGATTTTTCCTGATTGTAGCAGAAAAGAATGATTTGGATTCTAATTTCCATTTTCTTAAGTGCCATTACAAACTAGAATGCAATGTGACAAGAAATATCGTGAAAATATTATTACTGAATATATACATGCTTGTTATTTCCTCTTATATGTGTTTTAACTAATGATAAAACCAATTACACATTGTGCCTTGCTGGTTTGTCTTTAGCTCCCCCAAAAGACAAAATTTGCATGCAAGAATTCCTTTCAGGGGCAAAGCTGTCATAATGGCAGCATGAACCACCTCATTTTTAGGAGTAACATGCAGATATCAAACTACTAAAATGATTAAAGTTTATGTAGCTGTTCCTGGGTATCTACAAAGTAGTGATTCCAGAATCATCCCCTCACTCTGTGGACACCAATATCTGTGGATGCTCAATTCACTTATATAGAATGGCTTGGTACACCCACACTGGAGCTCAGGCCAGGGCCAGGGCCCAGAAGTGCCCCTGCCAACCTGTGTGGGAGTCCAGGCTCAGGGTAGACAAAGGTCCACTGCCCCTCACTCCTGGGAGCCCAGGCCTAACCCACTTCCATCTTGGGACACTGTAGCCATTGCCATGGCATTCTCCACTCAGTAACCTCCACATGGGAGGACAGACAGGGCCTAGAAGCAGCTGCATCTCAGAACAGGCATCCCAAAGCCAGTTTAAGGCTCACCCTTTCATTTCAATCTCTGATAGTGGTTGCATTCATTTTTAGACACTTCCACTGATATCTCCAGTTACTTTTGCTATTGCTGCCACCACCTATACTTGAAGTAGCATCCATCCTGGGACACCAGCAGGGTCTGGAAGCCCAACCCTTAAGGTGAGGTACAGATAATTTTGCATGGATACTAGAATATTATAGGGAAGACAATATAATACGTCAGATCCTCACTGCAAGAAAGAAGGACACATAGACAACATGAAAAAATAAGAGAGGAAAGTGCCCCAAACAAACCAGGATACTACAATAACAGAACCCATTGACAGTACAGTTGATGAAATGTCAGAGGAGGAGTTCAGAATGTACATAATTAAAATGATGTGTGAATTAAAGAATGACGTAAATGAGCAGATACAGGCAAAAATTGATCACTCCAAAAAATAGACAAGAGAACAAATACAGGCAACAATTGATCACACCAACAAACAGATAAGGGAGCAAATAGGTAGCAAAAGATTACTTCAAGAAAGAAAAATTCTTTAAAAAAATGTCAGAAATCCTTCAAATGAAGAAAACAATAAACCAAATTTAAAAACTCAATAGAAAGCATCACTAGATCACTTTGAAGATAGAATGCCAGATAATGAAGACAGAGTATACAATCTGGAAAATAAAGTTGACCACACAATGAAGATGATAAGAAACCATGAACAGAACATCCAAGAATTATGGGACAGCATCAAAAGACCAAATCTAAGAGTTATTGGGATAGAGGAAGGCACAGAGATTCAAACCAATGGAATGCACAATCTCTTCAATGAGATAATAACATAAAATTTCCCAAACATGAAGAATAAATTGGAAAATCAAATATAAGAGACTTAAAGAACACCAAATGTACAAAATCACAACATATCTACACCAAGGCACATTATAATGAAAATGCCTAGCATATAGAATAAGGATAGAATCTTAAAGGTCACAAGAGAAAGAAATCAGATTACACATAGGGGGAGACCAATTCATATCTCAGGAGATTGTTCAACCCAGACCCTCAAAGCCAGGAGATCCTGGAACAACATATACCAATCTCTGAAAGAAAATAGATGCCAGCCAAGAATTTTATATCCAGCAAAATTAAGCTTCAGATTTGAGGATGAAATAAAAACCTTCATGATATACAAAAGTTAAAAGACTTTATGGTGAGAAAGCCCGCACTAGAGAGCATCTTCAGGAAAATATTTCAGGAGGAGGAAATGAAAAACAATAATGAAAATCAACAAAGGGAGGAACTGGCTAATCAAAGGAGAAACCAAATTAAGTTAAAAAACCAAAAATAAACCAAAATGTTGAGGAATACAAATCATATTTCAATAATAACCTTTAATATGAATGGTCTAAACTCATCCAATTAAAAGCCATAGACTGACAGATTGGATTAAGAAAAAAGATCCAAGAATATGCTGCTTTCAAGAGACTCATTTCACAGGAAAAGACATCCACAGTCTGAAAGTGAAAGGATGGGAATAAGTGTATCACTCACATGGACCTCATAAACAAGCAGAGGTTTCCATCCTCAGATAAAGTTGACTTCAAGCCAAAACTAGTGAAAAGGAATAAAGAAGGACATTTCATACTGCTTAAGGGATTCATACATCAACAAGACAGAACAATCATAAATATCTATCCCTGAACAATGGGGCATCTATGTATGTCAAACAAACCCTTCTCAAATACAAGAACCAAATAGGTCACAACACAATAATACTGGGTGACTTTAATACTCCTCTCTCACTACTTGATAGATCTTCCAAAATAAAACTAAACAAAGAAACTATAGAACTCAATAACACAATCAATAATTTGGACTTAACAGACATATATAGAATATCCCATCCATCAACGAGCAAATAGACTTTCTCCTCAGTAGCATATGGATCCTTCTCCAAAATAAACCATGTGATGCCACAAAACAAGTCTTAGCAAATAAAAAAAAAACATAGAGATACTACCCTGCATTCTATCTGACCATAATGGAATGAAATTAGAAATCAATGATCAAATTAAAAAGAGAAGCTACTCCAACACCTGGAGACTAAACAATACATTATTGAATGACAAATGGATAACAGAAGATGTCAGGGAGGAGATAAAACATTCTTAGAGGTAAATGAGAATTCTGATACAACTTACCAAAATCTCTGGAAATCTATGAAGGCAGTACTAAGAAGAAAGTTCATTGCATGGAGTTCATTCACTAAAAAAAAAAAAAAAAAAAAAAAGTCAACAAATAAATGACCTGACATTATAGCCCAAAGCCCTAGAAAAAGAAGAATAAACCAACACCAAAAGTAGAAGAGGACAGGAAAGAATTAATATCAGGGCAGAAATCAATGAAATTGAAATTAAAGAAACAATTCAAAAAATTGACAAAACAAAAAGTTGATTCTTTGAAAAAATAAATAAAATTGACAAACTCTTGGCCACTCTAATGAAAAGAAGGAGGGAGAAAACTAAAAAATTACAAAATTTGTGATGAAAAAGGAAATATACTCCAATAATATAGAAATTTATACTCCAATAAAATAGGAAACCTCAAAGACACTGACAAATTTCTAGAGGTATATATGATCAACCCAAACTGAGGCAAGAGAACATACATAATTTAAACAGATCAGTTTCAAGCAGGGAAATAGAAGATGCTATCAAAAGCCTACCAACCAAGAAAGCCCAGGACCAGACGATTTCACAGATGAGTTCTACAAGACCTACAAGAAATATCAATACCAATACTCCTCAAATTATTCCATTATATAGAAAAGGAAGGAACCCTTCCAAACTTGTTCTATGAAGCTAGTATCATTCTGATACAAAAACCAGACAGAGACACATCAAGGAAAGAAAATTTCAGACCTATATCCCTGATGAAGATTGATGCAAAATTTCTCAATAAAATTCTGACAAATTGCACACAAAAACATATTTAAAAAATAGTGTGCCATGATCAAGTGGGGTTCATTCCAGGGATGCAAGTTTGGTTTAACATATGGAAATAAATAAATGTAACTCATCATGTCAATAGACTTAAAGACAAGAATCATATGATTATATCAATTGATGCAGAGAAAGTGTTTGACAAAATATAGCACCCCTTCATGTTCAAAACACTAGAAAAACTAGGGATATTAGAAACATACCTCAACATTGTAAAATCTATCTATGCTAACCCCAAGGCCAACATCATTCTAAATAGTAAAAATTGGAAGCATTTCCTCTAAAAACTGGAACAAGACAGGGATGCCCTCTTTTACCACTTCTATTCAACATAGTCTGTGAAACTCTAGCCAGAGCAATTAGACAGGTGAAAGAAAATAAAAGAATGTGAATAGGAAAAGAAGAACACAAACTATCATTTATTTGCCAGTGACATGATTCTATACTTAGAGGATCAAAAAAATTACACCAGAAACTTTCTGAATTCAGGAATGTAGCAGGATATAAAATCAATACCTATAAACCAAAGGCATTTCTACACATCAGTTGACCATATTTTAAATGTGGAATTCTACCACATTTAAAATAGCCCTGATGCTGGTCATGCTGGCACATGCCTGTAATCCCAGCAGCTTGGGAGGCTGAGGCAGGAGGATCACAAGTTCAAAGCCAGCCTCAGCAATGGCGAGGTGCTAGGCAACTCAGGGAGACTCTGTCTCTAAATAAAATACAAAATAGGGCTAGGGATGTGGCTCAGTGTTCGAGTATCCCTAGTTCAATCCCCAGTACCAAAAAATTAAAAAATAAATAAAATAAAATAGCTTCAAAAAAAGTCAAATACTTGGGAATCAACTTAATAAAAGAGATTAAAGACCTCTATAATGAAAACTACAGAACACTAAAGAAAAAAATTGTAGAAGATCTTAGAAGAGGGGAAAGATCACCCATGTTCTTGGACAGGCAAAACTAATATTGTCAAAATGGTCATCCTCCCCAAAGTACTATACAGATTCAATGCAATTCCAATTAGAATCTCAATGTCATTTCTTATAAAAATAGAAAAAGCAATAATGAAATCCATTTGGAAAAATAAGAGACCCAGACTAGCCAAAGCAAGCCTTAGAGAAGAGCGAAGCAGGAGGCATCACAATACCTGACTTTAAACTATACTACAAAGCTATAGTAACAAAAATGGCATGGTGTTGGCACCAAAATAGACATGTAGACCAATGGTCAAGAATAGAAATCACAGAGACAAACCCACATAAATACAGTTATCTCATACTAGACAAAGGCACCAAAAACATACATTGGAGAAAAGATAGCCTCTTGAACCAATGGTGCTGGGAGAACTAGAAATCCATTTGTAGCAAAATGAAGAAAAACCCCTATCTCTCACCAGGAACAAAACTCAACTTCAAGTAGATCAAGGACCTAGGAATTAGACCAGAGACCCTGAGCCAAACAGAGAAAAAAATAGGCCCAGATATTCATCATGTTGGATTAGGCCCTGATTTCCTTAACAAGACTCCTAAAGTGCAAGAAATAAAATCAGGAATTTATATATGGGATGGTCTCAAACTAAAAAGCTTCTTCTCGGCAAAAGAAACAATCAATAATGTAAAGAGAGAGCCTATATTTTGGGAGCAAATTTTTGCCACATGCATGTCAGATAGAGCACTAATCTCCAGGATATAAAGAACTCAAAAAAATTAACATCAAAAAAACAAACAACCCGGGGCTGGGGTTGTGGCTCAGTGGTAAAGCACTTGCCTCCCACATGTTGGGCACTAGGTTCGATCCTCAGCACCACATAAAAATAAATAAACAAAATAAAGATAGTGTGTCCATGTATAACTGAAAAAAAATTAAAAAAAAAACAATCAATAAATGGACTAAGGAGCTGAACAGACACTACTCAGAATAAGATATACAATCTACAAATATATAAAAAATGTTTAACATCTCTAGTAATTAGAGAAATGCAAATAAAAACTACTGTAAATTTTTTCTCACCCCAGTCAGAATGACAGTTATCAAGAATACAGACAACAAAAAATGTTGGGAAGGATGTGGGAGAAAAATCACACTCATGCATTACTGGTAGGACTTCAAATTAGTGAAACCAATCTGGAAAGCAGTATGGAGATGTCTTAGAAAACTTGGAATGGAACCACCATTTGATGAAATGATGGAAGGACTTAAAATCAGCATACTATAGTAATGCAGCCACTTCAATGTTCATAGAGGCTCGATTCACAATAGCTAACCCGTTGAAGCAATCTAGCTGCCCTTCAATAGATGAATGGATAAAGAAACTATGGTATATATACACAATGCAATATTACTCAGCATGAAAAGAGAATAAAATCATGGCATTTGCAGGTAAATGGATGTAGTTGGAAAATATCATTCTAAGTGAAGTAAGACAATGCCAAAAAAACCAAAGGCCAAATGTTCTCTCTGATAAGTGGATGCTAATCCAAAACAAGGAGACAGGAGGCATGTCTCCATGGATTGGGAAAAGGGGAAGGAGGGTGGGAGCAGCATTGGGGCAGGGAAGATGGTGGAAATGAGATGGACATCATTACCCTAGATTCATGTAAAACTGCACATAGGGCGTGACACTACATCATGTACAGCCAGAGAAATGAAAATTTGTGCTGGAATTGTGTACAGTGAATCAAAAGGCATTTTACTGTCATATAGACCTACTTAAAATAAATAAATAACAAGATAAAATAAAATGGCTTGTTATTTTATATAACATAGGTACCTCTTCCTGTATACTTTGAAAATCTCCAGATTACTTATAACACCTAATGCTTTACTGTCGTGTTTAGAGAATGGCAAGAAAAATGTCTGTACATATTCAATACAAACACAATATTTTTGGAGTATTTTCCCTCTATTTTTGATTGAATTTGTACATGTAGAACCCACAGTTATAAAAGGATCACTGTAGTTGCTTAACCTATGGTCTCATAATCATCTCTTCAAATACTACATAATTTATCTCTCACTACTTATGCTTATACATGATCTAAACATGTTCACCCAAAGCAGCAGTAAGATTTATGTGCATTAATAGAGTACAGATAGTTGCATGAAGCCAAAAGAAAAGCTGGGTCATGTGCATTAAACTATGAAATTCTTGATATGTGAACCAATGTTGAGTTTACAGTACTAATTTTTTTATTATACTATATAAAATCTCTGAATAAATTATATTAATTCATAGAATCCAAAATGTAAACTTACTCATTTTAAGCTATTCCAGTCTCCAGCTTGGTTTTGAAATACAGGCCTAATACTGGGTTCACCAAAAGATTTGAATGCTTGAGTATGTGTGAATGCTTCCTGGGTAAAAACATAGGTAGGTACTGTATATATTAAGAGATGTGACTTACACCATAGTGTTCCCAAGAATTTTTCTATTGTCATAAAAAAACTATATGAGAAACTCATGTAGTTATATTGACAAGAGAAATATCAAGTGTTGAAACCCTTTTCAAACTGAAATTAGACTTGGAGACAGCTTTTCTATTGACACAAATTAAATTTGAAAGGTGCATTTGCTTATTTCTCACATGTGTTTTTCTTTGCTTAAAACATGCTGTGTGACTAGGAAAAAAAAAAGGTTGCTTATTTGAAAAATTCTATAGTGCCTTTCTAGTCTCAGGGATGTCTAAAAGCATATGAAAACTTTGAAATCCAACAGCAATATTTTTTTTCTAGATTCACTGTGGCCAATAATCACATAGAGAAGTTGTGGCTGACTTGTAATTGAGGATCCTGCTGTGGTCCCACGGCCTTTTCTGTTTATGCATATACTAGAGTAGATAAATACTTACTTGTTTTATGGGTGCAAGCTCTATATAAATAATTTTTGGAGTGAAAAAAAAGCGATTTGATGGCCACCACAAAGGTGTAAGAGGCACATTCCTTTCTTACTATAACTAGTGCAGCATAGATTTAAATATATAGTGTTTAGTTTAGTGATATGACCCACAGTCTTTTATGTTGATTTTGGTTTAGTAATGCTTGGGAAATCAATTCCTCAGCTGCTAGGTCTACTTCATGGGGTGATATCATGAATGCATGCTTGAAATAAAAATATTGGCTGTGCTAGCATGTTCTACAAACCAAAACAGAAAAGGCAACGCTACCTTTTACTAGACACAAACAGTTTGAATATTTAATAAGGTCTTATAATGGAGTGTGTAATAAAGTTAGTGCAAATATGTTTTAACACAGATTACTTTGATGCTGTTTTTCAAGTTAATAAGTCATCTGAGAGTTTCCAATATAAATTTGGGAGCAGATTTTTATGGTTTTGAGTTGCCCTGGATGTAGAGCTCTGTAAAACATTATGGGCACTTCAATTTTGTAACTAATGTTTTTATATTGACATTTTTTAATAGACCCCCTGAAAAAAATCAATATACTCAGTTCTACTCTCAGAACAGGGAGTGTTCCTTGTGTAAATTAGATGTAGCTTAGGACTCACATGAAAACTCTCAAGTCAACATCATTGTATACTGTTATTCTCCAGTGCAGGCCTTTGAGATTTCATTTAATTTCCTAAAGTTTTTAGGTAGCCAGTGATGTGAAAAAAGTAAATGTGAGCCAAATGAGCATCAATTATAACTTAAAGCCATGAAATGAACATAATAAATGTGGAATTACAAAAAGGATATTAGCTAGCCAGGTGCAGTGCTGCATGCCTTAATTCCAGCTACTTGGGAAACTGAGGCAAGAGGAATGTAACTACAATGTCAGGCTGGGAAATTAGCAAGCTCCTGTCTCAAAATAACAAATAAAATTATAAAAGCAGTATGGATGTAGCTCCATGATAGATCACTTGCCTAGCATGCATAAGGCCCTGGGTTCAATCTCCATATTGAAAACAACAGCAAATATTTCAGAAATGTAGAGAGGTGATGATTTGTGTATATATATATATATACACACACACACAGACACACAGGTGGGATTATATATATATATATGTGGGATTTTATATATATGTGTGTATATATATATATATATATATCCACTATATTGAAATAAAACAATGAAGTGAAAAGTTGTACGTTTTAAAATATATGCATCTAATAATGAAATATTAACTTTTGGAGTATCCATTAGCATTGTCCCCAAAATCGTTCAGTATCAGCTCCTTTTAAAGTTATTATATAATAAACATGATCATCCACACACTGCTTATAACTTGAATTTCAATCTTGTTTTGACTTATTAAATATATGTAGCAGTTAAGCATTTTAATTCAGTTTGTATTCATGTTCTTAAACCCAACTTTCATTGAGTCATATTTTCTTTCTTTCTTTTTTTCTTTTTCTAGTACCCGGATTGAACCCAGGACATTTAACCACTGAGCCACATCCCCAGCCCTTTTTTATACTTCATTTAGACACGGTCTCACTAAATTGCTGAGGCTGACTTTGAAGTCACAATCCTCCTGCCTCAGCCTCCCAAGCCACTGGGATTACAGGTGTACATCACAGAACGTGACAGCAATCATATTTACTTATTAAAAGGAATCTATATAAAAAGGAAGTTTATCTCTGTGGATAAAACTGTCTTTTAACTTCTTTTTATTTTTTATTGAAGGTGGGGGGACCTAAGAATTACAAAACATATCTTCACTTGTTTCTCAGTGAAAAAAACAAGTATCCTATAGGTAGTATAAAGAAAGTTTATGTACTGATTTCAGTGAGATCTTAAGGCAAATATACTCTTCAAGCCTCTGTTTATTTGGAGGATTCACTGACCCCAAAATAGGCTTACTTAGAATTCAGGAAGATGATATGTCAATATGGTAATTTTCCAGCAACAGTTGTAGGATCTTTCATTGCTGATGGTGCTCAGTCTTGGACTGATTATTACCCAATACTAAAGAATGACCCTTGCATGGTCTCTAGTCAGTGTCTGTGGATCATGAGGTTTTTCTACTTTGCTGAAGGCAATATGTATAACACAGAGCTGAGCATTGTAAGATATAAAATTTCCTGGGTTTAGATGTTTTATTGACATGCATGAACTGATATACTAAAGACATGGTCAGTATCCTCTGCAGACTTCCAGGGTTCTCTCTGCCACTCTCTCACATATGGTACTCTGTCTTCCAAACAATATTTTCTTGGTTTCTTTCAGTCCCAGCTGCATCTGTTCAATTCAAGGAGTTCATCAGGCTTCTCTGAGTTTCCTCTGGGCTATGACCTAAAAAGTCTTAAAGTCATAAGCTCAGACAAAAAGGATCATTCTCTGACATCACTGTCTGTTGCTGCCTGGTGTCCAGTGTTTGAAAATAATTGCTTCAGATATTGTAGTATTTTTTAAGAACATAGGGGAAAATCTAACCTCTATTTCTACATATTGTTGGATGTACACCCATATTTTAATGGAGTGGAGTAATACTTTAAAATATAACTGTAATATATCTAATCTTTCTGTATTAAAGTTTTTAAAATGCAATTTTTAGCTTTTATTTCTTACAAATTTTTGTAGACACTATCAATTCAATGTTTGTGAGGTGCATACTAATATCCTGTTTAAACAATATATTTTCAGCCTTAATACATGTATTAATTTTGCTTTTCTGGAAAATTTTTATTTCAGTCATATTCCTTTTAGTATGCCTCAGTAACTAAAGAATTCTGAAAATTTAGTCGAAAAGAAAAAAGGAACAGACAATTTCACAAATTCTTTAAAAAAGCAAGATATTATTTTAAGATGGATTCTTAAGACCCACATAGAATTATAAGTTTCATTATATTGTGTTCTGCTGCCAGGGCTTGTGATGCAGTACTGGGAAGCATACATAAACCTAAAGATTCAACATGACAAATTCAGAATCTAAAGGTATCTGGAAGGTGGAGCCCTCAGACAATAGGTATGAGGAGGGCAGTCCTTTGGGTGTGCCAGCAAATCCAGTCAGCTGTCTTCAAGTAAGAGTTTTCAGAGGATTACATGTTCATCAGTATTAATCCCATTTTGCATATGTTTTGGAAGATGGGCTTTTGAATCAAAATAATGACTCCAATAGGTCTTGTTAGACACCTCTTAGAGAAACTTCTAAAAATGCACCACCTTTTTAAAATAATAACCAAATTCATATGTTTTATTTCTAAATCTTTAGAATTAAGTCATGGAAAATATTATCAAATTATCATTGATAATGCATATTTAAAAAAACTTTTTATATAGAAGCATTCTATTATTTTCGGACTTAGTATATGGGGCTGGTAGTTCTCTTTGTATGATATGTTGGATGGAGAAATAAGAAAGGTAATTATGTTAACCACCAGCTCTTTTCCATGGAAAAGTAAGAGGATGATAGCCCTCTTCAAGAACCACTGGGCTTTATTCACTTTGTCTGTGGGTGAAAGAAGGATTCTTATATGTTCATGAATTGTTTAAGCAACATTGCATCATCATTCATGTATTTCTGAAGTCCCTGTGTATGTTTTTACATCTATTTGAAGAAAGGGTAGGTAGGTAGTATTTTTTGGCATATTTATGACTACATTCTCTCACTGGAAAAATCATTGAAGAAAGGGTAACTGAAAATGCTTGGTATCTTAAAGGGGAAAACATAATTCCATTCACCATAAAGTTTTAAAAATAATTTTTAAATTTATTATTTAATGAAAGGTAACATGGAAATATTGAACAATAAATTTTTATGGTTATATCATTTATCATGCTTTTTATGATAAGGCCTAATAATATACTGAGTTCAATGTAGAATCATTCCATTTTAGCACTTTAGGACAGACATATTTGATATGAAAAATAAGCAACGGATGATGTGAAATCATGGTCAACCCAATAAAAAATAAATTTTTTTCTTTTTATGAAAAACTCATAAGCTATATCTGATTGAACAAACTCTTTGAATGCATAAGAATAAATATTTACAGTGGCCAAGGATAATAAGTTCTATTTTTTCCACTTTTTGCTCTTTTGTAGCTGACCTGTGATTCTATGTAGAGGAATGAGGTGATATTGGGTTCAAGGGCAAGGATTTTGTTCTTCTTGCTCAGTCTCTTAAACTCATATTTACCATAGAACCCAACACATGTTCAATAAATGTTCTTTGAATATATTTTATGCATATATATCACATATACATATAAAATACATAATCAACTAATCTTTATTAATCAGTCAAAGCATGCTGTTTGAACATGCTCTGAGTTTAATATGAAAATGGACTCTCTGAAGGAAGCACATGTGTTCTGTTCCCTCTTTCCATTCTTTCAAACACTATTTTTTCAATTTTGTTCTTTGTGGGATTGAATGAATAAAAGTTAAGTTATTTAACATTAAATATTTAACATATAAGATCATTTAATATGTTAATGATAAATTGGTGATTAATTTGTTTTAAAACTTAATGATTCAAAATATTAATTTTATGAGTAAATATAATATAAAATTATTGATGAATTCCACTTTTAATGAAATTATTATTATTAAAATACAAATTATTTACTCAGTCTTTGAACAAACATATATTAGGTACTATGTGTCAGGCAATGTTCCAGGCAGTTGGCATACAACAGCGAATAGAGATCAAACCTGGGCTGGGGGTGTAGCTCAGCAGTAGAATGTTTGCCTAGCACGTGCAAGGTCCTGGGTTAGATCCCCACCACTGTGAAAAGAGAAAGAGAAATAAAGGCTTTCATGGAGTTTTCATCTCTATGGCCAACAAGTAGAGAATGCACGAACAATGTGTGTAGAAGTGATAATTCATATGGAGGACAAAAAAAAAAAAAAAGCATGGTGCTTATAGAAACTATGAAGAAGTACTAGTTTATTTAAGGTGGAAAAGGGCATGCATTTGTATACATACTTGAATGAAATGAACCATTAGGATTCTTTTGTATACATACTTGAATGAAATGAACCATAAGGATTCTTTTGGAAAGTCATTCCCAACCGAAGGAAGAGTAGGTAAGATAGATTTGAGTGGGGAGGATGCTTATCATGTTTGAGGAGCACCATAATGTCTGATATTGCTTAAGCATAAAAGAGAGTATGTATAGGCCATAATAATGGCTTTGAACTTCATTCTGACTGATATTTGTAGTCCCTAGAGAAATTAGAACATAAATGATATGATCTGACTTACACTTTGAAAGTATAATTCGGCACCCTGGGGTTGGGAAGGATAGGTGGACAGACAGTTTCACAAGTGGTAAAACCAGTTAGGAGTATATTTCAACAATTGTGGTGGAGATCATACTGGGATAACAGAGGATTAGTTATGCTGTTTATGCCAATTGCCTTTGACTGAGATATACTCAATAACTACCAACATATATCTCTGATATGTTAAAAATAGACAGGGGTAAATAGAAAGAGAGAGAGTGTGTGTCAAGGAGGAGTCACAGATTTTTGTCTTGAGTAGTTGAAAACCTGGTGTTGACATTTCCTAAGAAGAGGGGAATGGGGAACCTGTAGTATAGAGGAGGAAAACAAATGCTGCGTTTTAGACATGCCAAGTTTCAGACGCATATTAGCCAAGCCCAGGATGAGGCAGCTAGCTTCTGCATTAAGTTGGTTTCCTCTCTGATCCCAGTAGTCAGGAAGCAATTTAAGAAAGAGAAGTTCATTCTTTTGCCTATGGATCATAAATTTCCTAACCAAAACAAAAGATCTATTTTATTCTGCTCTGTGAGTTTCCTTTGATACTTGGAAGAGGTAAAAACATTTTATTGAAGTATCTCATTTCCATTTTATTGTTATTAATTAAGATTAGCCTAAGCACCTGAACATAGTAACAATGATAGTAATCATGACCATTAATTGACTTTTTTCATTGTACCAAGCACTCTTCTCAATGTTTTATTTCAGTCCTTCCCAAAGTCATATTTTATTTCAAATGTACCTCATGTGTATCCAAGTCCTAGAAATGTCAAATAATTTGCCTGTGGTTACAGGGCCTATAGGTTTGTGCAACCCCTCAAAATTCGTATGTTTTTATAAAGCATTTGCAATCATACCATAGTTTTCTGGCACAAACCATTTCTCTTCCATATGGATTTTTCTCTTATAAATAAAAATGAAGCAATATGATGAAAGAAGTGTTTTTCTTTAAAGACAAAATGTTTCCCTTAACTGAACATTAGTGTACTGCAGCACACCTTGGTTACTTCTACCACTGAGAAAATATTTTTCTGCTCATTTGTGCTTTACTGTCCCAAAGCAGCTATTGCTGGCTTTCACATACCTAAAAATATGTCTCTCCTGCCTTCCTCCTAGACATTCTGACTTCCATTGAGCTTCCCACCCTGTATCAGACACCTACTATAACCCATATCCCTCAAAGTTCTGACACTTTTTATTTAGATTTTTGACCACTCAGCAATATTCTTCTACTGAACTATTGCTTTGGAGGATGTAAAAATCCCTTTACAATTCTGGCTGTCATCCCAGGAAATTAGCCATGAGAAACAGGGTTGGTTTGTGATAATAAGGAGCCAGATTACTACATGTGACTAGGAATTGCAAGCAGCTTTTGCTTATTGTTTATAATTATTTATAATTATAATTATATTGTTTATGATTCTGGACATTTGTAATTGTAGGTAGGGATACTTGCTATTAATGATTTAAAATTAAAGTTATTTTAGGGGGAAAAAGAGAAAAAGTTTTTGAAAAATATTTAGATACCTATTTTACCAATCTTTTCTATCACATCTCTAATATTATCATAAAGTGAAATTCAAGCACATTTGCTGATTAGGGAAATCTTTCTGGACCTATGAGTTTACTTATTCCCTTTTCACCTGAAGCAGTATTCACCCAGCCCTACAGATTGGCTATGTAACATTAACTTATATCTGTTTTAGTCAGCTTTTCTGCTGCTGTGACTAAAAGAACTGACAAGAACAACATTTGAGGACAAAGTTTATTTGGGGGCTCATGGTTTCAGAGGTCTTGATCCATAGACAGTTGGTTCCATTCTTTAGGGCTCAAGGTGAGACTCAACATCATGGTGGAAGAGTGTGATAGAGGGAAGCAGCTCACATAATGATCAGGAAGCAGAGAGATTCCATTAGACAGATATAAAATATGTACCCCAATGGCATGCCCCCTTGTACCCACCTCTTCCAGCCACATCCTTACAGACCTTCAGTTTTCACTCAATTAATCTCATTATGGGATTTTAATTTACTGGTTGAATTAAATCTCTCCCAACCCAATAATTTATCCTCTGAACTTTCTTGCATTGCCTCACATATGAGCTTTTGGGGGACACCTCACATCTAAACTATAACAATATTTCTGCCACCAACCCCTTTAAGTCTCTTACTCATTTGTATTCTATTGTTGTTATACTTTAGGGTCAAGCAGATCTATTTTGAATTTTAGAAGCACAGCTTATTTTCTGTGTCATAATAGAAAAGTTACATAATCCTTTGATTTCCAAGGTTTTAATATATATATATAAAGCAAATATGAAGACACCTACTCTGAATTATTGTTGGGTACATAAAAAGGATTAAAGTATAAGAAACACAGTATAGGAAGCTGCAATACAGCAGATGTCCAATATTCACTATTGTTAGATTTTGACATGTAAACAAAATACACAATAGTTTATAAGTCTGATAGTACAATATTTTGTGACAATTACTTATAAGGCAACTTTTGATATGCACATATAAATATTTAGATTTCATTAGAGATGAGTGATTGTATGTATATAATCTCTTTCAAATATGTCTTCTCATGCATAAGGGCATTCTCCTTTAAATATTTTCTGAATTAGACAGCTTTGGATGTAAAAAACACAAATAATTTGTGACATTAAAAATTGCTATTGGAGCTTGATACAGTGGAGCATGCCTGCAAACCCAGCAGCTCTGGAGGCTGAAGCAGGAGGATCCCAAGTTCAAAAGCCTCAGAAAATTAGCAAGGCCCTAAGCAACTTAGTAAGACCCTGCTCAAAATAAAAAGGCAGGAGATGTAGCTTAGTGGTTAATACACCTGTGTTCAATCCATGGTACCAGAAAAAAAAAATGAGGTGCTATTGGCATGTAGCATTTATTTGTAATAATGTGAATGATAATTCTTGACACATGGGTTTAACACATTTCAAATAATATAAAAATTAAAACTTCAAAGGGGAACTTGTAGAAAGAACACATTAAACAGATATCATTATGAAATTATCTGATTCATTCTCCAAACATTCAACAGGGTAACTAAGTGACATTAGGAAAAGCAAAATATCTTCTATTAGTCAACCTACATGAAGAGAATAAGTGACAAATGGCATAACAGAAAATACAGTTGGGGCTTTTTTCTTGTAAGTTTTAACTCCTAGTGTTTCCTCTAATAATTCTTCTGAAGGATCCACTGATATCTGTGTTTGTTTACAGGCATTATCACAGGTAACTCTCCTTCTGAGGGTTCTCTTCATCATCCTGACCTTGACCTCCATTGGATTTCTTCTGGATCAAAGGTAAGAACTGAAATGTTTTCATTATTTTTCTCTTTTACTAAAATTAAGAATTTTCCATAAAGCCATGAAAATAATAGTATGTTATGTAACTTTTTAATATAGTTTTAAAATAAACATGAAACCTTGATAACTACCCTTCATTATTTTAGAATAGATAGATATGTCAGTTCTCCTAAGAAACCTTTTTTTTTTAATGTAAAGTAAAAGACACTGGATCCGTGAGGGGACTCATTTACATTATGCTCTACAATTCAATTGTCTAATATTTTAATTTTAGCTGAAAATAAGCTTCTTCCTAACCCATCAATGCTTTAACTAAGCCAAAATTTGATAAAGAAGAGATTTTTCTTAAAAAAATAAATTTTCTTTTTTACTTTAATGCCTATTTTTTAAAAAAAACTTCAGAGGGACATCTCAAATATGTTAAAATACTACATATTTATTGAAAATCATAAGAAAATGCAATCTATATATTAATTATAATATATACATATGAAGAGCTTAGCTAAAGCTAATGAAAGTTATTGATATGTCATTTCAGACCTAAGGCAGCTATTATGGAAACTCTCCGTTGCTTGGTGATCCTGATGCTGTACAGATTCGGTCACATTAAGCCTCTTGTCCCCGCCTTATCATTTGTTTTTGAGGTAAGCCATTCACCATAGGCAGCTATAGCATGGATTATACATGGATTGCATGTTTAATTCATTCATTATATGATGTCTCCTCTCTACTTAATTTGTGAGAAGTACTTGTGAGAATTTGTGTCTGTTTACTTAAGTAGCAGTACTTGTTAGTTGTGTTACTTTGGGCTAGCTAATATTGCTGAGCCACAGTTTTCTAGTCCCTAAATTTGCATCAATATTGTTAAGCTTATATAGTTTTTGGAAAAATTTTGTTGCATAATTTTTATAAAGAAATGTCAAGACATATGGCATGTTGTAAGGAAGTGGTAAAAGTGATTTTATAAGAAATTTTTGTCAAGGATTCTACTATTTGAGAATTTTTTAAAACTTTAATTTATTAAATTTTTAATTGGTTCATTTTAGTTATACATAACATTAGGAGTCATTTTGACATAACTGTAAAAACATGAAATATAATTTGCTCTATTCAGTCCCCAGTACTTGCTTTTTCCTTTCCTCTTTCTTCCTTCCTATTCACTTACCTGTACTCTACTGAACTTTCTGCTATTTATTTACAGTTTTTTAAAATTAATGCCTAACAGATATTCATAGTGGTGAGATTCATTGTAGTATATTCATATATCTGCATAGGAAAGTTGGGTCAGATTCATTCCACATTTTCCCTTTCCCATCCTTCTCCACTCCCCTCAACCCCCTTACTCTACTCCACTGATCTTCTATTTTGATGAAATCACTCAAAACTTTTCTGTTCTTTTCTTCATTGTGGACTTGCTTCTGCATACCAGAAAACAAATTCAACCTTTGACCTTCTGGATCTGACTTATTTCATTTAGCATAATAATTTTTAGTTCCATACATTTTCCAACTAATGCCAATATTTTGTTGTTCTTTATAGCTGAATGATACTCCATTATCTAATTTATTACATTTTCTTTGTCTATTTATCTGTTGAAGGGCATCTAGACTGGTTCTATAGCTTCGTTATTATTAGTTGTGCTGCTATAAATATTAATGTGGCTGTATCCCTATATTATGATGATTTAAAATGAAAAGATATAAATAAATTAATAGAGGTCAAATGAGATTTTCCTACAACTAAATTTATATAAATATAATATATTATGAATAAAACTTATTTCTCCAAAACTACATTGGAATTTCAGATCTTAGGCAACTGTTAAAATTTTTTCTTATCATTTGTATTTTAATAGTGTGTTTTCAAAATCTAGAATTATATTGTTAATTTTGGTGTGGAGCAACCTGCCAGTATCACTAGAATGTGCAACATGAAAGTTTATTTAAGGAAAAAAAATGTTAACAACATATCACCCTACTTCAAAGTAAAAACTGACATAGAAATAATTATAAATCGGAAAACTCATTTACAAGAAATTTGAAAATATCTATCAAAATTGCAGATACAAATACCCTTGGACTTGGCATTCTACTTCTAGTAATTTATACTCCAGAAATAGTACATTCACACATGTACATTGATGCATAGAAAGATTATTCATTGGGAAATCATTTGTAGTGGTATTAGACTGGAAAAAATCTAATTATTTAAAAAAATGTCTAGAAAATAAAGATAAAGAACTCTTTAGTACAAATCAAGAGTAATTGCAATAATATATGATATATTATGTATGAAATAATACATGATACTGAATCACATATGATGTATTCTACCATACAATGTATACAAATATAAAAACAGGTTGAGAAACTTCTGTATATACATATATAAATGTATTTTATTGTATGTGTATTAATATATCTAGGAAGATAAAAATGTACCTAACGGTTTTCTGTATGAAGGGAATGATAATTATGAGCTATAAGAAAGAAATTGAAGAACAGTTCTTCAAATTAGTATTCTTTGGAAACAAAGTTTATGAAGCATGGGAATATATTTCACTTTAAAAAAAATGATGTTTAGATAATGAGGCAAATTCTTAGTAACAGGATTTTGGATATAATCTAAGGTAATATAATTTGCATTAAAATAGACATTAAAGTTTACATAATATCATACCTATGTTGTTTCTTGAGATTATAAACTAGAAGAAAAATTCAGAAGCATAAATTATACATGTTTAGGAAAATTCAGAAGTTTACATACCAAAATAAGACTTATAATCAAACAAAATAGATTGTCAAACTTTAAATAAGAGGCATATTCTAATTATGGGCATGAAAGCAATTAATTCCATTTAATGAACCCCACTGTTGGGTATATGGTAATAGTTAATTTTGCATGCTCCAGAAGCAAATAAAGTATCTGGGTTCTTTAAATTAGCCCTGGTTTTAATCAAATAGGAGTATATATTTACAAAACTTTATTGCATTTGGAATTCTTTAATGATGGAGTGGTAGAGAGCAATATAGTATATGCAGCTTTTGAGTTGATATGCTGTTAATTTCCTAATTTAGTAACAGGTGAAAGTGAATGAGTAAAACATGAGCTTTGAAGCCATGCTGCTTGAATTTGATTCCACTCTGAGAACTTACTTGGTGTGGGTCCTTGGGAAACCACTTGACCACTTAAATAATTGGCTTTAGCTTCCTCATCTGTAAAAGGTGGGAGTAATAACATCTATCTAATAAGGTTTGGGAAGTAAATGAGATAATATGTGTAAGAAATTTGGCACAGCAATTAACACATAATAAGTGATATTAGGTGCTATTATTATTTTTGATGTTGGTATTATTATTTTATATTAACATGAAGATCCTCAAAATAATTGCTTGGTTTGTTTCAAGAAACACTAATCATATTTAGGGTCAGCTAGTATGAGAAGTGGGAAAAAGTAACAATGTTGAACAAAAAATCTAGTTTTTAGTCTGAAACTCATTCTATGACATTGGACTTTGTGACTAGGTTATTCATCTATAAAACAGGTTTACTAAGAGATAACATCCTTTGAATCCTTTGAGCCCTTATTGTGTTCCAAATGTTTTACTTGTAATTTTTCATTTAATCCTCATACAAAATCCAAATTCATGTATGTATGTATATATATATATATACACACACACACACACACACACACACATGCATATAATTTGTTTGTATACACATAGCTAGTAAGGGAACAACCCAGGATACAGACTTAGGAGCCTGACACCATATTTCTTAATCATCCAGGAACATTTTCTTCTATGTAATGATAGCAGTACTCAACTTCCCTAAAGGTTCCAGATGAGAAAGACAGATGCAATATAGCAGTAAGAGCTTGGAAAATGGAAAAAACTGTAATAAATGGCTTTTAAATTTAATTGCAAAGGTACTTTTGAAAAACAAGTGGTTTGAATAATTTACCTCTGAATTATCTTTGGTTTATTATTCAAAGAAGGGAGGAAACCATGACACATGTTCTCTGGGTGCTTACCTCCTCTTTCCAGAATTTTTCTGTACATCTTGGCATGCACATAACTAGTTCTTCAAAAGTAGACATTGCCTGCAATTTGACATTAAAACTTTTTATTAAATATGCATAATAACATTGACATCACATGGCTCTGTAGTTTGTATGTAGTTTTTGCATTTAGTCAGGCATTGGTTCTGAAGCTTGCTTCTCAGTGTGGCAATGTTGGGAGGTGGTGGGCCTTTAATAGATGGAGCCTAATGGGAGGTCAAGTGGGTGTGCCCTTGGAGAGATTAATGTTGTTCTCATGGAACCTCTGAGTCAGTTTTTGTGAGAGGGTCATCATTAAAGAATAAGCCTGACCACTCCCTAGTCTCTTTGGTTGACTGTCTGATGATATCATCTCTCCCTCTTGTACATGCTTCTGTCATTTGTGATGTTATTTGCCATGAGGTTCTTGCCAGAGTTGAGCTGACCCATGCTGTACAATCTCCAAAACTGTAGCTAAATAAAGCTCTTTCCTAAGTACCCAGCCTCAGGTATTTCCTTAGAGTAATTGAAAATGGACTAACACATACAGCTGTGTGGAAAATTAAATGCCTCAAAGGACATAGGAAGCATTCAATAAAATTTGGTTGTTATCATTGGTTACATTAAGACAATTATTAAAACTAAGCCATTGAATTCCAAATGGTTAAACCTGAACAAGTCTTCTGTGATCAGAATTTAATACATATGTGCCAGAATAAAAACTGGGCAAGTATGTTCCCATGGGTATTTTTACCTGTGAAGTAGCCTTTTCTTTTTTTGCTTCCTTTTAAAGTTCAATGCATTAAAAATTACTGTCAGTCTCAGTTCTTATATTTTTAATTGTACATTTCAAAATTGCATTTTTTTCACATTTTTATCTATTAGAACTATATGTAAATCTTTGTCATTCATCATAGTTTTAATAAAACTGTTCTTTACCCCATATAAGGAGTATAGAAACTTAATAAATGGCCTCAGTGACTCCATTCAATATGAATTAGGACTGACTGACTAGAGTCATTAGACTATAAGGACATAATGTTCTCATCATTTTTCTTTGAAGCTATCACATGAATCCGTGTCAGTGAAGCAATTAATCGCCTTTCTCTTATAAATCAGTGTTGTATATATTGGCAACACCAGCTTGCAGCCCTGTGACTCTTCTTTATTTATCTAGAAGGCTGACTGGAAATTTTCTTACAGTGCTTTATTATGTTAGTCAAACTTTATAAGTTTGCTCATAACAGTTCTTCTACACCAAAAGACACTTCTAGTTACATTTTACAACTTGAATATCTGTCTCTCTTTCTCTCTTTCACTCTCTTTCATACACACACACACACACACACACACTGGAAAACTGGCTTTAAATTATTTTTCACTCAAATTACAAAATTGCGATTGAGTAATGACA
Organism: Marmota marmota marmota; assembly: GCF_001458135.2. Taxonomy (NCBI): domain Eukaryota; kingdom Metazoa; phylum Chordata; class Mammalia; order Rodentia; family Sciuridae; genus Marmota; species Marmota marmota. The sequence goes on along the minus strand of NW_025999905.1, from coordinate 7,752,028 downwards.
ATTCTGGTTCAGAAATACAAGGTATTATTTGAATTTGATACTGTGACTTGTATGTTAAAGATTTACTTCTTTTAGCTTATGACCACAAGAATACTGAATAAGGGCAAAGGGCTCTTGTTATTTATAAAGGTAATACAGAGTGAATACATAACCACCAATCTGTGTATGCAATGATTATCTCAGGCCTTGGACTTTTTGCTTTGATTGCTTTAGCAAATACTTTGATCACCACCTTCCATACCTTTCCAAAGCTTGCTTTTTTATAAGAAACTTGACAGAAGAATACTCTGTTCATTCTTTCATTCACTCATTTCTCACTCATATATTTTGTGTTTGTAAGCTCACATGTAATTTGCTGTAAGATACACCTGTGGACTTGTGATTTATTTTGCTTTTCTTATCAGTGGCTTCCTAAATGTTTAACCTGGTGAATTTTAAAATAAAGAAAATGAAATAAGGTCCAAGTTGAGAAGTCATTTTGGATAAATACACAGATGGTCCCAGACCTAACAATGGTTTGATTTATGATTTTTAGACCTTACAGTGGTGTGAAGGTGGTACACATTCAGTAGAAACTGTCCATTAAATTTTGAATTTTGGTCAATAGAGTGTGGCATGATGATCTCTTGGGATGCTGAACACTGGCTACAAGGTGCAACTTCCAATCAGATGCACTATCAGGATTCTGAAAAACCATCATTCCACTGTGCAGGAAAGATGAGTATTTTTGGGGTAATTTAGCAGGCTATTTGGACTTATTATATTTTCAATTTATGATGGGTTTATGAGGATGTACCACTATCAAAAGATAAGAAAATCTATATGCATATATAAAATGAGAAGATACTTTCTTACATTTTGTTATTTATGCACATTTTGTTTCATATAACTTTTAATTCAATTAAACAGAGTTTAATAAAGGAGATAGTGTATGATTTAATCTGTCATGAAGGCCTCAGTGGTTTTTACTCACATAAATCTTTGGGTCAGGCTCAGTTCTGCAACTTAATTGGTTGTGTAGCCTTAAAAAGTTATCTAAAATAGCCATGCTTTAGTTCTCTTAGCTTAATTTCTTCACAAAAAAGGAAAATATAAACTCTAAGAGGCTGTCTTGAGATTCAAAAGAATGAAGAAGATATGGCCTATAGAATCTAGCATTGTATCTGACATATAAGTACCAAACACAATTAGTAATAATTATATCTCCTGATTTATACTGTACGTACACCTGCACACACATTTAAAATAATATTTTGAGAAATAATATTTTGAGCAATAAAAAGATAAACCTGAGAATATCTGCTTATTGGTGTCAAAGTAATTGGATTACAAAATTATATGTGATCATTTTAAATTTAGAACTCTGTTTTTAAAATTTGACTTTCAGTTTTTAGTATAGGTCATGAAAAATGAGAGCATATCACCCTTAAATGACAAATCAACTTGTATCATCTGAAAATGTGCACCAAGAGATGGAGAGAATTTGAACAAGTGGAAGGGAAGGGAAAGAATGCAGAGAAAAGTTGAGAAGCAAAGTTGACCATGGCTGTGCAAGGGGTGAGATGAACCTAGCAACAACAGAGCAAAGCGTGGGTCCCAGGGAAAGACAAATAAAAGCTCATGCAACTTAAATCCAACTTGCTGGTGTTTTCAGTGGCATGCAGAAGAGTCTATCCAATACATATTAAATGCCTGTTTCACCAAAGATACAACAGAAGTACTATCTTTGTGGAGCTTGGATGTTAGTATTAATTTTCAAAATTGCTGAACAGCAAATAAGCACAAATTTAGCGGCTTAAAAATGACACGCATTTTTTATTTATTTAACAGTTTCTGTGGATCAGAGGTCAGTGTACCTCAATACTCTGTTTATGGTATCTAGAAGCTAGATTTAAGATACTGGGAAGACTGCACACTCATCTGGTGGCTCAGCTAAGGAAAAATCCACTCTCCTACTCGTTCAGGTTGCTGACAGAATTCATTTCCTTTTAGCTGTATGGGTTAGGGCCCAGCTTTCTGCTGGCTTCTGACTGGAGGCGGCCTTCAGGTCCCAAAGCATGCCTGCAGCTCCTCACCCAATGGCCTTCCTAATCATGACTGCTTACTTATCAAGCTGGCAAGAATAACCTCTTGCTACAGAGATCACTCAGTCTCTCTTTTAAAAGTCTCACCTGATTAAGTCAGGCTCATCCAGGATAATCTTGTAATAGACAGATTTAGGGCCTTGGTAACATCTGTATATTTGCCTTATATTGCCCTTAATATTTGCCTTATTCTTGTGACTAGAAGCAAGTCATGGGTCTCATCTACATTCAAGAAAAAGGGATTATATAGAGTGACAGGTCATAAATAGCAGAGGTAGGAATCACAGAGCCACCTAGTTTCTATCAGTGGTAATGAGAGAGGGTAGAAAATAACTTAGAAAAATATTTATATACATATTCATGTATATGTGCCTACATAAGTATGGTTTATTAAGTAATGGTAAGTACTATAGAGAAAAATGGATATAAGAGGCAAAATTAGAAAATTAAATAAACAAAACCCCAAACAGTACCCAGGGATGTCTGGTGGCATTTCAGTACAGACTTTATTCCAACCAAAAATCCATGTTAATTCCTGGGAAAGTTCAGGTAAAAGGAGGCTTGAGTGCAAACGTACTGAAGTATTTAGTACCTGGGATCCTTGGTTGAACTAGAGTAAGCAACAGGGCAAGTAAGATCAGGACAGTAACACGTAGGTGTTTTGGGTTAATGTGCTTATCTTGGCTTTTACTCCAAGTGAAATGAGAATACCCTGAAGAATCTGTGCAGAGGAAGTATATGAATTAACATATTTTAAGATCACATTGACTGCTGGGTTGAGGACAAATGAAAGGGGCATAGCAAGAAGTGAAGCAAGAATATAAGGTAGCAGGCAGATGAGCAGAGTTGGTGTCCTAGGATGATACTTTAGAGAACTTGGGAAGTAATCATATTCAGGTGCTGACTTTAAAGTATAGGAGGTAAATTTTTCTCATGGGTCAAATGAGGAGTGTGAAAAAAAAGAGGAGTCAAGAGTGAGCGCAAGGGATTTGTTTGGCCAAAGGAAATGAAACAATGGAATCACCATGAACTGGGATGGGAAACTCTTGGAGAAAGAGCTAGGAGTGAAAGGTGGTATGTCTATTTCATTTGGAAGGATTGTGTTTGTTGATTTTGTAGTTATATTCTTCTAGACATAATTTTTAATACATTTGGCATACAGAAATTAATTATTCAATGTAGACAAAATAGATGATAAGAACATAGGCCCACGTTTTGTTAATGGTTCTATTTATGTTTTGTGATTTAAATGTTTTTCCTTTCTCATTTTTTCTTCATGTACTCTTTAATGAATTTATATTACATTTAATTCATTACCTCATAGTTTTTTTTCAGCTAATATTTGATGTTCAGAGTTTTATACTAAGTGCTGAGAAAAAATATATATATATATGCACACATAAAGAGAGAGAGAGAGAGAGAGAGAGAGAGAGAGCGAGCGCTGGACATGGTAGTGCATGCCTGGAATCCCAGTGACTCAGGAGGCTAAGGTGGGAGGACTGCAAGTTTGAGACCCACCTCAGTAACTTAGTGAAGCCCTAAGATCTTCTTAAGCCCTGTCTCAAAATAAAACATTAAAAAGGGGTGGGGGGCTGAGGATGTGGCTCAGTGGTTAAGAGACCCTGAGTTCAAATGCAAAAGAATAAATGAAAATATCATTGGAAGACCAGAGTTGTCACAGCGTCAAGACACTACCCTGTTTTTGAAAATGATGGAGAGGGCCACTGTACAGGGAACCTGCTTCTAATATCAATGTTCTTGGGCCTTGTGTTAGTCAGCTTTTTATCACAGTGACAAAAATACCTAACAAGAATTAATTCAGGGAAACAAAACTGTAGTTTGGCTCACAGTTTCAAAGATGGTGAGCCAAATCCACTGTTCTGGGCTTGAGATAAGGCAGCACACCATGGTGGAAAGGCAGAAGGACATGGTGGAGAAGCACTGCCTTGTTCATAGATGTCCAGGAAGCAGAGAGAAAGAGAAGATGTACCACAGGAAAGATAAGCCCTTTCAGGTTATGTCCCCAGTTACCACTTCCTGCAGCCATATTTCACTTACTGATGTTTACCACCCTGTCAGTCCATTCAAACTAGGATGGACATTTTTGGTTACAGCTCTCAAAATCCAATCATTTCACCTCTAAAATTCTCCGCATTAACACAGGAGTTTTTGTGGGACAACTCATATCCAAATCTTAACATTTCATCTCTGGCTCCCAAAATCTCATGTGTGTACAACAATGCGAAATGCATTTAGTTCATTTACAAGAGTCCCATAATCTTAACAGTTTCAGCATTGCCCAAGTCCAAGTCCAAAGTCTCTTCTGAGACTAAAAGGAAACTCTTGACTGTGAACCCCTGTAAAAATTAAAAAAAAAAAAAAACAACTTATATATATATCTAATATTCAATGCCATATATTAAATATTTCCTTTCCAAAAGGCATGAATACAGTCATAGAAAGATTGGATGGAACCAAAGCAAGACTTAAACCCTGGTAGCAAGTTCTTGTCCCCAAAGGGCTTGAATGGCCCCACCCCTTGGCCTTGCCATTTGTAGAGCACATGGTCTCTCTTTTAGCTTGGCTGTCTTTATAGCCAGCGGCATTTCTGGGCAGACAGTCATGTTACTGGAATCTCTTAATTACCGGAATCTCTATTCCAGCTTCAGTTTTTCCTATACAACTTCAAGGATCACCCTCTTAGGGACACACACAAAGACACCAACCCTGTTATAATTTGCCTGGCCTCCCAGGTCTTCTCCTGAAATCTCAGTGAAAGCTTCCATGAACCCTAACTCAAGTATTCTACATTAGTTAGAACCAGCACTACATAGATACTAAGGTCTGCTGCTAAATCATGCAGAAGTCAAGCTCACTGGAATTAAGTTTGCAGTAGCCTCAGAGTGGCTACACCAAATTTCTGAGATGTCCTCAAGCCACCTTTTCTATTATTTTTCTGCAAAGTACTTAGCATATCCTTAGAAACTATAATCTCTTCAACAAACACACTTTATCAGCCCAAGTTTTGCATGCACTTTTCTGGTCAAAGTGCAAGTTTTAAAAATCTTCCATCCCACTTTCTGTTTCTGATTCTTATAGTACATCTGACTAAAAGCTGAAAACAATATCCATGCCATTCCCAAATGTTGTGCTTCCTTGAAATTTCCTCCACCAGAGTAATTAGTCCATCACCTTTAAATTTAACCTTAATTAGAGTGTTAGATTGTGAACAAAAGTAGTTAAATTCTTTGCCAAAATATAGTGTGAATGAATTCTAGTCCAACTCTCAACGGAATTCTCATTTGTCTCTGAAAACATAAGAACACAGTCCACATTTCTGTAGGCATTCTGGTCCTCTGTGCTCTCACCCTGATCACCAGTAAGCTCTGCTTACAACATTCTAAGACTTCCCTATCCTCAATTTCCAAAATTTATCAAACTCTTCCCATAAATCAACTCCAAAATTTTTTGAACAACATGGCCAGGTTAGTACCAGCAATAACCTCACCTCTCAGTACCAATTTCTGTGTTAGTATGTCTTTGTTGTTGTGACCAAAGTACCTAACAAGGACAACTTAGAAGAGGAAAAGTTTATTTGGGCTCATCGTATCATAATCTATTATGAACTTAATCTATTGTGGGCTGACTCCATTGCTTTGGGCCCAAGGTGAAGCAGCCCGTCGTGATGGAAGGGCAAAAGGGTGTAGCAGAGAAGGGCTGCCTTGTTCATGGATGGCCACAAAGTAGAAAGGAAACAGAGAAGGGGCCATAGGAAAGGTGACTGCTTCCAGTGTGTGATACCAGTTATCTACATTCTCCAGTGATGACCCACCTGCCTACAGTTACCACCCTGTTAGCCCATTCAAACTCGGATATTCTGATTAGGTTTGAGATCAAATCATTTCACCTCAAGACATTCCTAAATCAATGAAGAAGCTTTGGGGGATGCCTCATATCCAAATTATCATAAGAACTGTCTGGATCTTGATATCTAGAATTATTTTAAGCCACAAATATCAGAATTCCAGCTATAAAACTTCACTAAGATGAAGAAGGCAGAAGGATTACACTTTGATTTCTTATCTATGCTTTGTTTATTTTTCTTTTTTTTTTTTTTTAATTTTCGTGGGTATTATAAGCCAATTTTATTTGCATGTTGTCTTAGATGTGTACATGAGGATATACAGTCTTTATTGATCTGGGATCTGCTAGATTTTAAAACATCAGTTACTATAGTTTTTGTATACTTATTTCTTTATTGATCTTTATTGATCTGAAAACTGCTAGATTTTAAAACATCAGTTACTATAGTTTTTGTATACTTATTTCTAACTCCTCTGGATTAGGAGTGGTGTTTGAGATAATTCTTCATAAGGGACATAGTGGAATATGAAATTAAAATGATTTTCCCCCCAGTTGCTTTCTCTGAGTATTCAAATTGTCTTTGAAAAAGAGATTTATACTATTTTTTAAAATTTTTAAATCATTCAAATACAGTATATTATGCAAAGTTTGGGTGTGTTTATATCCATTGTTTTATATAATAAAATTAATCACGATTAGTGATCATAAAAAAGAAATTGAACATTTAACTTTATGATTTTCAATAAATGAGTTGTATAATGTGGCTCAACAAGACAGGGACAGAACTGAATTTCAGTTGACTTTATGGCTCATGAAAACGATCAGTTCAGTAAGCTTCAATTGAATTTTGTGCATAATGTGGTCGTTTTTGTATGTATTATCATTTATTTAAATATTTCAAATACATGTCATGGGTAATTTTAAGTACTGCAGTTCATGTTCTACATGGTTAGCAAATATCAATTAATTTGTTAATTTATTAATTTAGTTTTTAAGTCATAATAACCTTAGAATGTATTATAAGTTGCTTTTTTTTAATGAGGAAACTGAAGTCATTTGTCCAAGGCCCCAGTACTTTATGTAGGTAAAACAGGATTCAAATCTCCATAGTGTGGCTCTGAAGCCCATACATTTACAAGGCAAGCTCTAGTGTGCATTACAAGTTGAACTGTCTGAATCTTGTGTTCATTGATGTTAAAACTCCATGGGGCCTGAGCCTGAAGCAACCTTTCTCATCTACCCACCTTTGTTTATTTTTATCACTTGTAAAACCATGGATGAACGGTGACTCTCACATGTTTATCTGCATAGGACCTCCTCCACCTTCATGGGTAGAATCACACATTCTCCTACCTGAGTAAGGTCTGCTTTTGAACAGGATAGGCACATTACAGAATAGCATATCTAAAAGTGAGCCTTCTAACCATCCTGTATCTCAAGACTTTATGCCTCAAAAACCATTTATCATCAACAGTTACTCATGCCACAGATCTAAGAATCATCCTGTTTTAACATGTTTCTGTTCCACTCACTTATTCCCCCAAAACTTCTGTTTTTTTCTACTCCAAGACATATCTCCTATTAAATTCACATGTTATGATCCTACTTTAACATTTTATAACTTGCTCTACTTTAAAGCATTATATCTTGCCAGGACAACAACAGAAGATACTGTAGTATCCACCTTACTTCTATTCTTGACAACTTATTATCATATATATACATATATGATTAAACTTAGTTTAAATTGTTTAATGGATTTAGATTGCACTCAGAATAAAATTCAAACTTTTTACCATGGTCTAAAAGTACCTGAGAAATTTGCCATTTGAAAACATTTGTAGACATCCCTAATCTGGAAATTTAAGTTTATAAAGAAAATAAATAGATAAAAGAAGTCATTGCTTTAATATAGAAAAATGTGACTATAATATACAGAATGTGACTCCTAATAGTGTCTTGAGAAATATTAACTTTTTTATTGGCTTTATACGTAGTAAATTCTTAGAAAAACTATACTTCTACAAAAAATAAAATGGCATACCTGTAGCACTGATCCTACTTAATTTTTTAAAATTTCTTATCTTTTAAAATGTAAGCATATCTATTTTACGTGGAAGACCTTTAAATACAATAATTGAAAACAATAAATTTGAATGCTCCCAAATAGAAATACCCCACAAAATTTAAAATGTTTTTATTTTTATGAGTAAAAATAAAAGAAAGACTGGTAAATTTTAAAAAAATATAATTAATTCTCAAATTATCATATCTGAAAATAAAATTCTTGTAAAAGTGGCATTGAATGTGATCTGTATTATATGGATATTTACCTCAGTGACATTTTACAAGCCACTTCTAGTATTCATATATTTTACTCCAAATCCTGTTTTCTTTTAAAAATTTCATGTTTAAGTGATCATCTTCAAAACTTCAATGAATATGGTCAAAACAAACACACAAAGTTAAGGCAAGTATACAGTCTCAAAAGTCACAGAGAATTTCTGTGTCTCACTCTCAGTAATGTTGTGTGTAATAACTCCACTTTGAGGTCATGTTCTGGACATTCCTTTCAATATCAGAGGATATTTGGATTTGAGTCATCTGGGAGTTTGGTATAGGATGCTCTCTCATGGTTATACAAGTTCCCACTAAGCTAGAGAATAGCACTTCTGGTCTCAAGAACCTTGGGAACTGGTTCAGTTTTGACCACAGAAAGGACATCCCAGGAGGGAATCTTTGGCAGGAATTTTAGCCACATAATTGAGTTCTGTCGAAATCACATCATTAGTATACATTTCATCCTTTAAGAAACATGCCAATTGACCTACAAATCTAGAATCTAATTATCACACCTTCTCATTAATCATTCCATATTATTATCCTGAGTGGACAACTCTTTTGATAAAATATTAATCTAGGTTAGCAATTTACCTGTCAACCATTTTATATATAGAATACAAACCAAAACTCATAGTAATATCAATAAGACTCTTCAATATTTATTTATTTATTCCATTAATATTAAATTTGAAAAACTGAGGTGAGCACATTTCCAAAACTTTAACCCTAAATAGAAAGCTGGATTAAAATTTACTGACTTTAAATTATAATGAATGCATATTCAGATGTCCATTATTACAATATTCAGTCAAAATATGTGGTGTCAGTAGATTCAATGAGGCATTTTAGAGGAAGGTTGCATTTCTAGTTGCTTCTTAGCTGGTAGTTCAAGCAATGATGGGACTGCTTCTCAGTGAAGTAAGTAAAAGAAAGATTCCACTGAAATCCAATATCAGACTCAGTATTTTGGTGCATTGAACAAAAGACTGAAAAAGAGTATACTGAAGCCAAGTCAGTTGCAACAGCTGACGTGGTGCTATTTCACTGGAAAGGGGAGGGATAACTCAAGCAGAAAGAGGAACATAATGAACAAATTTGATATGAAAAACCTGTAGAATAGAAAAGTAGTGTGAAGTTAGCTGAAGCAGAAGCTACACAGTGAACTGGTATTTGAAAAGTGTTCCATGTTTCTCAACTCACAAATGGAGAGTTGAGGCCAGGAACCATTTTGAGGAGGCCATGCTGCAACTTCTGGCTGCAGGAACCCAGGAGACAGTAACAAATATTGATACACTGCCTCAGTAAGCACCTACCATGTGGCATAGGGTGTGTCCAGCAGAACAGACTGAAATAGGCACAGAGAAAATTGTATCCAGGAGGATTCTAGTCAGAGATATGTAGGGGAGTGAACTCACTTTCCCTTTGAGTCTGGCAGCTCAAGCAACTAGCTAAAGAGAGCCAGGAAACTGAGGAGGTGGTGTCATTACCCTTGGGGGTTGAGCCTGGGAAGGCTATGTTCCTGGGCAGTGGAATGTAGAGAACCTTGAAGGAATGGCTCCCTCATTCTATAAGGATAATTCTCAAGAGGCTCCTGAGGTTCACGTTTCCAACAGAGATCAGCATCTGACCAGCCCAAGGGATGTGTTGATCTAATAACTCCTGAGCAGAAACAACCTGATAAAACCTCAAAGGCCTCATTAGAGTTAAATCCTGGGACTCCCCACTTATAATTCCATATTAATTTTTTCCTCAGTTTTAGAACTTTTTATTATTGTTATTTTTCTTTGTCTTCCCTTTTGAGGGTTAAGAGTATTTTTTTTTGTTTGTTTATTTGAGATTTTTTTCCTTTGCTGCTTTTTTTCTTGTTTTCCTTTCTATCTCTTTAGTTTGTTTCCTTCATTTCCCGCCCCCCCTTTATAATCTTAACTTTATACATTTCTTCTGCTTTCTCTCTTCACATTTGGAACATTAAAAAGTTTCTGTTACCTTCCTATCACATTTATTTTCTCTTAATGAACTTCATTTTACTATATTTTTGAACTATTTGGTTTATGTATTTCCTGCCCTCCAAAATTCATGTTTTTGAAGCTATTAATGCTGTGGATATTATAGTTGACACCTGCTATATACATTAAAACCGTATCTAGTTTACAGCTATTAGATGTTTTTGCTATTGGCAATTCCTGACAACATCATTCCTGTTTTTGTGGTAATTCATGTTGTAGATTTCATAGTAGGCAACAGAGTATTTGTTTCGATGCTATATTGTTTACTTCTGTTGTTGCTATTATTTCCCACTTTTTTGGTGAGGTGCTCAAACTGTACTAGGACAATAAAAGTTTACAGGATAGAGAACTACTACAATGCAAAACCCAGCCAAGAGACAGTGCACCTTTTTGTACACACAAATTAATCATATTCAAATTGTAATACAATGGATAGAAGAGAAAAAAACACCACTAATGACAAGGTTGCAAGTAGGAATGACTGGGGAGGGCTCCCCAGGCCACACATATGGACATCCACTCCTAAAGCAGAAAACAGGGAGAATTAGCACAAAGACTGTGTATACCACATACAAGTGATCTTAATATAGATCACTCCTTTATACTTTTTGAGTACACAGAGTTAGTAAGTGGAGAAAAGCAACCACAGAGGCATGTACCACATATGCCCTGCTCTATATAACACACGATTGCCATATCTACACATCTACTCTTTTCAGAACTACAGGGAAAGTAGAAATTTCAAGCTCTGACACAATATATACTGCATCAAAATACACTAATTATCACCAAAGAACTAGCACGGAAACTATACTATAAAACACTCTTAGAAATACATTAAAAGGTCTACTACAATCTGATATCACAGAACACTTTGGCAAAAGAAGGCTGTGCCATGGAAAGGCCCACATATAGGAGTTAAAGAAAAATACATCCAAATAAAGGCATAAAACCAATGCAGAAATGCAAGAAATATCAGAAAACAAGGTAACATAAAGCCTCTTAAAGTTTAATTCACCATCAACTGGAGGCAAATATAATGAAGATACTGAAGTGGATGAAATACCAGATAAACAACTCAAAAATGATTTAAAAATGATCAATGAATTCCAAGGGAGCACTGAAAAATAACTGAATGAATTAAGGTAGTAAATACAGAATATCAAGGGGAAATTCAATAAAGAAGTAGATATGCTGAAAAAGAACCAAAGAGAAATCTTGGAAATAAAAATACATATATACAGAAAGAAAGAAAGAAAAAGAAAGAAAGGAAGGAAGGAAGGAAGGAAGGAAGGAAGGAAGGAGTCTTTATAATAGAGTAGACTATGATGAAGGCAGAATCTTAAGGCTGCAAGACAAAATTGCCTGTCTGGAACATTCAGACAGTATTAAAGAAACAAAAATAAGTAAGCATAATCAGAATATATAAGAACTCTGGGACAACGTTAAGATACAAAATTTTAGAATTATTGGAATTGAAGAGGGTTGTGAAATGCAGATTAATGGCATGGACAAGCTCTTAAGAGAAACGACAGAAAATTTCCAAACCTTGAGAATGAGATGAACATCTAAATATAGGAAACATTCATAACCCCATATAGACAAGATCAAAAAAGAACCTCTTCATGACACATTATAATTATAATGCCTAATATACAGAATATGAATAGCATTTTAAAAATCTCAAGAGAAACACATCAGGTCACATTCAGAGGCAAGACAATCAGAATTACTTCTGATTCGCAGCACAAACTTTGAAGTCGAGGAGGGCTTGGGATGATGTGTTCCAACCTCTGAAAGAAAATAACTGTAAATCTATATTGTTATATACTGCAATGCTATCCTTAAGATTCAAAAGACAAATAAACATCTTCCAATATGAAAAGAAACTAGAAAAAAATTCTCATCACTACTAAGCTGAACCTACAGAAAAATACTTAAGAAATACTACACACAAAAGAAAAAATAAACTCTGTAGCATGCAAATGGAAAAATCTTATTTGAAGAGTAGCTAATATTGAATGTAAATCATCTCAACTCTCCAAGTAAAAGACAAACTGACAATTTTGGCAAACACAAGAGCCAATTATATATTGTTTACAAAAGATTCACATTAAAATCAATGACAACCACAGGCAGAAAGTAAAAGAATGGAAATAGATAAACCATGAAAATGGAGGCCAAAATCAAGCAAGATTAGCTACTCTCATAGCCAACAAAAAAGATTTTAAGCCAAAATTAATCAGAATAGACAAAGGTCATTCCATAGTGGTAAAAGGAAAAATTCTGCAATAAGACATAACAATAGTAAATATCTATGTTCCAAATGTCAGTATATCTAATTGCATAAAACAGACACTAGTTGACTTAAAGACTGAGATAGACCCCAATATAACAATAGTGGATAATTTCAACGTATCTCTTTCACCAATAGATTGGGGAGGTGATCCATACATAAGTTCAGTAAGCACTCTTCAGATATGTGTGTGTGTGTGTGTGTGTGTGTGTGTATTAAGCCAAATAGATTAACAGACATCTATAGAATATTTCATCCAATAACAGCTAAATTCACTTTCATCTCCTCTAATTGAAACTTTTTAAGCAACAAAGCAACTCTTAGCAAATTTTTAAAAAATCAGTATAATTTCTTATATCTTATTCAATCATAAAGAAATAAAATTAGAAATTAACACACAAAAGTACAAAACTAAACACATGAAGATTGAACAAGATATTTTCAAATGCTCATCAGGAGAGAATTAAAAAACTCTTAGACTGAAATGAGAATAGTGACACAACATGTCATAATATATATAGAACATTACCAAGGTGGACCTAAGAGGAAACTTTGTAGCTATAAGGGCCTACTTCAGAAAGTTCGAAAGATCCCAAATAAACAATCAAATGATCCATATAAAGTCCCTTGAAAAACAAGACAACCTCAATTCTGAAACCAGTAGATAAAAATAAAAAACTAAGAGCAGAGCTGAAATCAATAAAATTGAGATTAAAAAGACAATGCAATGAATCAATGAAATGAAGAATTGATTATTTGAAAAGATAAATAAGATTGATAAACTCTTATCCCAACTAACCAATAAAAAAGAGAGAAGATCAAAATTAATAAAAATACAGATGAAAAAGGAGAAATAACTACAGACATCACAGAAATTCAGAGGTTCATTAGGGACTATTTTGAAAACATATAACCTAACAAACTGGAAAACTTAAAAGAAATGGATACATTTCTATATATTAATAACCTGCCAAAATTGAATAAAGACAACACAGAAGACCTGAACAGACCAAAAACTAGCGATGCGTTAGAAACAATATTAAAAAAGCCTTCCAATAAGGAAAACCCCAGGACCAGATGGATTTTCAGCTGAATTCTACCAGACTGTTAAAGTAGAACAGATTCCAATGCTTCTCAAATTATTCCATGAAATAGAAAAGGATGGAACATTTTCAAATTCATTTTAGAAGCCAGTATCACACACATACCAAACCCAGATACAGAAATATCAAGGGGGTTAAAAAATAAAACTATACACCAATATCTATGATGAACTTAAATGTGAAAATTCTTTATAAAATATTTGAAAATTATATTCAACAACATATGAAAAAGATCACACATAATGACCAAGTTGGTTTTTTGGGGGGAGGGTGCAAGGATGTGTTACCATACACAAATAAATAAAAGTAATTCACCAATAAATAGAAATTAGGACAAAAATTACATAACATCTCATAGACACAGAGAAAATCTGATAAAATTCAGCACCCGTTCCTGATAAAAACACTGAACAAACTAAGAATATAAGGATCTATCTTCAACATTATAAAAGCTATATATGACAAATCTAAAGCCTATGTCAAGTAAATTAGAAAAAACTGAAAGCATTTTCTATAAAATCTGGAACAAGACATTTTGTCCACTCTTACCATTTGTACCCAATATAATACTAGAAGTCATAGCCAGAGCAATTAGGAAAGAGAAGAAAATAAAAGGAATAAATATAGGAAAGGAAGAATTTAAATTATCACTGTTTCAGACGATATAATCCTATACTTAGATGATCCAAAATCCTTCACTAGAAGACAACTAGAGCTAATAAAAAATTTCACCAAAGTAACAGGTTACAAAATCAACATACAAAAATCAACAAGTTTCCCATTCCAATTAGTCTGATGAGAAAGAAATCAGGAAAACAGTCCCATTTATGATAACCCTGAAAAAAACCCAAAATGAAACAAACAGAAAACAAGGAATAAATCTAACCAAGTAGGTAAAAGACCTCTACAATGCAAAAGAACACTGAAGAAAGAAGCCAAAGAAGACAAGAAGATGAAAAGTCTACCCATGTTCACAGATAGGCAGAACTAATATTCTTAAAATGGTTATATTACCAAAAGCAATATATATAGTCAATGCAGTACTCATCATAGTACCGATGACTTTTTTTACAGAACTGAAAAAAAAAATTCCAAAATTAATTTGGAAGAAAAAAGACCCAGAATACCCAGGGCAATTTTA
>NW_025999905.1:7644137-7736224 GCF_001458135.2 Marmota marmota marmota | reverse complement strand
GTGGGACACAAACAAAACTTGCTGAAAGAACACTTGACTTTAAATTATACTACCGAGGTATTGTAACAAAAACTACATGATACTGGTATAAAAACAGACACAAAGACCAAGGGAACAGAATAGAAGACAAAAGACACACTCACACAGATAGTCATATTATCCTTGACAAAAGTGCCAAAAACATACATAAAAGGAAAATTTTTTTCTAACCAATGGTGCTAGGAAAACTGGTTATCCACATGTAGAAGAATGAAACAAGAACCTTATCTTTCACTCTGCACACAAGTCAACTCAAAATGGATCAATGACCTGGGAATTGTATTAGAAACTGCAACTTCTAGAAGAAAACGTAGGGTCAACACTGCAATATATAGGCCTAGGCAACAGCTTGCTCAGTAAGATTCCTTAAGTTTGGGAAATAATACCAAGAATTAATATATGGAGTAGTGTCAAATTAAAAAGCTTCTGCACAGCAAAGGAAAACAATAAAAATGTCAAGAGGGAACCTATAGAATGAGAAAAAAAAATTGCTACATGCTCTTCCAGTGGAGGATAAATATCCAGAATATATAAACAATTCTAAAAACTTAATAGCAAAATCACAAATAACTCAATTATTAATTAGGCAAATAAACTAAATAGACAATCCTCAAAAGAAGCAGTACAAAATACTGAACTGTAGGGTGAGTCAAGTACAAGGTTAATTAATGAAAATAATTGATTTGAGGTGAAAAATATGCAGTTTCTCTTTTTAAAAGAATAATGTCCCCTTCCTATGTTTCTTCCAAAATAATCACTTATATCCCCATAAACAAGAAAGTACTACATAAATAAAATAGAATAGTAGAATATATTACTCATGTTCTGGTTTATATGAGGTTAGTTTTGATATAATAAATTATAAATGATCACATAAAATTTCCTAAAATTCAATGGTCTTCCTGGGGGATTTTAAAATATTGAAGCCACATTCATGAACATACTAATGCATGGTAGTTTTCTATGTATCATCTTTTAGATAATATAAAATTAAGAGGGCTGAATATAGGTTATATTCATTTCCACCTAAAAGTTCTCCCTTAGTCCCTTATTTCAATAGTATTAGTGGTGGTATCCATCAAGTGTAGTTATTTTTGCACATACTTAATGTTCAAATAGATGTTCACCATCTAGCATATCTTCTGCATTTTAACATTATATGTAGTTTGGATAACACTAGTTCTGTATTTCTGATGACCATATACTAGATCATCAAAATATAGGTATTTTAAGGAAAAATTTTGCAATGAAAAAAAAGGGTTTTCAAAAGAAAGCATTCTAAACACATTACTTTCCTCCCTCTTCCCCACTCCACCCCTTTCTCTTTTCCAAGCTTGGTTTTTGGCTCATTTCATTTTGTCTTGCATTTTTTATTGTTTTACTTTTGTTTGAAAATAGGAAGCGATTTCCTGCCAAGGGGTAGATCAACTAAAAGGGCAAACATGTTGAATTTAACATCACTGACTTTAGAATTTTAAGAGTTTTCAAATGGATACAATTCCTCTTAATTGCAATGTTTGGATAGAAGTCTTACTTTGTGCATGGCGCATTCTGCACCAGTGAACCAATTTCCACCCTGTGGACTCACATCTCTACATTTTTCATGGCTGTCCTATTACCTGACTTATTTGTGGGTGTAATCTAACAGAGTCCGCAGGGTGAATTACGAGCAGCAGCTTAAAATAAACATCATTTACTCCCAAGAAATTATTTCCATATCACTCTTGGTTTTCTGGTTGGCTTTTAAAAGGGAAACCATGCCCCTCTTTTCTCATAATCACCTGTGCTTCATTTGAAATAACAAAGAGCCTCACACTTTAGCCCCTCTCTTGTGAGTGTGCCACGCTCTGTGCTATGATTTATGACCTGAGCATCTGACACTCCATGCACTAACAAGATGGCCCGCTGCGTTTGAAAATATATCCCTCAAATGAAAGCAAACACAGTCTTCTGATAGAAAGCCTTGTCAGCACACAAGGAGTCCAACACATACACGTTCTGAGTTGTGTTCTTTTCTTTTACATTGACTTTAAGAACGATTGAAATAGGTGAAGCTCCACTATGGAGAGGATTTCAGATGCTAGACCAGAGCTCCAGAGGAATCCTGTCACTGAGGAAAAGGCGCAGGGATATTTGGCAGCCGACCAACGTGGTTTCCACTAGTACATGACAGGGACTCATTACGGCCTTGCTGTTGCCTGTAAGCTGGTTTCACTACCATCAACTATGAGGCCAGAATGCCTGGTTCCAGATGCGCTCACCAATTGACCGTAAAATTGCTGTGCGTTTCTGGCCAAGGCTGAGGTTTTAAAAGCTCCCCTCCCCCACCCCTCAACACCCTAACCCCCAATTCCCTCTGAAAAGCTGCTCATTATTCTTCTTTTGCCCCCTGATCTAAGCAAAAGAAATACTTCTGGAATCAATTAGAAATGTCTGCCCTTGATGAGGTTTGCACGTGAGTTTGGAGTTGTGCAGCTCTGATAGCGGCAGCCAACAGCTGCATTTTCAGGTGGTTAAATCTGAGAAGGAATTTTCCAGGGTTTATTTACCATCATGAAAATTTTTTAAATAGGCAAAACATGTCGGGATACCGTCTCATATGCCTTTGAAAGTGAGGTTAAATTTAGATTGTGTATTTATTTTATCCACAATGAGCAAAGTGAAGCTCTCTTTGATTGGAGGATCTTTCGTTTGCCTTGATAGGCTGTGTCCAATGGTTATAAATACTGGAAAAAGGGTTCCCTTGATGTAGGTTAATGGTTAAGGGGGGTGGGGGGGAAGCATTCTTTAGTCCTGTTAATTGCTTGACAAGGAAAGATAGTGTTAACAGAAATCAGAACACATTTTCTGAAAATAATATGAATTAACAGATGGCTTATTTATTTGCAGATGTTAATGTATATGCTGTTTAGTCTTTAACTTGCCAGTGTTACACAACTCAAATACTGCTATATAGCAATATATACTCCATATAATTCATAGTGTTAGTATTCACATTTGTATCATAACATTTTTCCAATGATTCATGTAAGTTAAGCATCTTTAGAAATTACCCACTGAATGTTTGCCTACTTTCTTTCTCTGTAGCCGTGTGTGTGTGTGTGTGTGTGTGTTTGTGTGTGTGTGTGTTTGTGTGTGTGTGTGTGTAAGTATGAATGATATTTAATTTAAAGATTACTAGAATTTATTTTTCTTTTCAAGTATGTCTATTTGGCAAGCTTCATGGCCTTTTCTTTCTTCTAGTATGTGACATACTTCATGTAGCTCTGTTTTGTTTCTCCTGCTTTCTAAAATATAGGCACAATTTCAAGTGTATATTTTAATCACTAAACTTACATTCATACCTTCAAAAAATACTATTAACTTGCCCCTTGCCACCAAATACTCAATGCAGTTTTAGATCCCAGAATTACCTCTTATTTCTATAGTCAAATTGAAATTCTAAGCACCTGCTATTTTCCCTTAAAGTGTTGCAATTTCTGCCCACACATGCCAAGAGTTGAATAAGAAGAACTTTTGTGTATGTTCCTCTAGTATGATCTATGTATTTAGACATCAAAGGCATGTTTGAATTTGTGTTCTTATAAGGATCTTTTTTTTTCTTGTACAGATTTTTGTCTATAGAAAGATAACAAATGGTAACATGGAGTGAATTTAACTGTATTACCGGTTAAGTGTTCCTAAAATTTCATTATTGCCATGAAATAATCTTATGTAGGTTGAAAAATTCAGTTACTTAGAAGCATGACACAATAAGATAAAGTTGGCTAAAAAGTCATATTTTGCCTAAAAACTCCCTGAGTAAATTAACACATATCAACAGCATCCAGAACAAAAAGAAACAAGGCTGAACAATCTTTAATTACCATCTTTCAAAAACAACGCCTAGTATATTTTTCTTGATGTCCTCCATGTGCTCAGCCTGTCATTGATGAGACAAACTTCCTTCTACTAAGAAAAAAAGAAAAACTGCTATACACAATCTTTATCTGTATTCTAGAGTTTACTTCACTGTGATTGTTAAAGAAAGCAAAAGTCAAATAATTTTTTCATTCCTTCTGTCTGAGATGAAGCATCCTGCCTGCCAGCTTTTTCTAAGTGTATTCAGATCTAAGAGTGAAACCTGTTTAGTATTAAATATATTGATAGTTGAAACATTCTTGCTGGGGGGGAGGCAAAAATCTACTCTTTCTTACTCTCATATATGAGGGCTTGTTCTGCAGGTGAGACTGGAACCTCTCTAATAACTACTTGGATGTACAATATCAGAAAAATAAGAAAAGCATCTGGCTGGTACTGAATTACTGCTTGAAACTTTCACTGCCACTCATAAATTTGCTCTTTAAATAGTTTCCTCTCTGTACAAGTTGACATAATCCAAGGGAGTTGGTAGATATAAAAATTAAAAGCTAATATGGATTTTCTACCCAGTTTGTAATGTCTTTTATGTTGACTGCATTTTACATCTTGTTATGGTTTGGATGTGATGTGTCCTGCAAAAGTTCATGTATGAAAAAATGCAAGAAGGTTTGGAGGAGAAATGATTGGGTTATAGCTTTAACCTAATCGGTGAATAAATCCCTGATGGGATTAACTGAGTAGTAACTGAAATTGTGGGGTGTGGCTGAGGGAGGTGGGAATTGGGGCATGGCTTTGGGGTATATATTTGTATCTGGCAAGTAGAGTCAGTCTCTCTCTCTCTCTCTCTCTCTCTCTGTGTGTGTGTGTGTGTGTGTGTGTGTTTCTTGATCACCATGTGAGCTGCTTCCCTCTGCCACATTATTCCTCCAGGATATTTTGACTCACCTAAAACCCTAAGGAGTGGAGATGGCCTTCTATGGACTAAGACCTCTGAAACATGAGCCCCCCAATAAACTTTTCCTACTTTAAAATTGTTCTGTTCAGATATTTTAGTCACAGCAGCAAAAAAACTGACTAAACACATTGTTAACAGAAATCAGAACACATTTTTGCATGTGATTTCCCTTTACTGTTAACCCATCCCTGCCCTCTAACTAAAATGGTGGACTTCATTGTGTAGTGGTACTTTTATCTTGAGATTTTTCCATCATCCTATGGAAAATTTTCAGGGGTGATTTTTTTTTTTTTTTTTACTTATATTGAACTCAAGTAAAAATGGTGAGAAATAATTTTCTGGGACCAAGAACATAGCAAATCAAGGTAGTATTTGTTTTAAGTTGTGTTGTGTTTGGTCTTTACACTTTCAACAAGCCAGTATCTGGACTGGCTTGGACCAGCCTTGAACACGTATTTTACGAGATAGAGAAAAAACTGGACTCAGATTCCAGGGCCATGGCTGTTGTGAATTACCACTGTGAGGAAAGTCACTCAGTTCTCATTTCATCATCTGTTCAGTCAAAGGGATGAGGTAACTTTCTAATGTTACTCCAGCCTTTAAGATTTCATACTAAATGTGTGATTTTTAAAAAGATTAAATAGCTATTATTGGTTACCATTTATACAATTATCTCACGGAGAATGGGATTCCAAGGAGTTTGTGAGCAATGAGGATAGAAACAGGGTCTATGAAACTTTCTAGTATATGAGCACATAAAAGACAAAGCTGACACAATAGTGATTTTAATTGTGCCTAGTATGAATTTAACTATTCTGACATGTTATCAGCACTGTGGCCACTACAAAGTCAGTCAAAATAAATGAATTATCAAAATAGATTTTAAAAGTTTGCTTGCTGTAAATCCATCTTTCAGACAAACCCATTTACTGGCAAGGATGTGACTAACAGGGGCTCCAGTTCTATGGAAATGAATTAAGATTATTAGAGGAGCCAGGAACAAATGTGCAATTGGGAAAACACTGAATATTAAAACACTAAAGCCAATATCTTTGATGTAAATGACAACAAACCTGTAAGAAGGCTCTCTGAGAATCCTTGTGCCAAGAACTGATGATAGCTCTGCATAGAGAACATTCAGTAAGATTAAGTTATTACCCATGTGCCTGAGTAAAGGCAGCACCAGAGGCATATGTTCCTTCTACTTTTTTCCCTATAAAGTGGTACATATAAATCATGGAGGTGTCACTCACAGAAAGAAATCTCAACACGAGCACATTACTGGTTTATAATAAGCATGTGGAAGTGTTTAATCTAAATGCATTAGGCGGATAATTTTAAAGAACTTTGAGATTTGCAATTCCACTTTTTATTAGTGATACTGTGTGGAAATCACTATGCAAAACTTGTTTTGTTGTTGTTATTTACATTGCTAAATGTTCTTCAGATGATTGCTGAAGGCTATAAATATTTTTGCATGTGATTTCCCTTTACTGTTAACCCATCCCTGCCCTCTAACTAAAATGGTAGACTTCATTGTGTAGTGGTACTTTTGTCTTGAGATTTTTCCATCATCCTATGGAGAATTTTCAGGGGTGATTTTTTTTTACTTATATTGAACTCAAGTAAAAATGATCCCTAACAAATAAACACTTTATACAAATATTCCTTTGTTTCAAACCAGCAAATACAAAGGAATCAAGTCAGAGTTATAGGAGAATAGTACAGATTTGAAAAGTACTGTTCTTCAAAAGCCATAGAGCATATTCTAAGGTACTTCATTTTATCTAAGTTTTCTATTCTTTTTAGCCTTTTTTCATCTGATCCTCAATTAATCTTTTCTAACAGTGACATTTTTCCTACGTTTTCTTTAGCTGTGAATACCAAAACTCTTTCTTTGATTATTTACTTGCTTATCTCTGTACAGGATAATTCTAAGTACCTTTTGTTTAGCTTTTGTACTCTGAAGATGTATGTTGATGGAAGATTCTGCCAACAGACATGATATAGATTAATGAATTCAGGTATCCTTTGGAGCAGGTCATTAGAACCCAAGCTCTTAGAGTACAAGACTGTGAAATGTTAAACTGTACTCCACTGACTCACAGGTCAAGAGGGCATCTATGTTCTTCCCACTTCTGATGAAACATTGTGTATGTTCAGTGACAACATAAGTAGGAAAGGTATCCTGGAAGAACAAAAGTCAGAAAGAGAAATAGTGAACCTCATGGAAATGTTTCTGTAATAAAAGATACAAGATAACTTTTTTTTTAAAGAGTAAAGGCAAGAAAGTTAAAAGTAGCTATATTTGATATAAAGATAGGTTTAATTCCCATTAACATCCTCCATCTTGTGTCAAAGCATTGCAGTAACAGAGTTTAGTTTAGTTGTCTACTTACTAGTCAGCTGATTTTTAACTTGAAATAAACTCAGGAATCACAAACAATTTCAATCCTTGATTTTGTTTGATCTGCATAGAACTAATTGTTTTTCATTTAAAATTTGATTTTGATAAAATATTTAAATCAAAAGACTTTAAGAACCTATGTAAATGGTTTCTCTTGAAAATTTCAAAGGTCAATTGTATCTTATTTGTCAAAGTCAACACTCCTGCTGATCTTTCCCACCAATGTCAACTGCTGAGAGCTGTCACCTGATCATTTTACTGTGAGTGTAGGAAGAAAGATGTACAATTGACAGAAAAAAAACCCAGGGCACACATCAGAATAAAATGTTTTGTTTATTAATGCAGTTGCAAAAGAGATGCAAAAAGAACTGCAAAAGTAGGCATGTTTTCTTTCTTTTGCAACTCTCTCTACCTGTAATTTTTGCCTGAGTGTAAATTATTCCTAACTTTAATACAATGCTTACTGAATGTCTTAAGACTACAAAAAATATTTTCTATTCATAACAAAATATCATATTTTCACTGTATTATGTTATCAGTTTATATTAAATAAGATAATATTAAATATTAAGGGCTTTAAAAATATCTGGCCACCCTGAGCCTGCACTTCCCCATGTCATCACTGAGTTGGGGCTGAGGGACTCTTTTGAGTGGAGGAATCATTTTGTAGGCAAGATATTTATCTCTTTCAGGCCATAAAACATCAAGTTGGACAGACAAATAGAGGTGACAGATAAGATAAATCCCTGTGCTTTTAAGACACAGAAGAAAATGACCAGATTTCCTACCATAGTTTAAAGAAGCATGTTTAAAAGAATAAATGGAGAGATAAGCTGCTTCATCACCTTTCATCACTGTGCTATCTTAGATTGAGGAGAAATTTAATCATTTATTTTGGCACTTTCATTTTGCATATGTGGAACTGCATCAAAGAGATTGAGTGACTGGTACAGATACATGGACAGTGAAGACCCGAGATTTAGGGCTTGACCTTGACAGCCTTGGTCTTTGTTGTACGTTAAGAAAATTTGTCAGGAAATACACATATAAAAACTGTAAACAATCTTCTGCAGACAATTGAAAGGGGAAAAAAGAAGAAAGAAAGAAAGAAAGAAAGAAAGAAAGAAAGAAAGAAAGAAAGAAAGAAAGAAAGAAAGAAAGAAAGAAAGAAAGAAAGAAAGAAAGAAAGAAAGAAAGAAAGAAAGAAAGAAAGAAAGAAAGAAAGAAAGAAAGAAAGAAAGAAAGAAAGAGAACCTATATGGACAGTCAAAAGTAAATTTTCTGTGAGTGCATAAGAAACAAATCAAACATGTGAATTCACATATGTAAAATAGTTATTTGAAAATGTTCTGTTAATTTAAACAAGCAAATCTAATTTTCAATATGATAATTATGAAGTGTGGTTCAATTAAGACAATTTGGTTTTGTACTTATAGTCAGTAGTAAAATTTTTACAGTCATCTGCTGCATATTGTCAAGTCAATTTTTGAACTTTAACCCTGAGTAACTCTTTAAAATTAGCATCTTGACTAAAGTCAAATTGTTGAATTTTTCAGAGTGTAACTTATTTTTGTTACTGTATTATGTTTTACATAATGGCTCAATGAAGGAAGATGAACATGTGTCTGTTTTACAACTGAACCCTAAGCCAAGAATACTTGAAACACTGTTGTTTAAATGTTGGAAATAGGTGTTATGAAGAAATGAGTATACAAAGCCCAAGTTATTTACTAAATAAAGTACTTGGGACCTAGACCAAATAATGCTATTACCTCTTTCCCAGTGGAATTTGAACGACTACATCTGTCTTGGCAAAAGTGGTTTGGTTTATCTTAATGTAGAGTCCATGTAATGCTTATATTACATTGTTTACATTGCTGATTGAAAGCTAATACACAGTATATGCCATTCTGAGATGCTTGTTTCCAAACTGAAAAATATAGCTTTTCTATAGCAAAAATACTGTCATTTGGTTCCAAAATTTACCTGAATTTGAGGCATTTTTGACTGTATCTTCCAAAAAAAAAATCAATATCTTTCTTCATATTAGCAATGAAGTATACTCTTTTATTTCAAAGGAAAATGTTAAGCTGTATTTAATAATAATTGCATTAACATATTCAATAGAATTAGCATACATTGAATAGAATAGAATTAGCAAACATTGATGTTTCATGAGTACTTCACTTGGATTATGTAGACCCATCACCACACACATACTCAAAATGTATTAAGTGTCAACTTTGATGAAATTATTGGCATAGTGGTTAAGAATAAAAGGTCTGGACTTATATGATTTGGTTTGGATCCTGGTTTTGATATTTACCAGATATGTAGGTATTGGTAAGTACCATTTTTAATCTTTCTGGAGATAATTGTTAATTTGAAGTTAATGGAATATTTTTTTAAAAAATCCTTAGAGTACATGGTAAATATTAACAGTTTCTGCATGCTATATGACAGAAAATATTATATAGTAAAAACTTTGAACAATTTCTGATTGTTGATGATGATAGAAGCAACAATAAGAATATCCTCAGTACCAAGTAGTGAGAGAAATATAGGGGGAAAAGAAAAATTAGACATCATCCCAGTCTTTAAGAAGTTCTTATTGTAGCAGAGATTAACAAATGCAATGTTAAAGTTATACATAGCATGGTTTGAGATAAAATAGAAAAGTAGCTCATTTTGCAGTGGTATGTGATAAGAGTTCCTGAGGTGGTAGAAGTTCTCCAAGCTTCCTTCACAACTGAAGGGTATGAGAGAAGGCATCCAGACCAAGGAACCTGGGCTAAGGCTAGGAGGTGAGAAATTCTCACTCTGAGGAATTGAGGATCGTTATGGCTACAGTGTTGAGAATGGAAGAATGTCAAGAGATAATACCAGAAAAATGAACAAGAATAACATCAGAAAAAATATATGTATACTTCAGAAATATACAAGAAGAGTGTAGGACTTTTTCTTCAAGGCACTGTAATGTTTTTGAGGTATTGAAACTGAAATTAGGATTAAACCCATGGGACACTCTACCATGAACTACATCACCAGACCTTTTGATTTTTTTTTTTTTATTTTGAGACAGGGTCTTGCTAAGTAGCCCAAACTGGCCTTGAACTTGAGATTTTCCTGTCTCAGCCTTCCAGCTGAATAGCTGGAATTACAGTTATGCACCACTCCAGCTGTTGTTGATGAATTTTAAGCAGAAGAGACATTTTATTAAACTTGGATTTTAGTATAATCACTGAAATTGTTTCAAAAGGAAGAAATTGGAGTGGAATGGGTAAGAGTCATGGAAACATTAGGCATCTCTTGAAGTATCCTGGTTAAGATGTGACAGTGGCATAAACTAGTATAGTCACTGTGAGTACAGAGACATAGGGTCTGGAAACTGAGAGATATAGGATGATTTAACTCATTCTTTTTAATCTCAAGAAAATGATGATTTACCAAGAATATAAAACTAATAGGAGAAAAATAATAAACCCACTAATTCAGATAGAATGTTAAAAGGTGCTTTGTTTAAATTTAGAGAAATATTCATTCTTTGAAAAAGTATAACATTCAGGTAGCCTTAACTTGTTTCAGAGGAAAATGTCTCCTATAAAAAGCCAAGAAAATCTGCATCCACATTTTTAACTTCAAATTATAAGATATTTTTTTTACTATGAAGATGAAATCTAGATCAGAAACAATTGGTCCTGCTACAAAATCAATTATGCCAGGGTTGTGTTTACTTTATGGAGAAAATCTTAAACTGCATAAGAAACTTAGTACACAAATATACCTATATATGTTTATGAAATTTATGCATCCTGAAAATATTATTGAGTGACTAACAGTAACAAAAACTATAATAACTGCATTGGTATATGTTTTTAAACATATGTATTATATTCTAAGTGAGTAATTAAGAAATGTTTTTATTTACTCTCCACTTTGGGATTGTAATTTTTTAATGTTTTTCATGGGTTATAGTTATACATAATATTGAGGTTCATTTTGACATTAGCATACATGCATGGTATATAATTTGCTCCACTTCAGCCCCACTACTTCCCTTTTCCCTCCCCTGGAATTATATCTTTTAAATTTGTATCAACCCCAGTGACAGGTACGTTTTCTGTTTTTAATTTCCCACATCCACAAAAAGAAAATCATAGCCAGTGTCTTCCAGTGAATTCTATGAACTGCTAAAGAAAAAAACAGGATATTTTGAAATCTCTTTTTTACTTATGTGTATAAGTGAGTAGACATATCAGATTTTATGTTTGTTTAAGATGTACTACCAAAAGGGCAAGTTTTATCACTTAATTCAATCCACTGTAATAGATGAATGGGTCAGATCTCTTTCACATCCAGAGTCATTGTTGAAGGTAAACACTAGCACCACCATATGAAACTTTGTGGTTAATATCCTAGCAAAATGTAAGCTGAAACCACAAGGATCTTGTCATATTCAACCATATACAGATAAAACGAAAACAGCAGTGAGGTGGAGCAAGCAGGCTGAAGACAGGCTGGGTATGCAATTCAGAATTTTCTGTTGCCATTGAAATTTGAGCTTTTGAATTATATATATATTTTTTATTTCTCCATGTTAAACCCTGAAAGACTAAGATATCATGAATGCCAAAAAGTAAACCTGTATCTACTAAAAATTATTTAAATAATTTTCCTAATCTCTTTCTTTCTAAAATTTTTAATCCCAAGATTTGAGACTATCTGCCTTACATTTCACATTACTTTGAGGTATGCTGGTATTTTAGGATGGGAAATTCATGAATTATCTGACAGAATATAGTCTATAATTATTATAATATGATATCAAAATCTGCTTTTTAAATGAAATAGGGCAAATGATAAAGTAAGACCTGACTGACAGAAAGAAAAAAGTATTAAGTGAAAAAGTCACCATTATATTCTACACTTAAAGGCACATAGTTATTAATAAATAGAAATGATGGCTTTACAATGGAGAGTGGTAAGAAATACTATCACCCTAGTATGTGGTGCTCATGGCGTCCTAATTGAATACCTTATACATTTCAGGTTTCAATCTTTACTATAGGAAAATGTGAAATTTCTCAAAGTATTTTATTTGTAAAAGTACAATAATACCTAGCACACAAAATATAAAAACAAAACCTTCATAAAAAAGGACACTGATATTTATCAAATTTTTATTCCATTCTAAGTATGTTTCTATTTATTCCTTACCTTGCTTTTTAGTAATTGTTATTCACACTCTTCAAATGAGAAAATTGAGTCTCAGAGAGTTAATTATCTCGTCTAAGTTCATACAGTTATAAAGTTTAAGTCAGATCCATTTCAGTCTGTTTTTTTTTGGCTATATTATACATCCAGATACAAAATAAAAATCACAAGTATGTAAATTGTGTTATTAATACAGATGATTTGTTTTCTAAATATATACATTAAATACAATAAGCTACTTTTCTAAAAATTCAGATCAGGACAATAAGCTCAGATGTCTTGATCATTGAATATTTCCATTACAAGCATTTTTATTGATGAACCTGACTCAACCTTGAGAAAAAATAATCTGATGAGGCTGAATACAAATCTTTCCATCCACTGTGGCAAACCCAATTCTGACGAATGGCAGACATGTGAGGTGGGTTGGAGGACAGAGGAGGTTACCACTGAAGTCAACAGCACTGGATTTTAAGGATGAGTAAATTCTGGTTAAATCGAGGGTGATTTGGAAGGCATGAAGAGAAACAGCGTAGACTGCTCTCTCCTTCCTCTTTCCCTCAGGTTTCCAAGACAATACCTGCAGATGGTTATTTGTGCCTTCCTGTCCACTCCTTCTCAGCTTCTGGAGGCCTATTTTCTGTCCAACTCCCAACTTACCTAGTGTTTTAGCACATAATCCTCTTGGTTACTAGTCTCAACTCAGTCCATGTGTTCAGATGCTTTCTCAATGTTGCTGACATAAAGTTTTATGTACCCTGCTCTGCTACCTCATTTTGAAACCCATATATATATATATACACACACACACACACACACACATATATATATATGTATGTATATATACACACTAATTCCATATCTATGAGCTCACATATTGTCATGGAAATGATAGTTCTCTAACTGGAGATGCAAAGTCAGGAGAAATCTAATTAAAGATGCATGAGAATTAATAAGTAAGGAGAGATAGGGTATACTTCTTTTTTTTATCCTAAGTACAAAATGCAAACAAAGCCATTTCAGCACCAACTCCTATTACTTTTTTGAATTTATCTATTTGAGCCCAATTAAGCTTTTTTCCCCTTTTCGTTTCTCCCTCCCTTCTTGCCAGATGAGGCTATTTAATGATTAGTTATAATTTAAACAATTTGTTTGAGAACTACCAGTTAGTATTTGCTTTTTAAAAACTACAGCATAACTAATTTACATAGAAGAGAATGATGAGGCAATTTGGTGTCATTTCCTTTTCTTTAATTTCTCATCAAGCATCTGGAATTCTGTTTCCTAAACCAAATTCCAATCAGTATTAGAGATCTAACAGTTATAAACATTTAAAGGGAGTGTGATTAGCTGAAGGTGATTCAACATGTGTTGTACATACTTAATGAAAAATACAGTTCAGGTGGTAATGAGATTTACTCTATTGTTAAACAAACTTTCATTTATTCATTCCTTCCTTCATTCATTTACAACTCAAGTAGTAACTGGCAAGCCTTCATAGTGTCAGACAGTTTTCCCTGTGTCCTGAAAATCTCAAATGCTATTTTAAACATTGAAAGCAAAGCAATGACCATCTAGTAGAAGAGATTGTATAACTAACATTGAAAGAAGTTGTTAAATTTAATGAGACAGTACTTAGTGTGACATGGGTACTGAGCAATAGCAGCAGCAGTGGAAATTCCATGAGAATATTCCTAAGGGGTAACTACCATAGGGTGATACATGAAGGACAGTACCTGTTAAAGATGAATCTTTGAGTAAGAAAATCAAGTTGTTGTTGAAATATAGCTTTGTAAAAGGATTAAGTAGAGGATGACCACTCCTAATTTTATTTTAAAAGGAAAGAAATAAGAGAAACAAGGTTTTTACCTTGAGGTTCAAGTCACAATTATAAAAAAACACATAATAAATAACTAATATATACATACAAGTTTATAAATAATATAAATGATTAAAGTAGAATATAATTAATAATAGGCATTAGTATGATAACACATGATACTCTTCACTAATAATAGTCTTAAATATTTTATACTGTGTGTATGGTTGCCTTTATCTCTTACTCTTGATCTCTCTTGTATCTTGGTTGATAAATATTTGGGTATGTAGCAGGATGTCCTAGGCACCTCTAAAGAGGTGATATAAAGTCTAAGAGTCATTGTACTTATATCTGGGTTATGATATTCATCCCATCTGTAACTTGGTCACAGTCTCATGCAGATATCCTACAACTTGTAGTCTGAATTACTAATTTAACAGATATTAATATTGCCCAATTCTCAAAAATGAATTCAGCAATTGCTAGTATATAATTGATATACAATCAATAATTGATATCAATTTAGAAAGAAGACTTTAAAAAATTCCACACTCACATTCACTCAACTTTGTTGGATTAAGAGAAACTTTACAGGAGGTTTTGCCTGAGGTATTTTCCTAAAGGACAAAAGGTTACAAAACTTGCTAGTTTTTATACCATTTCTATACAAGTATAGAAACGTAAGGTCTGTTAGCCATTTGCTAGATCTCTAATACCTCTAATTTCTTTGTGGGAAGTCTGCTTCTGATATTCATCATGCCAGTCAGTGTGCTCCATTTTTCAATAATAAAAATTCATCTCTTCCCTACAGTGTTACAAGTTAACAAAACTTGGGGTAGCCTCTTTTTGAAATAAAGCTAGGTGACCTACTTTGGTATTATATTTGGGGTTTGGATAGATAAAAGGATACAAATAATATCACACTGTCTCTGTAGATTATGAATTGACAGATATAACCATTGGCCGTTATCCAAAATGCATGCAGCAATGTCTAGAATATAGAGAAAAAAAATAAAGTGTAGGTATTCTTATATAAATTAAATTGCAGGGATTGTATGCCTGCTAATGGCAGTTATCTTTACATAAGTCATTCATTGCAACCTACTTCAAATTTAAAGAAAAAAAAGAAAGCATTTCATTCTGATTTTAATTCTGTAAATAGTAATTACTATGATTTTATGCAAACTTTGCCTTCCTTACAACAGTATTTGATCTTTGCCTTCCTTACAAACAGCATTGACCCTGTAAATATTTTTTGCAGGCTTCTCAGCAACAGCTTATCAACTAATAATCTGGACCTATAACACTCCTCCTGTTGCTACCCCTCTCCCTGACTCTCTTGTGGGCTTTATTTATGGCCAGCCTAATGCACTTTTCCACATTTAAAGAGCAGTCGTCAGTACAGTTGCTCTATTTTGGATCTAAAATGTCCCAAAGTTTCACGTGTTAAAACTTCTGGCTCCAGATGGTGGCACTATTGGGAGAGGATGGAACTTGAAGGAACTGGGGCCTCATAGAAGGAAGTGAGGTCATTGGAGGCTTTTCCTAGAGGGAGATATTGAGATCCCTGCCCTTCTCTCTGCTTCCTGGCTGCCACAAGGTGAGCAACATTGCTTCATCACAAGCTCAGACCTAGATATTCTGACTCACCAAAAGCACAGAAGCAATGAGGCAAGCTGATAATGAACTGAAACCTCAGAAACTGCCAATGGAAAAAACAAAAACAAAACAAAACAACAACAACAACAAAAACTTCCTTCTTCTAAACTGATTATCTCAGGTATTTTGTCACAGCAATGGAAAGCTGATTAACAACAGTTACTGAGATAAAGTATAAGATGCTGATTCCAACACTAAAGACCCATAGACACAAATTTTCCTAATGATTCCATTTTTCAGCCAGGTATGAAATGTATCTAGAGGACTCAGATTGCTCCCCACCTGCCAACAAATGCTCTACTCCCTTGTGCTGTTTAAGGTAGAAATGCCTTCTTTTTCAGTTGAAATGATAAGATATTGTGTATCTATTGATGAGTAAGATATGTAAATTGAAGGTAAAGGTGAAATGTTCCAGGATCAGAGCCCCCTTTCCAGAAAAAGTAAAACCAGCTAGAAGAGGTCAAAAGAGCAGGACAAGTACAATGACAATACTGGGAATACATGCAGCTAATTGCACACAACCCTTCATACCTTCCCTTTTTTGCACATAGACAAATCTTTAGGAATATTATCTA
The DNA here is from genome assembly GCF_001458135.2 of Marmota marmota marmota. Classification (NCBI taxonomy): domain Eukaryota; kingdom Metazoa; phylum Chordata; class Mammalia; order Rodentia; family Sciuridae; genus Marmota; species Marmota marmota. The sequence continues at coordinate 7,719,695 of NW_025999905.1, read as the reverse complement.
CATTTCATTAATTTATTGTGAAGTTGGTTTAATTTGTGGAAAGCATAGAAGTGCTAAGTCTCCTGGTTCTTAAGCAGACTGCACTGAGGTAACAGGAGACCTGCAGAGTTTTAGTCACCAGATTTCAGGATGGTGAGCTGAAAAATACTTTACTTGACAATAATCTGAAAGATTAAAATGCAGTTATCCTGTCCTTGTCTACAATTAAAATTAAATTCACTTATGCTTTTACGTTTTGTCTATCATAGGAATGTGTAAAATTCACTTTTTTATTTAGAAGTGATGACAGTGTTTTGGAACTTGAGATGTAGTGGTTTCATGGCTTTGTAAAGATACTAAACGCCCTTGAGTTATGTACCTTAAAATGATTAATTTTATGTCATGTGAATTGCACCTCAATAAAAAAGATTAAACATAATATTACACAGAGGAAACATGAAATCTCCATAGTAAAATTTCTCTAGGTAGTAAAAAAATAAAAACCTCTTCATTTATTCTTGTACATCAAGGTATTCATCAAGTGCTTTAGAAAACAGTTTTCTCCACCTGAGATAAAGTTTTGTGACATAGTCTCTTCAGCCATCCTAACTCACTAAATGCTAAATTACAACCCCAGATCTTCTGTTATGTCTGTCTTGGCTCCTTTAATCGCCCTTTTCAGTTAATTGCTGGGGCTAAAATCCACTAGAGAGAAGTTTCCTCTTACAACTCAAGTTGGAAAGGTGGAACCCAGGTGGCTTGATTTATCTGCCCATAGTCAAAAGGGTTAGCAATCTGGTAGATGTTAGAAACAGCTGGCAGGACTCAGCCCCTCCTTGCACTCAAAGACAGGTGGACAAAGACTGCTAAAGAGATTTTGCCCCTTGAAAGCTGCTGCTGCATTTTGTGAAGCTATTACTATTAAGCATTAAGATTGTTCAGGGTTAGCAGGTGGGTTAAAATTTGCTCTCCCATTTCCCCTGGCAGAATTATAAAGAGCTCTTCTCTGGGGAAATGCTGCTTATGCATTGCAGGTAGTGGTGAATTTAATCAGCCTTTCCACCTGCCCCCTTTTCCAAAACCATTCCCTCAGCTGGAAGATCTCTGACAAGGAAGAGAGGAGTAGCTGAGTAGCTGGGGTGGATATTATTAAATGTCCCCTTCAGTTGTGCTAAGCTATCAGACATACCCCTGTTTTATGAGTAATCACACCTTTTATTGTCTTCCTTTTTCCTGATTCACTCCCTTCCTGGTATGATTGGAAATATTAATTACACAATTATGAAATATACTATGTTATTGGAATGTAATTTTAACATAAGATCTTCTCTTTTGCACCCATACAGCATTAATATTTGGAAAATAATGCTGAATTTGGGAAGAGTAGTGATATTTAATGCAGACTATGGTTGCAGTTAAACTTCTTCCTCCTTCAGAAACCCTTTCTCCTTATCTCATAGATTCAGAGCTGTGACATTTTGCTGCCCTCATAAAAGGATACAGTCATTTTTTTTCAAGAAAACTTGTTGGCATATGACATTGTGATATACACAGTTACATATGTTTGGGTGCCCCCAGGGAGGACACTGGAATGTTTGACAATTCCACACGTGTTTTTAGATGTTGAAGTTCATGAACTTTAAAGGACCAGGTGTCAAAATGATTTTGTTTATGCAGTTTGGAAAAACTACTCTATAGTCTAAATGTAAATACAATCTAGTCCATACTTTTGTTGAAATATATGTAGGATTTGATAAACAATTACTTAATGCTGTTCAAATCATGTAAATATTATAGCCAAAGACTTACTAGCAATTTATAAATTGCAAATGACACACCTAAGTTTCTCTATGACTCTCAATGCATATCAAAGCACACAAAGTAGCAGAATTACAAATACTTGATAAACATAACAGCTCATATCCTAGAATGTAAAGAATTTCATTAATACTGTTGATGACACAATTAAATGAAACTTGAAAATTCCACAAATCATTAACTGTGAATGCATAATTTCATGAAATATTTTTCATTCAACAGTCATCCTTCTACATGAGCCAGTAAGATTAATTTGGGAATTTCAAGTTGAAGAATAGTAAGTGGGTATGCGGAAAGTTAATGGTGTATTTTTTCTTCCGTACTGAGTCAACCAATTTAATAGGAAAGAAAGATGTCCGCCAGATTTAAAGAAAACAAATAAACCTTAAAATAGTATGACTGCCTTAATTCAGTTGGCACTGAGATTTTTCTAAATAAAGAAAAGAACTGGGTGGACCTATATTTGTGGTAAGAGCGTACCCCACTGTGGGTCTGATACATTTCTTTTACTGTCATAATTTTTGCCCTGAATTATTGTCTTACAAGAGATGAGCTGCAGAATTTGCATATTTACTTTTTAAATGATTACAATCACATAATAATAGAAAGTATAAGAGCAGAGTAGTTGACTTAAACTCACATAGTAGATAACCACATAGCTTTACATTATTGTATACTTTACAGGGCCCCAGTTCTCCCAGGTATTTTAGAGCAGATCTCTCATTTACTATGTGTTTTTTCATATGGGGACATATTAAAAAACTAAACTAATTTCTCTATGGATTAGTAAAACTATTTGGAAATTTCTACCTTTGAGTGTGATCTATTTAAAATAATATGAAGAACACTATTAAATTTGGGTAAGAAATCTGAATATTATGAATTTCTATTAGAATCACAATTGAAGATGTAATACATAGACCATGGATTGCTACTGTCTTATCCAAGTTATGGATATGAAAGCAAAAATATATTTATCTACACATGGTATAATAAATCTTAACAGTAACTGGTATGCAGAGAACATTTCAAAGGTAGTTCTGGCCAGACACAAGTCATTTGGCAGTGGCCCTGCCTAGTATATATTTTCAGGGCTGTCTGCACAAAGATGCTGGCACGCTTACCATGATTTCTATTCCAGGTGATGGATTTCTATCCAAGTAAGCGAGTGACTAAATATTTTCCGGTGGAATCTAGGCACCATAAAATCACTGAAGCCAAAAAAAAAAAAAAAAAAAAAGTTGTCGACCTTTCTAAAAAAGTAATTGTAATAGCTTCGCATACCACTATGACAGAAGAAATATTTCCACTTAGATCACCAAATAATTAAATGGGTTGAACCTAATTAGGAAACAACAACAACAAAAAAGAGTACTATAAATGTGCTGCCAATACTGTTTTTATCAGCATGAATGACTGTGTTATTGAATTTTCATGCATTTCCAGAAAACTTCCTAATCATTAACAATAGCTGAATGCATAGAGTCCACACCCAACTCTATCAAAAAAATGAAATCCAATGTGGACCTACTGAAAACATATGCCATCATCACTTCAGCTGATTTATTCTGCACAAAACTAGTTAAGAAATGGAACACTTTACATTCGTTTATTTGTGTTACCCTAAGCAATTTAGAGATGAATAGCTCTTCCCAAGCCATACAAATGTGAGTCTCCCTTTGTGGCAGGTTGTTTAAATTTACAACATAAAACTAGCATTTCCACCTCCAATAAAATCCAAACAGACATTTAATTTTGGTGCATGACATTTCTGACTAAAATTGAGCCAGAAAAGTTTCTCGGACAGCTCTTATTGTTCATGAATTTGAACAAATTGGGGAATCTGTGAATTTATAGCTAGGTTTTCTTCTACCATTGTTTAAAATATAGCACACATGGAAAACACGCCATGAGTGTGTTGTAATTCAGCTTTAATGATGTAACACTTGGTTTCAGTCAATTGTTGGAGGGCTGCAAGTGACATTGGTTTTGGGCTTCAGACATTGCATGTAACTTAGCAATTATAGTAAGGCTTTCAATAATGGTTGTTGGCGGGATATCCGCAAGTGAAGTCATAGCAATTTTGAAAGAGAAAGCTAATAAAAATACACCTGCCTTGTAGTGGAAAGTGAGCCTTTAATATCTCTGCTTTGAAGTTGGGCAAAGCCTTTGGTATTAACTAACAGATATTATGATGAAGGAATAATCCACTGCCCCAGGGGAAAGCAAGGCATTGAAGTTCCAACAGATTGTTATTTTCTAATCAACTACATTTCAGTCACTTTGATATCACAAAAGAATAGAATTAAGTGACAATTTTTTAATGTTCCAAAGAGGACTTTTTGAAAACAGGTCATTGTCATTCTAAACCAACAAGATACCATGTGTATAGTCCTTAAAATAAATGAGTAAGAACATGAATAAAACATTTTTGATCACTTTTAATTGCTAATAACTTCAGAATGATATGAATATATTCATTCATTCTATATTCCAATATGTCATTTCACTATGATGTAAAGAGTTTTAAATTTGCTTTATGAATCCTTCTTTTCCCTTTTGCCTCTTTTCCCTTGTGCTTTAGAGTCATTGGTTTTTAGTTTTTTGCATATAAATGATGATAAGAAGAAGATATAGGCATTTATGAAACTTCCTTTTTATCTGCTGGAACATTGATGATAATGTTAAGGAAGCTCCTTTCTTTGATAAATTATTTCCTGCACACTTACTTGTGCTTACTTATATCCTATAGTGAATTGTATGCAAAATTTAAAGTATAAAAAGCATTACAAGTACTGCTATATCAAGATGGGTAGCGGAAGAGATGACTTCTTCAAAGAAAATAACTATTTAGTACCAGACTAATTATTTTATCTGCTTTTCACAGATATTCATTGCAGTCATCTTGGGGACTACTGATTGTGATGTATAGATTACTGGAAAATAATTTGCATAATCAATACTGTTCCAAATACTTTAAATGTTGATAGCTTTTTCTTGACATTTTCCTTACAGGCTAATGTTTGAATTCATGGCAAAAACTTTATTCTTTCTTCTGTTTTGTTTTTTCATTTTAATCCAGTAGTGCATCTCTATAGAGTATCAAGTAATCCAAAGGGTATACATTAGCACTTGACAAGGTTATATTTAACATCAACATGCTAAACACACTGAAACTTTCCACCAAGTTCAAAGGGAATTTAAGGACTCTAAATCCCTGTTGATGTGGAAAAGTATCATCATCAAGTTGTTTGTTTTGTTGAAAGGAAGTCACATTTTATTTTTTATTTGTAAAATGGACTTTAATGTTTCTTAGACCAGAAGACAGTTTTCTAATTTACTTAAGTCTATCAGTTAAGTGCGCTCTCATTAGTGTATAGCACACAAGAAGGCTTTTTAGGTCTAAGGAGTGGAGTTGTTTTCTCTGTAGAATTCCAGTGTGTAATTTGCATTTAACTTTGAAAGTGGATTGTGGTTGAGTCTTGACACCTGCTGGGATGAGTATCCATTTCAGGCTACAAAGTGGTCCTCTGAAATAAATATCAGCAAGCTTGTTAAATTTTGTCAGCTGTATCATCACATTAGTGCAGGATATTATGGTAAAGTAGAGTTGAGTTCAATTTTCTGCTTATATGTTTGGACTGAAGCTTTTCCTTCTAGTGTTCACGAAAGGTTTTTATTGCCAGAGAGATTTCAAATTAAGAAAAAATGAAAAACTCTACAAAAAAGGAATTAACTCATTTGATACTCATATACCTAGAAATCATGTAATATATACTGTAATGTAAAATATTTGTAGTTGCTGTCTGAGATTTGGAATATTACAAATATTTTACATTATGTATATGATATGAACGTGTAGGATTTAAAATATTATTATATATCAAAAAAAGTAAATATGTTTTCATTTTGATGTTAACATAAGCCATTTTGGTAAGTAATTTCTATTTTGAACAATAATAGATATTATGTATTAAGCATCTGCTAAGTACCAGGCACTCTTATGGATCTCCTGCTTCATTTATGTTATCCCATTTCATGTTAATTACCCATAGAATTATACTGGGATAGTGAATCATGCCAGCATGTGTTCTTCCCAGAAAAGATGTGTGCATCTTATGAGCATAAAAAGATTGGAAGGCTTCTGTAGAAATTCAAATTGTTTGGATGTCATAATGTGAAGTAAAGGGAGTGGTTAACATAAACCACCAGAAGAAAAAAAAAAGTCTCAAAACTTTCTAGTAACTCATAACCAGAAATGACAACACACATGATTATTAAAAGTATGTGTTTTTTACATACAGATTATAATACTAAGTAAGTCATCAGTTTTATTTTTGATGTTCAAATTAACAGAGAAGGATCACAGAGTTGGAATTCAAAGTGTATCATGTTCATTTTGAACTTTGTTCCATTTTTTCCTTCTCCTCCTAAGATAAAGTTAATATTTACCAACTGTTTCAAGTGTGGGGCTCACAATTAAAGTATAGGTGCAAGAGTCTATATTCTTAGTGCTAATAGTAGTTTGACAGATGCATGTATCAGTTTTAAAACACTGAAACAATTCAGCTTATCATTGGTGGAGTGCTACCAATAATGTGTTGTTAAAAAGCAGCAGATTAAAAAATATTTAAGAAATAATTCCATTACATCTTGTAATGTAAGTTCCAGACTGTAAGTTCCTTGAGCTTGTACAAGATGTGTGTGGTTTTCACTTTTCAGTCCTCATATCTAAAACACAGTGCTGATCTTCATTAACTTTAGAGAGCTAGAGCTCTTCTCTCTAGCAAACAGAAGAGAAGAAATGTTCATGGGATAGGGAACTCCCTTACCCTCTTAGCAAATACCATCAGAATTCCCAGAGTTGGATTTGAATTCCAAACTATCACTTCCTGACCCATACTTTTGACCAAGTGACTTGATCTCTCTTTTCCTTTCCAGAAAATAGGAAAATGTCATCGCAGGTGATAGTGTTAAATATGATAATGAACAGAATATAGGTAATATAAGTGCTGATAAGTGACACCTATATTGTCAATGAAGTTTATATGTTACCTATATAAAAATGGTATCTTCTAGTTCCTTGGTTATTCCTGTCTGATAATTCAAATACAAATATTTGAATTGTTTTTATCATTTTAATTCTAAAAGCAAATATTTTCCCATCAAGCAAGTGTTTATTATTTACCTGGTCCAGGGTTACATAAGGATAAAACATCTCTTGACATGCCTTTAGGATTTTCCCATTTAATCATGGAAGGTTTTCTCTTTGCATTACTAAATTTGATTTGGATAACATCATTACCTTTTTTTCCTAGATTTTAGAACTTTTTAATCATTTGTTTGCACCAATGGCAATTTAATTCAATGAAAAAATTCAAAAAGCATCAAGTCGGGGTCAGGAATTATCTTAGGCTCTAAAGATATACCAACAATGCAGATAAAAATCAAAGCCCCTGGGAAGTTTATTTTCTAAAAGAGGAAGACTAAAGTGATAAGCTTATAAAATGTAGAGTATCCTACTCGGTAATAAGTCATATGTGAGGGACAACAAAACAAGGACTAAAAGCTGGGACGCAGGAGAGGAAGGTCATTTAGGAAAGTATCACATGTTGATCTCTGTGAACTTGAGCAGATGCCTGAAAGACATAAGAGCCAGCCACACTGCTGTTGGGGGAACAGGAAGGTAGAGAGAAGTATGGTTCCAAGGTAGGGCTGATTAGTGCATGATCAAGAAAGAGCTAGAAGATCGACTTGTCTGCAAATGATGGAAAGAACTAATTCAAGGGCAGTGGAGTAGGAGACAGGTCAAAGATGGAGCACAGGGAAGAGAATCTGTGCAGACTTGTTGACAGTATAAGGAGCATGTCGGAAACTTGGAGATTTATGAGTGGATGAGTAATGTGAATTGATTGACTTTTCAATAGATCAGCCTGCAACTTATCATTTGTTGTTTTTGTTGTTTGTTTTTTGGTTTAAGTGCTGATCTACATCCCTGGCCATTTTCAATTTATTTTCCTTTGAGACAGGGTTTCACTAAATTGCCCAGGCTGGCCTCAAACTTGCTATCCTCTTTGCATCAGCCTCTTGAGCTGCTAGGATTACAGGCATGGGTCACAGAGCACAGCTGCAATTCATTTTTTTTCCAAAGGAATACTGACTATTTTAAAATAAAAATATGAGTTCCTCTCTCTTATCTAAAGCCCTTCATAGCTGCTTCTGGACATTAAGCATGGCATAATAAGACTCTTTTTGTTAGATTATCTATTATTGGATTGCTTTCTCAATTATCCCTGTTCTTCCCCTTTTTAAAGAGATAATATTTAATATTTTCATAGTTAACTCTGATCCTGTAGGAAGACTTTCCTAGGCCTCCAATCACAAGCTTCTTCTTTAATTTACCTAAATTGTTTGTAACTTAAGAAATCTGCTTATCACACTCTCATGGAATCTTCTTTCCCTCTCTCTACCTTTCTTGTCAACAATGCATACCCCAAAGGTAGGTAAACTTTCTACTGTCTTCTGTTGTCATTGACATTTCCTGTGTAATCTGCTATAATAGTCTCTTCTCTAATTTTCTTGTCTCATTAAACTCAGTTTCTTAACTGTCTCATATTTATGGATGTCTCATATTTATATATTTCTCTCTCTCTCGCCATTTAAGAGAACAGTCCTAACTCAGTGGCTGATACTGTAGGTGCTGAACAAATCATTTTTGCCCTGTGAGTAAATGAAACTCCAGGAAGATTCCTCAGACTCAGCCTAGTCATTCTCATTCTTGCTCCTTTCTGGCATCCAGGACCTAGCGCTCCTTTGGTTAGCTGATATAGTCTTTCTATTGCAGGGTTCTTGTCAACTCCAACACTGTTGTCTTCTACCCTGAAGACTAAACTCAATCCTTTATAAACTTATGACTCTCCTACTAACTGCAAGTAGGAAAAAGAGATAAAAATCCACAAATATAAAAAGAGATTTAGTAGATGAAGCCAAAACCATTTTGTTCATGAATAGCAAGTTGAGAACAACAGAGAAAAGTTTTGATGCATATCCAAATTAGTTAATTAAACTTATTCTTGAACTTACAGGCTCATTCCTTGCACAAAGGCTTTGCAACAGACTGTGGGATTCAGATCTCTGCCTGTATGACATTACAAATACTGTATGTCATGAACTTTCAGCATTGATCAAGAACAATTTAAATAATTTACATTAAAACTACAAATGCCAAAATTCTTTTCGGTGGAAAGTTGCAAACTTTCTAGCAACCTACAAAATTTTACTATCTCTTGGTCCTGAGTTGTTAGTTTTTGAAACCGTTCCAAGGTATTTTCCAGAAGCGTGATCAGTTTAATGACTAAAGGCAGGGGCACTGCCTCTCTAGTGACTTCTTTCTCACCACACCTTTTGTACATAGGAACCCATCCTTTATGACTTCCTGACTTCTCAGAGGCTAGAGATACAAAAAAATAGATGACATCTGTTTGTCCCAAGTCAATATATATGATCAGAGTTTGGTCATGGGGGAGAAGGTCATTTCTTTAATTGAAATCATTATAACCACATGTAAAAAGTATGTGATAAAAATCAAGAAGGAGTGTTTCAGATGATTAGCGAGTTCATATAAGAGTAAGAGCTGGAATAAGAGCAATATTGATCATTATAGAGGGGCCTTTACAGAATGTGGAGGGTCAGGCACAAATAGCAGAGAGGTCTGTGTGTTCTGTGTGGAGGAGAATCAGCGTTGGGGGAAGACTACCCTCAAGAAAAGAAGCAATGTCTAATTTTCATTAATTAGCATTTTGCTAAGATACTCTTAAGAACTTTCTGTACAACCAGAAAAATGAAAACTTGTGCTCCATTTGTGTGCTATAAATTGAAATGCATGCTGCTGTCATGTATAACAAATTAGAACAAATAAATTAATTAATTAGTTTTAAAAAAAAGCTACTCTAAGAAATAGCTACTGCCGGCCACCCTTTCAGGTTATCTTGCTCATTTGCCAGTTTCTGTCAGTCATCCAATACAGCTAAATGTGTAAATGTAAACTTAGCAAGTTTGGCATATAGATGCCTGGGCTCCATCTAGTGGTAATCACTGTAGGTTTCTCCCATTTAAACAAAAAGTCCTTTTATTCAAGAGTCATAAACAGAATTTGTATCTTCAGCTTCATATTCTAAGTTTCACATCCTAAGAATAATTTATAATGTTAAAACTTGTGTTCACCATTTTACTTCTAAAGAGAATATTTATTTTATATATTCTGTTTTATAAAATTTGACTTAGTTGTTATGATGAATATTCATTTATATAGGTTTTTAGTACATTGGTTTTTTTTTTCTCTCTCTCTTTCGCCATTTAAGAGAACAGAAAAATTGCAGAACCACCAACTTAAAATTTCACAAGCTTAGTTACACCTCAAATGTATAACAAAAATAGCAAAACTTACGAAAACAATAATAAAGCCTGACTCGGTGACGTGTGCCTATAGTCCCAGCTACTTAGGAAACTGAGGTAGGAGGATCATGAATTCAAAGTACGCCTGGGTAACATAGAAAGACCCTGTCCCAGAAAGAAAAAAAGTAAAGAAAAGAAAAACACAATAACAAATAAAACAAATATGAGGCTAGAAAAAAATTGGATGAAAAATCTTAAATGAGTGGATAAAATTGGGATTTGAAATGTTACAAATACCATGTTTTCAATTTAAACATTTTACTATTTCATAACATTTCTTTAAATGTTGTTTTTTCCCCTGTTTCAAATGATTTCTTTTGTTATTTTTTTTAAAAAAAATCTGATGTGTTATTAAAGCAGTATTATTTAAAGCAATGAATATGTGTAATGCTTTACACTTTACTGGAGTAGAGCTTGGATCTGAATTTTGTGAGATATTTAGTTTAAAAAATTAACATAAGCTTTTTATTGTAATTTTTAATCTGAGATGTCATTATACTTTCACTGATTAAATTATTACAGGTAAAATTATATATTAAATTTTACATATTGAATAACTTCTGATATACGCAATTAAGTGTATATATGTGAAAATATAGTAGATAAAATAATTATAATTACTGACTTCATACCTTCCCAATAAAGAAAACATTGTAAATTTAAAATGTGTTTTAATTTGGAAATAAAATTTAAACATCACTGCAAAGGCGCAGCTGGGTATATCCAGTATATATTTCTCAAGGAGTAAAATTAAAATTGGATATAATAAAGTTCTCTTCCTTCAAATTTTACTTATCAATAGGAAATAATTAAAGTGTTTCTAGGCGTGATTTTCAAAGTGTGTTAAAATGTTATTTGATTTTTAAAAAATAAAGTCGTTTTTATTTTGATACAAAATTTGGATTTGATTCAAAGTAGCCTATAAAGAAAAACTTCAGGGGTTAAGGGCTTTAAGTGGAAGAATAACAAACAAACCATGGGTTCATTGGACATATTGGGATCAGAAGTCAGGTACCAAAACAGAAATCATGAAAAGACTTCCAAGACATCCTAATTGTACCAAAGAGCCAATGCCTCTACAGAGAATATGCCATGAAAGATCCTGATAGAATTGTGGGAACAACCCAGGATGGGTACTTAAAGAAGTGGAGTATCAGCAACTCAAGAGAAACTTGAGATTTGGAATTTGTAAGACAAGGAGCAAGTAAAACAAAGAACTGCCTGAAAGCAGCATCTAAAATCCCAGAAACTGAGGCAGTTTTCTGCCTCAATGTACTATGTAATTTCTATCATTGTTTGGGAGAATCAATGGGCAAAGCCCCCTCTGAAGGTCACTTGGAGTTGCTCAGTGGTGGCACTGCCCTGCGGTGATGATCACAATAACAGAAGCAGGTGCCTGTAGTAGTCGTACCCTACTACACGTATATTTATAATTCTATATGCAGTAATCATGCGTACACATGATTATGAATATGAAATATGAAATACAATTTTACAGAAAGCCTTGTCCTGGAAAAATAATAGTGTCTGCTGCAGCCTTGAGTTTTAAGGTTGCTTCACTCTAGGGTAGTAACAAGATTATTCATTTTTAATATACTTCTCTACAGTAAAAATGAGCTCAAAGCAAATCTCCTATTTGACAGATTCCTATGTCTATTTTTATCTTGTTTTTTTTACTCATTAAAATGAGTAAAAAAAAGTCAATGCTCCTAGTACAACACGATGGATTGTTGCCTTGTTATCAACTGCAAAGCTGCTAGAAGTTTGGAAGAAAGCTTTTCTATCACACAGCTTCTTGCTCTGGAAAAAGTCATGCTGAAGAGAGATCCATGAAAGATCAGTGACTCTCCAGGTTATTCTGTGTATGAACATTACAGGAAATCGGTAGTGTTTCAGTGACCCACCTGAATGTTTCTTTGGTTTTCTGTAGCATGAAGTTGGAGATATATGATTCTTAAAAGAAACAAATCAAAAAGAACAAATAGCATTCCAAAACAAATGAAAGATGAGAGCAATTTTGAGTTCATCCCTTCTATCTAGTTGAGAACTGTTTACATTGTGTATGCTGTATTTCCCCTCTTATTTTTTTTCTTATTCTGCCTTAAAAGAAAAGTAATGGAATTTCTCTCATTCTGGTTATTTTCACCCTTCATCTGTTTTCCTCCAATTCCTCCATCTTAAACAATTAAAAAGCAAAACAAAGCAGTAAAAATACAATGTAAAAACAAAAGATCAAACAGTCAGAATTAATTTGCCTGTGACCATTGGAACATTTTCTTAGAGTAAATTGTCTATATCTGTTCAAGTTATTCAACAAATAAAATTATCTCATTCTTAATCTAAATTATGGAAAACAAGATCATTCTGTACTTATACACTTGCTTACTGCCTCTTTATATTGAAAATTGAAAAGAATTCTAATAACTCTAAGTATTGAACTATTATTTAAACATGTTTATTTTAATATTAGTTATGCTAATTCTATCCTTCAATTGCACAAGATGACCTTCATGGTAGTGTGTATATTACCTACTCTTTCTTTATACACAATTTTTTAAAATCAATGTATATATTTAAATTAGGGGTCATCAGTCTTGGTAACTTGTGCTTTTATCTTCTTCACCACTTGCTGTCCCACTCCTTCCTAACTGGCATGCAATACATCTGCCTGTTTCCTGCCAAGTTTATATAAAGTGCTTATGAATGGTATCTGATAATGATGTGTGCTTTCACATCTCACTTGTCTTATTATATATCCCTGCTTAACAAAGAAGTAAAATTCCTCTGGAAACTAGAATCTTTTTTTTTTTTTTTGTCCTAACTTCATTTGGTTATTTTCATTTGCAATTAATTTATATTACAGTAAAAAATATTAAATAGAACCTTGATTTTATACTGCATGTTTTAAGATTTGGGATCTGAGAATTGGCTCTGTTATAAAGGTTAAAGTAGACAAAATAGGCAATTTATTTTTTGATGGAGAACAATAACCTATTTTTGGAATGTTCAGGAGTTCAAGTTATTTTTTAAAAAAAGCCTCAGTCCTCTTATATCTTTCTATTTTCTATTTAAGTTTAAAGATAATTTTTTGCTTGGCAGTTGTCTTCTAAATGTAGAAGTGATAATCTGTCCCTTAGAAATGTTTAGTGTTATGGTTTGGCTATGAGATGTCCCCCAAAAGCTTACATGTGAGAAGATGCAAGAAGGATTGGAGCAGAAATGATTGGGTTATAGTCTTAACCTGAGGAGTGAATTAAACCCCTGATGGATTAACTGAGTGGTAACAGGTGGAGACAGGTGGGGTGTAGCTCGAGCAAGTGGTTTGTTGGGGGGTGTGACTATGAGTATATATTTTGTGTCTGGAGAGTGGAGTTTCTCTGCTTTCTGATGTCATGTGAACTGCGTGCCTCTGCCACATTCTTCCACCATGATGTTCTGCCTCACTTTGAACCCTGAGGAATGGAGCCAGCCTTCTATGGACTAAGACCTCTAAAACGGTAAGCCCTCAAATAAGTTTTTCTTCCTCTGCAGTTCTTCTCCTTTAGTCACAGCAGCGAAATGCTCACTAAAATATTTATATATTGCACTGATAAAAACTGTAAATTGTCTTATCCACAGAGGTTAAGTGTGGAGATGGGAATCTTTCTCTATATCTTGTTTGCATTATGTCCCTTGTCCCCTTAAAAAACATCCTCAACAACTTCTTTCTTGTGGACGTGCCTATTATTGCTTGAAGTGATGTCTTCAGAAACATTTTCACCCATAGATTCTTGATATTGTTAGTATAAAAAAAATCCATCTTGGAAACCTGTGTTACTAGATGGGTTTTGAATTAGGTATACTTTAGAGTGTTAAAAAAAGTAAATCGTATTGTGAAATATGCTTATGGGGTCTGTGTCAGTCCCTTTTGTAGAGAAATCAACATTTTGTTGTCTAAAATTGTATGAATATTACCCTTGAATTATCTAAATGAGAATATAAGTAGGATTCTGTAAATTCTATTTAGATAATATGGCCAACTCAAATATGGAAACAAAGCAAAAAATAGTTAGAATTCAGAACTTTTGGGTTTCATAATTGTAGAAAAATAGTTATAAATTTGTATCACATACTCAAGAGTTTTGCCATCTTTCTCCATCTATTGCTAGGACAGAACAGGTAGGTAGATATGATGTGAGAGACTATTTTTAGCTAAAATCTTTATACAAGTTATTTAACAGCTGAAGTTTGCTTATTAAAAGGCCCAGCTACATAACCCATATGTAACATATACTTGACAAGTTAGTTAAATGCAGTTGTTCCCATTTGATGCCCTTGATTAAAAAGGGAAAGACTTTTTTTTTCTTTTATAAGTTAGGTTTTATCAAGCTTATTTACATATCCATACACTTAATAGGAATATTTTGTGACATTATCATCTCATTTAATGATTGTTGTTGGTTTGCTTCTCATCACAGACAAAATAAATGAGAATGTTCAGCTACTCTGAAATCTAACAATTCGGAAAACCAACTGTAAATTTGTATTTAATGCTCTTTTTCTTCTTTCCCAACTATGAAGATGGAGTGTGAACCTTTTAATGCATGAATGAAGAATGATTGAGAAATTTATTTTTTCACTTTTTGTAAACTTAGCCATAATCTATTTAGAATATTTAGAAGAAAATATCTAAGCAGTTACCAAATTGACATGAGAATACTTGGGAAAGAATCCAGAATTTTCATGATGTATGGTGACTATGGTAGGGCTTCTCTCTGTCTACTTTAAAGGCTTTGCTTTTAGTTTTCTGTAGTTACTGAAATACATTTAGTTTTAAATTTCTCTTATCTTGTTTAAGATTTTTTAACTTTTTGAAAAATGTAAATTAATGTTTTTCAGCAATTTGAAAAATATTTGTTTATTCTCTTCAAATATGTCTGCCTCATCCTCTGTTCTCTCCTTCTGAAATTCTAATTAGACATTTTAAACACTTTGTTTATATATCCTTTCACAATCCCTTCTATTCTGTCTTCCTATCTCTGCTCCACCTGCTATAGGTTTCATTCTGGATTATTTATTTATATCTATATTCTGCTTCATTTATTCTTAATTCTATGTCTATTTTTTGCTAAATAACTAAATATTTAATACTAATTATTTTATTTTTCAGTTCTATAATTTCTATGTAATCCTTTTCTAAATCTTTTCTGTAACTTTATATTCTACTTCCAAGGTTAAAGTTTGGCATCTATCTCATTAATAATATATAAGTAAGTATAACATGTGTGTGTGTGTATGTGTGTGTGTGTGTGTGTGTCTAGTCTTTGTATATATCTTGTATAATTATATATAAAATACGTGTCATTAGTTCTAATTTTCTTTTATTTTAGTTTTGAGTTAGAAGTACCTATTAGTTTATTTTATTGTCTATCACTGCTCTTGCTGCTTACTCATGGCATTTTTTCTTTTGGCTACTGAACATCCTTGTGTGATGAACATTATATTTAAAGGTTCATTTAGAAATAAGTTTAGTCCTAAGAAAAAAAATGTCATTTTTCCACCAAAAATTATTTTAAATTTGCATGACCATCATCTCTGACAAGTCATGTTAGTTCAACCTTATAATATGGGTTTTTATATGTATATAACTAAAGACTAGGGTTTGGAGCACTTCTGGGGTATATCCCTTTGGAGTCCAAGTCTAAGTTCAGTATTGCCCCAACAGGGTCACTGCTTTAGAAGACCCCAGACTGCTTTTGCTCCTCTAGCCTCTTTCAGCTAATAAGTTCCATGAGGGTAAAGTAGTCCTGGATGTTGAACTCATCTCTCTGGATTTCTGTTCTCTTTCATTTCTTGCTCTGGTAATTCCACCTTAGCATTCAGTGATGTCCCATAAACCTAACTTAAAATTATTCTCCCTCCTCTGTAGCTTTGGTGGGGTTTAGGGCGTTCCAGGTTTAAGATTATTCCTGCTGGGAATAGGGCGTATCCTGGAACGCCCTAAACCCGATTATCCTAAACCGGGAACACCCTAATCCACCCTGGTCCTTGAGCAAGGTCACCTACATTCAATGTCACTGCAACATGGGGTACGCTGGCAAGGAAATTGTCATACCTACTTGGCTAATGGCTCCCAGCAGTGGGGCAGTTAGTTACCAAGTTTGCTATTACACAAAAGGCAGTCATATGGTAAGGCAACAACAGTCACCTTTGTGGAGGAGAGAAGTGGATGAGAGAAAGCTGGAAGAGTGCAGGTGTAGTAGTGGAAAGAGGGGATGAAGAAAAAGACCCAGTGAAGGACTTTTACAATAATCTGAGAAATAGGAAGGAATCATGGAAGGCAAAAGGAGAGTTTCAGATGTCAATGGTCAATGATTAACACTGTAAGAACAATCAAATAATATAAATCCTCAGAAAAATGTAATCACATTTATATCTAGGAATGCTTTAGGGAGCTCAATGTGAGCAGCTTAATAAACCTGATTTCAGGGTTTTCAAAAGCATTAGTTAGATAAAAACTACATTTGGCAACTTCTTCAAGAAGTTGTATAAGAGCAAGAAAAAGTTCTGGGTCAATGCTGAATGTAATTCTAGCACACACATTTAAATACAGATTAATTAAATAATAGCATGATTAAACTGTAATAAAATTTCTTCATAAATAGACCCCACATATAATGCTTATCAGAACCTTTTGAGAGGGTTAAAGGAATGAGAGTATTAGATAATCTGTATTTTAATATATTTCATAATATGTAATTTCTGTGAACACGTGAAACATCTATAGACACTGGCTTGGGAATTCATCTGAGTCGAGCATATCAGCTTGTTTGAACATGTAGACTCAGATTTAAATCAGTAAAATGTTCTATTTTTAAACTGATCCATTTTAAATTAATATCATTTTGAGTGACAGCCCTCCATCTAAGATCCTATCCTTTTTGGCAGAAATTTGAAACTGATGAACTTTTAATAGGACAGAATTCATAGAAGTAATAATTGTAAAGTTTCATGACTTTTTTACTGTGTACATGAAAAGAATGGAAACATTTCTAAATCCCATCTAGAGAAAATTATTTAATGTTGTTTTCTATTAAATGCTATTGTCTTATTGGATGGCAAATTCTCCTCTATTGTGTGCTATACCAGATACTTGTTTCAAATCACTTTTTTACTATTAGTAGCTATAATAATAATGTGTTCATGTTAACTCCAATCAAGTTCTTAAGGAAATTTAACAGGTGTTTAAAATGATAAGTAATTTTAGACCAACCAATAGGTAAGGAAACATCTCTAATTTCAAGGTGATATTATATCCAATAACGTGAGTGGAATTTGACCCTCTTTGCCTATCCCCACTCCTGATTTAATAAAGAAAGCTGGATTCCTCTATCATGATTTATTCTAGTCTGTACTTATTTTTATGTCCCAAGACTAAATATAAGCATCTGGTTTCATCTAGACATCTGTCAATGGTCAGGTTACAGTTAAATAAGTGTTTACAGTGTCTTGGGATTATGGAACTGACCTTTTCTGGGCCATGAATTCATACCTTATATAGGTTAGATAGAATAATATTTACAGTTCCCATCAGAAAAAATTTAAAGGATGAAGATTCAAGTTATTATTGATCAAGTTAATATTGAAGATGTTGAAATAGTGCCCTGTTTTGTGTGAAATAACAACAGAATTTAATAAGTTGAAAGTCAAAGTTTCTACTTTTATGGTGGAAGTCCTAAAGATTCACTTGAATGATAAGAGGGGAAAACAGTTGTAAACTTACTCTTTTTAAAAGGTTTCTACTTTAATAACAATGACATGTGTGGATCTGACTGATGCATTTCCATTTGTTTATGTTCATCCTATCATTCATAGAGAGCAAAAACCTGAATATTGTTTAACAAAGACAATTTGAGTTTTTTTGCTATAAAATTGAACTGCCATTGGCAGACAGTGAATTATACTGTCTATAAACTACTGAAAATCATTAATTTAAATGTATTTCACTTAATAGTCAATAAATTTACAAATACATTTTTCTTCTATACTAAAACCCATAACTGTTTTATCTTGGATATTTTTGCTTGAAATTACATTGTTTATAGTTAGGCTAATATACATAGTAGCTTTTTAATTCTATTAAAGACTTTTGCATGTCTTAAAGCAAAAAAAAAAATGCCCACTTTATGGAGATTCTCTTGACTTAATTATCTAATGGACTTTTATTGTTAGCAAATTTCTTGGAAAAGGTATCCTCATGAGAACAGTCTTCAGATCTCACTTTAGGTCACATGAGAATGGGTCTTGAGGCTGAAACACTTTGTTACCTATTCTGACCTATTCCAACCTTATCCATAAACCTAAAAGTAGGAATATCCTCCTTTCAGACTCAGTAAGTACTCATTTGTTCCCAGTCAATGGCCATCAGGTGTGCCCCCAGGTTTCAGTTTTTCATACTTCCCAGGCAGAGGATCAATTCCTGTAGTCAGAGGTTCCATGTAAGACAATTCTCCTTCAGTAGCTGAAACATTATGAGGTGAGAGAGTCCGGAGGAGGGGAGGAAGGAGGTCTGCTATTAATGAGAGACCCATGTACACCACTGGAGCTGATATTGCTCCTCTTGATCTTGCTTTTCTCTGTAAAAGCATTTTTCCATTCACTGCATACCTATGTTGTGTTTATGTTGGAGACTCTAATACCAAGATGTAATGATCAGAAGTAGTTAGACTTATATTCTTGGTGGCTGCTGTTGTAATGATCTGCATTATCATCCATGAAGTTAAGGTCCTCCTCTGGGACTGGTAACTGCTGCATGGTGTTCTGCCTGGTATAATTGTTCCTCAGGCTACCTCTGAAAAGTAAGCTTCTTGGAACATCATTCAGAAATTATTCTTGTATATACTTGAAATTTCAGATATCAGAGATCTTGTGATCTTGACGTTTTCTGATCTGCTTAAGAATTGTGAAGTTAACCATAGTTAAGAAAATTATGAAGAACTGTGTGATGAACAGTTTTACTCCATGAATATAGTTGAGGGTTTTGTTGAGTAGTTTTCCTTATGAAGGAGAATTTTCTTCTGATTTCAATAAAGTGAACTATGAAACTGGAGTAAAATATTCATATCATGTATATCTGCATTTGTTAAATTTTAGAGCTAGACATTATTTTTCCTTTTGCAATGGTTGCTAACAATCTGTTAAATATGTGGCATATATTTATCCATGTTTTGCTTTTCTTTTGATTTATATTTAAATTTTACTTAAAAGATTTGCTGTATTTTTTCATTTGCTACCATAACAACTTAGTGACTTACAAGAGTACAAATTTATTATTGTATACCTATGTATGTCAGATGTTTATTTGTCTCAACTGGTTTCTCTGCTCTAGGTTTCACAAGGGCAAAATCAAAAGTTCACTCCATTCAGACATTCAGGTTGTTGGCAGAACCTTATTCCCATTTCCTTGCTTTCTGTTAACCAGGGGGCTGCAACTATCTCCTTAATGCTCCCTCTAGGCCTTACCCTGTGTCCACTGCATGTTGGAGCCAGCAATGGCATTCAGGTTCTTCTCATTCTGAAAATCTCTGATTTTTTTTCCTTCTTCCACATCTTTTTTCTCTTCTGCCTCTAATCATAGGAAGTTCATTGCTTTTAAGGTCTCACTTGATTAGATTGGGTCTACTTGAATAATTCAAGCTGATCTTCTATTTTAAGGTTTATGGCAGTAGTTATATATATATCTGCAACATGTCTCCTGCTATGTAAATTAATGTACTTACAGCTTCTGGGGAGCAGAACATGGACATCATTAGGGGGGACATTATCCAAACCATGTCATTATTATGTTGTAAATTTTTGTATTTTGTGTTTTAGCTTGTCATAAATTAAATTTTCGGAATAAGCCAAGAAAACTTTCATCAGTCTATGATCTAATGAACTAAGAACCTCAGGTAATTTTAGATGCAACAGAATCTGGTTAAAAGTCTGAAAGTTAGATCTATAAAATTGACATACTTTAAGCACACACACGCATACCACAATTGAGTGTTATTTTTGCTTTTCCTACGTTACTGAACAGAGAATGTGCATAATTATGAATATTATATTACTATGATGTCATTATCTCCTAGCTCTCTCTTGTTGAGTTCACAAAACAGTTCCTTTACTAAATCAAATTTAGTGTTTGACAAGAATAAATTCCTTGACTCTCCAAAATACAGACACATCTGCTAATAAAAATTGCCCAGCCCTTTTCAGGAAACCCTGCTGTTAAGACATGGGCTTTCCAAAGCAATGAAAGTAAGATTGAATGTCATCCTGAGTACTTACTAGATTTAGGATCTTCCTCTACTCTAACTTCACTGTCATATTTCCTCATTTGCAAATGACTTTAGTTGTACCTACCTAGTAGGATGGTGGATAGTGATTGTAAAATGTTTACCCCTCTGTTTAGAATATAGTTTAACAGAAAGTCACTGAGGGAGGGTATTATTTTTATGAAGAAGACTATTATTACGGGGGTTAGTGAAGAAAGTAAGCTTGTTGCTATGGAAGAAGGCAAATCAAGGAAGAGTTTTCTCTGCATTTAAAACTGGCGTGGGGCTGGGATTGTGGCTCAGCGGTAGAAAGCTTGCCTAGCACATGCGAGGCCCTGGGTTCGATCCTCAGCACCACATAAAAATAAATAAACAAAATAAAGGTATTGTGTACAACTAAAAAATAAATAAATATTTTTTTTTAAAAAGTGGCTTTTATTTTCAATCCCACAAAGCATTGAGCACAGTTATGTTTACACAGTAATGTTCACATAGATATGTTCGTGTAGTTCAATGCCTTTCTCTGTATTCTCTCTCCATCTCTGACCTGCTATCAGATCTTTTTATTATTATTCTTATGAAGTTCATTCTTCAAAATTTCCTTCAGTAAGAGTCAGCTGGCAGTGAATTTTCAAGTTTTTTATGTCTTAAAATAGGTTTATTTCACAACTTTATTCTTGAAACATCTCCACCACAATCTACCCCTGAACATGCTGGGTATAGAATTCTGCTTTGGCAGCCCTTTTTTCCAGCATACTAAATGTATATTTAATTATCTTACAACTTCCTTTACTGCTGTTGAGAGGTCAGCTTTCATCCCAACTGTCAGTTACTTGAAGAAAGCCTGCCTTTTATCCTCCTTCCAGCTTAGCAATTTGAAGTATTGTCTCTTTGTCTGTTAATATTTTATTTATTATGATTCTCTTTTTATTTAGTATGCTCATGTTTATCTGACTTGAAGACAGAAAATTGTGTTTTAGCCCTTTTTCTATTTAATTATTGCCTCTACCCAATTCTTCCTTTCTTTCCTTTTGAATCTCTGATTAAATATGTTAGACCCTCACACTCTCTTTCATGATTTTCAAGTTGGTTTCCTCTCTCCTTCTTTTTTTTTTTCCTTCCCATTGCTGCATTTGGATAATTTCTTTTACAGCCACAAATTCTTTTTTCATGTGTGCCTAGTCTGATGTTAAAACGATGCAAGTAGTTTACAAATTTTTTTGTTATAAATTTTTTATTCCTAGAAGTTCTCTTTAAAATATATTACTTCCTGGTTTCTTAGTCTCAGAAATACTTATTTTTTTATGAATTAATTAATTTACTTTGGTACCAGGGGTGTTTAACTACTGAGCCACTTTCTGTTTTTTTTGTTTTTGTTTTGAGATATGATCTCACTAAATTGCTGAGGCTGGCTTTGAACTTGTGGTCCTCTTACCTCCGCCTCCTGAGTTACTAGGATTCCAGGTGTGTATCCCTGTGCCTGGCTCTCTGAAATACTTTAAATTTATCATTTCTTTGAACATGGTAGAGTTTTATTAGAATGTGTAGTAATTTCAACAAAGAAGTTTCTACTTTCTACTACTTGGGTATGTGCTCAGATGTTTTGTTTTCTTGTAAATTTGATTATTTTTTATTCTGGTTGTCACTAATTTTAAGAGATTATTTATAATGATTCATTAAGGCTTAGGAAAAGGGCATCTTCCTTCAAAGATTATTTGTGTTTTCTGTGGTAAGGTAACTTGGGGTTCTAATGGAACAGATGCTTGATCTACCTAAATGATGTGAACTTAGTGGCTTGTGATTGCTACTATTTTTTGACATTTATTTTCCATCTCTGTTCAAGGTCTAAGGAACTTTCTCTGTAGTAGCCTGGGTTTAAAAATTAAAAAATGGGGTGGGGCATTTGATATTCCAGATTAAAGTGGGGAGGATTTTGTTTAGTTCCCAGCTTTGTGTGTCTCCCGGATTTTCATGTATGTCCTGCTTCACCCAGGTGAGTATGTATATAAACAAGTCCCATTTGGTAGAGCACAGATAGATACCCTTGGTCCCAAAGTAGCTTCTGCACTCTCTGACTTACAATTGCTCTTGAATTTTTGGTTCTGTAATTCAGTTGCTAACTTTTCAAAACTTTCAATAGAAAATTTAAAAATTCTAGCATTTTTGGTTTTGTTTTGATTAGCAGAGTTGTTCTACTCCGTGTGGTAGACAGAATAAAAAATGTCTTTCTTGAAATTCTCTGATCCTGTGATTATATGACAAGGAACAGTTAAGGTGGCATATGGAGTTATGGATGGTAATTGGTTGAAACTGAGATCTGTAGAACAGTGGGGATTGTCTGTGTAGGCCCAATGTAATCACGGGTGTTTTTATAAGTTAAAGGTGGCAGTAGAGTCAGTGTGAAGGGATGTGAGAAGGACCCAACTGGCTGTTGCTACTTTGAAGATGGAAGAAGGCCATGAGCCAAAGAATGCAGGCATCCTGGAGAAGCTGGAAAAAGCAGGGAAATAGATTCTCCCTTAGAGACACCAGAAGGGAACACAGCCTTGCCAACATTGTGAATTTGGAAGAGGGACACCCACTTCACACTACTCACCTCCAGAATCAGAAAATAATAATTTGTGCTGTTTTAAGTCATTAAATTTGTGATAACATACAATAGCAGCAATAGGACAACAATATATCTAATTTACTAGAAGCTGATCCTGCATATATTGTAAAGAGTGTAGTTAAATACTAAAATAAGATGATAATAGCAGCACTATTCCATCTTTCTGGTTATTTTAAGTGCATTATTATTTAAAACATTACACTATCACATATTATGGTGTGATAACAAATAGAATAAGGGAATTGCTTGTTTGATCCAATTTTTTAACAAATTGTTTTTTCTTTTCTTTTTTTCTTTTTCTTTTTTTTTTTTTTTGTAATAGTGATTGATGCACCCTACTTTAAATACTGATTTATTTGAAGCCAAAAGAAGAAAAATTTCCAAATGGTAACCAAATATACTCATCTCTGGCAAAGTGATAGAAATTGAAATTTTTGCTGGGCCCCACACTAAAAAGTTATAGCTAAGAAGGGAATAGAGAATTTTGCTAAAAATATTATCTTGACATTTTTTAACAAATAACAATCTAAATAATCACAGCTTTGATCATTCACTACATGTGAGTTCTTGAGAGAGATTTTACATTTGTTTAAATCACATTACTGAATCAAATTATTCTTTAAATTAAAACCAAACTTGATCTATTTAAAGTGTGCCAAGTTACTAAGCCTGACTGCTATGTGTTTGCTCATAGCAGCTGCTAATCCTAAAAGGACTGGCACAGAGCATGTGAGGAGCCTGGGAATGGGATTCTATGACACATTATGATGAGCAGAAATTTCCTCCAGACAGCATATGATACATTGTTTTCATTGGAAAATTAAATGAAGCTCAAAAAATATAGATGCATATTTTGTTAGGGATGTATATGTGTATAGTGTCAGTAAAGATGGCATTGGGAGAATTAGATTTTAATTCCACTGATCCTGGAATCGGCAGATGTTCCAATAAGTAATAAGGTTTATTAAATAAACAATGTTAATTAAATAGCATGCTGCTTAGTAATTGAACAACCTTAGACAAGACAGTTAACTCTTCTTGGCTTTACTTGTATTATCTCTAAAATAATCAGGAATAAATGGAATAATAACTAAAGTTCTTCCCTAATATTCTACATTAAATAATGTGTATCCACCCACACATACACACACTTATGAACACATGATATTGTAGGTAATACAGTAATTAGAACCCTTTCCTAACATTCTGAATATTTTTTTAAATAAAAGTTAATGACAAAACTATCTTAAGTGCATTGCTACATGAGATCTTTTGTGGAGGGGGAGATGGAGAAAGGTATATTTCCTTGTGGTTAGGGCAATGGACTTCAATGTCGGCTTAGGTTCTTTCCATCCTGAGCGTTTGTTTATGGCTCTTTTGATATAGTTGGAGATCATACTACTGTAGAGAGCTGTTACAAAGTATAAAGTATTTCCCTCTGGTGATCTTCTTTTATTGGTACCTATTCAAAAATTTGAAGATGTCCTCCTATGGAAAAAATGTTGGCACTCCTCTTGCCTGTCTGTGAAACTGCTCAGTGAGGATAATGATGGTTCTTCTTAATGTGTGCCTGCAGTTGCAATTAAGAGGTTCCACCAAAGGATTTTTAGTAGGACTTGACTTTATATAATAGGCCATATCCCTTTTATACTGAACTTTTCTGGTTCTAAAAAACTATTGCTTAATGTGGCTTTTCAAAGAGTACTTTTAGCCTAATACCTGAATACCTGGGATAATAGGATAAGTGTAATGCTATGAATATTAATAGTACTATTAATTTTATTCCACTTTTATATTGTAAATGGGAGCCAAATTAATTTCTTGGATCAAGTTGGTGATTTTGAAGTCAAACTTAAATTGCATTGAAGGTCAGATTTACCATATACTGACAGTATGTGTTTGGATAAATTATGTGATCATTATGAAACTTTGTTTCCTTATTCATAAAATATAGAAAATATTTTGTTTCCTAAAGTTATGTGAAGACTGTTGTAGGGTATAAAACATATTATCTTTCTTTTTATATTCTCATTTTACATGTTATAATAATATCAACAGATATAAGAAAATCAAAGCACTTGATGTGAGTATTAATGTGATTTTATTTGTTTTAACATTTTGACCTATTCAGGAAACTTTGAAAAGAAAATTAAAGCTTAAACCTATACTTGAGAAGTATATACGAAATTGAGATAAGCCAATATGTTTTCAGTACTATATATAGTGAAAACCATCATGATGTAGGTAGATATTAAGCAAATGTACTGGATATAGAAGGGAAGTTCAATTTTGGGAATTCAAAAAAGTCTTTTCAAATGAGGTGAACTTGATCTAAAGCTTAACAAAGAAGAATGAGAATAAAATAAGCAGAGGAAGAGGATTTAGACAAGTATTTAAATGGGAAAGATAAGCATGCAAAGTTGTGCTGAGTTCTCTGTATGAAAAAGAACTATCAGTAGTTTGGAATGGTGGAGCTTGCATGAGGAGTGGGAGGAGTCTGATATTTAGGGACTGTACACACAGGATAAGACGAATTTATTCTGAAATTGTGAGGAGAATTGAACTTTTTTTTTTAATAGAGAAGGGATATAATAGATTTATTTTCAATCATTTTCCTGGTGGCCTATGGTGATGGATGAAGAGCTGAAAGGGAAAAGTGAGGAAAAGTAGAAGCAAGAATAGAGGTATATATTTTGTGGGGGGAAGTTCTACGTACTTAGAAATCAAGAATAAAATTGAATTATATGAAAGCATTAGAAATAAATAGGATTGACAAGAGAGACACATAAGAGAGAAACTGTATTTGTTTACTCATTGGTCAAAGGTGGGAGTGAAGGATAGAAGAGTCTGTCTTGGTCTCTTATTTAATTTTTTGATTGAACAGCTCATACTCTTACTGAAATAGAGATCTGGGAAAAGCAAAGATTTGAAGGGAGAGAAATTAAATTTATTTATTTGCACATTTATACTGAGGTACTTGTGAAATTGAATCTCAATTGCAGGTTCAAAGCTTAGAAAAATAGATCAGACCTGAAGGTGTAGATTTGAACATGAATCTGAGTATGGTGATTGAAACCACATGCATTAAAGTGATCATCTTGGAAAATTTTAATTGTCCCTCACTTTGGTGTAACTATATTGTTGGTAATTATCAAGTTTTCTCCCTATAACATCATCAGAGAGCAAATCTAGTATACTTCATTGATTTTTTTTTCAGTGCATCAACACTAGAATAAGTTGATTAAAGAGTCATACTATTTTAGATTTTGGATTGAGTTGTCCTTCTAAATTAAACAGTTCTATATCTACCAATGGCATTGTCGCTTTTATATTATGTTGAGCTATAATTTGAAGTAAAGGTGTATGCCTGTTTTAACATTTTACTATGTGATAAAATTGGTAATTCAAGATTTCTTTCAAATAAATGGGTTTGGCTTGAAGGCAAGACTTGTCAAACAAGAATTCCCATATTTTAAAGGCCCAAAGCAGTTTGTTTTAATGGAAATAAATTATATCTTTGTCTCTCACAAGTCTATTAAGAGTTAGGTGACTAGACTAGACAATAAAATAGTATAGTATGTAAGTCTCAACATCATTAGTGTTAGATTTGTCTTACTAATGATAGAATTGTATAATTATAAAATATTGTATCATAACTTTTGGAATCACCTCATCATTTTACATTTGAATAATATTTAATGTAGACAACTTTTTAATATTAAACATCCCCAAATCCAATGTGCTTTAATTCTTCTTGATTATAACTTATAGATTTTTAATGGTATACTACTTTTTACAAAGGAGTTCATTGACTTTGTTTTTATTATAACTTATTTTAATAATTTATGTGCTAGATGTATAAATTCTGTTTCAATAGCCCTTTTCAATGAGGTATACTTGGTATAATGAAGTAGAAATCTTAGTTCAGGGGCATATCATTGAGCTTATAAGAATTAGTACAATCTAAAATAGTAGGTGAAAATTTAAATTGTGCTAATTCTAAACATTAAAATCTAACTGTGTAAAGCATTAACAGCCCTTACTAGTGTCATAAATCATATTAACTTTTTATCAAGGCAACAAAAATTGCTATATTTTGCAGTACTTTTTTTCCCCACAGTTTAGTCTGTTAGAAGTTAATTTGGGCTTTAGGCCAAGTTGAACTTTGGAGAATTTTTAAGTTTGAAGGACTGTCTCACAGTTGGAAAGCACCCTAAAGTGGATTGATTGTAGAAGAATATGTTTTCTATTATCTAGCTCTCTCCCAAACTATTTCTTGTAGCTTGAAAATAATAAAGATTTTGTAAGCCCCAAGTGGTCTTTTTTGATCCATGAATGAAGTTACCCTGGATTCATATAACAAAAATCTGACTTCCTTTCAGCCATTGAAATTCAAAACCCTTCTATTTATTAGGATGGAATAAGGAAATTCCTCTAAAAAAATGTCAAAACTTTATATTAAATGAAGTCAATGTGAGTATATGTGGAAAGATTCCATTTTATTTAGGATGAATACAATAAGATGTGAAAGGAAATATAAGGAGGAAAATGGAAGCTGGCTAATTAAAACAGAATATTAGAGAATGCATTCAGATAGCCTTTAAATTGACCTTTTATTTTCTTTGATGGAATCATACTTTTTTCTTTTACTAATCACAATAGAATAAATATCTTTAAATGCTTAGAACTTACAAAATTCTAGAAAAGATCCTTGATTTTTTTAATTGCTTCAATTTCTTTTTATTTCCCAGAATTCAAAAATGAAAAACTGTGTTTGAAAATACAACTTGTTTCTCTAGCCCAGTGACATATCCGTAATGCTGTTTACCCATGATACACTGAATATCATTAGTACATTTCTATGAAAGAAACCAAGTGTTTCTTTCATAGAATCCTCTCTCTGACTTCTCTAGAACTATACTGCCATCATTTACACTGACACAGCAGAAAAATTGAACTGCTATGGGATGCGAGTAAATTTGCAACATGAGGACAGTAGAGTCTGGATCTTCATTCCAAATTCTAGGCCACGTGTACCAACTCATATATAGGAATTGACTTTGGAAGTAAGTTCCCTCATAGTAAAATTGTGAAATATTATGATTTATTTAATATAACCATCTGACACAAAGGAAACAACTACAAAATCACAATGTGTAAGAACTGGCACAGTCACTGGCTTTGCCAGGTGAAAAGGAATTGATGCAGCATGGTGAACTTGGATCATGCATGTGTCACCAGTGAACCCAGAGAACTCTTTATTCCAATAATATGCCTATTTTCATTTTCCTGTGTCAAGAAGAAAAGGGGATATGGAAGAATATAAAAAATCTGCAGATAATCTTTTTTTTTTTTTTTTTTTTTTTTTTTTTGAGAGAGAGAGAGAGAGAGAGAGAGAGAGAGAGAGAGAATGAGAGAGAGAGAGAGAGAATTTTAATATTTATTTTTCAGTTTTTGGCGGACACAACATCATTGTTTGTATGTGGTGCTGAGGATCGAACCCCGGGCCGCACGCATGCCAAGCGAGCGCGCTACATCCGCAGCCCTGCAGATAATCTTTAAATGATATTTTAGACAATACTTTTTACTTCCTGTCCTATCAGGTTTTTTAAATGAGATTTTCAAAAAAGGGTTGCTTTGTCCTTGTCCCTGCCTGCCCTCTCATGGAGAACAGCAGGACAATAAAAAGAAAGTAAAGGAGAAAGACACGTGGCAGAAATGTCATGGAGAGATGATGAATAAGTACTGAAGACAGGTATCACCACAAGTAATTGGGTGATTGCTTTTAGTGAGAATTTTATTTGTATTTTTCAAAATAAAGCCCTATTCTTAATATTAAATTAATTTTAGCTACCATATATCAACTGGCTCACTGTGCTTTAATATTGCAAGAGAGAATCCCAGAGGAAAGGGAAAACAAGAAAAAAATTGTTAGGCACTCTACTTTCCAAGGCTTAACTAAATCATTGTCTAGTGCTGACTTCCTTCTTAAAATGATTTTTGTAACTGAAAGAGTAACAGTGCCTCATTTTCATGAGAATATTTGGGCAATTGGGTAAGGGAAGACCTATTCCCAGTCCTGTTTAAATATCTTCATTAATAGTTTTATATTTGCTCATTCAGGCAGTATTCTAAAAAATAAAAATAAAAAATTCTGTTTCTTGATTTCATTGGACTATTAAAAAACCATGACTTCTAAAGGTTCAATCAGGGACATTTGCAGTAAACAAACAGAACCCTTGACTCATAACCAATAACTGAATAAATAATAATTTTATTATAAAATAACAGGAAAGCTCAAATCCTTCAATTCTAAAGCCTCCCCTCTATTTCCATAATAAACCAGAGGCTACAGAGCATTTTACATCACCATCTTTTAACAATAATAACATTTAAATATCAAGCATTTTTAGGTTTTCTTATGCCAATAGATTTTAGAGTATACCCAAATTTCTGACTTTGGCCATGAACTTCAGCCCAACTCTTCCCTTCCACAGCTGTTCACTGGATGCATTCTTACTTAAATAATGGGGCTCTGTGGAGAAGACTCAAGGGACTTGCATGGACAGAGTGAGCTGAAAAAGAGAAAGGGATGAAAGAAACTTTAAAAGATGAAACAAATGTTTAGAGTTTATGTAGGTCAAGACATTTGAAGTTTGCTTTCATTTATATTGTAATGTGGGGATTTTCTGTTCTTTGAGAAGAAAGCCTATTTATTTTATAGAATAAAAAGTTCTAAGGATCCTGTCAAACATTAGATGAGCATATTGACTTTACTATTATTATCTGGGGAGGAAAAAAAAAAAACCTGAAAGTAGACCTAACATTGATTTCTACCTTAGACTTGGGACTCTAGGAATTCATAGAACATATTGTTGAGTATTTTGAGTTATTGGAGATATTTCCCCAGACCTATTCTCATCCAGATAAATATCATTATTTTAATGATATATGTAAAAGATTAATTAGAGAATCAATCCTCACAAACAAATAACAACAAAAAAAATCTGGGTGCACGCACATGCACTTACAAGCCTATGTACACATGCTTCTTATTTTTCTTTTCTACCTAATGTTTGTAGATCAGGGCCAACGTAATATTCCAATTTTTTTTTTTTTCCATAGCTTGCATCCAGTTCCCAATGCTCTGCTCTTTTCTTCTGCTTTTCAGCACCTTCATTTTCCTCACATTCTTTCATGGCAGAGCACAACTCTCTCACTTTTTCTAACAAGAAACGCACATTGCAGTTAAACAGCCGAGGTTGTCCCCGTGCTCGCGTCACAGGTCAAGCAAGATCACTTACATTTTTTAGGGGGTCACTTCTTCTCACTGGGTGGGATACGACCTTTTATCCTTTTCCTAGAAAGGAAACCACCCCAGATGTTCGCCACCCCTTCTCTCTTTCTCTCTTTCATTCTCTTCCTTGTTGGAAGCCAAACACACATACTCAGACATTAATCTTGCTAGTTATCTCCTACTCTGTTGGTAAAGCAGTGATCTTTATTTCTACCTAATGTATTTTAAATACCCAAACCAAACACTGATACCAAAAACAAACATGAAAGCCAGATATTTAGATAAACTTGAGGGAATAGATTATTTTTTTTCACTTTGTATATATAATCCTAAAGTGCCTGTGATATTTTCAGCATTTTTATAAAGTCATTTGAGTACGTTTCTCTCTGCTTCTGTGTTGCCATCTTAATGTCATCTGTGGGCTGCACTTTTTTTCATCACCATCTGCATTTTGCACTTTTTGAGATGGAGTTCTAAGAATGTGTTTACTTTTGTTCTTCCTGTGTGGATTAGGCCTCTTGCCTCTTGATTGAACGTGCCAAATACCCTGGGTCTTTTGAGATCCTTCAGATTTTCTCATTGAATATATATGGTACAATCAAGTTCACAGGATTTGTGCACTAATTACTCATATATTAATGATTTGCCAGTTTATCTTTGATAAGAGTAGTGAATGGCTGGATGTGGTGTTTTCACACTTGTAATCCCAGCAACTCGGGAGGCTGAGGCAGGAGGAATCACGGGTTCAAAGCCAGCCTCAGGAATTTAGGGAGACCCTGTCTCTAGATAAAATACTAAAAAAGGTCTGGGGATGTGGCTCAGTGGTTAAGTATGCCCCTGGGTTAAATCCCTAGTAAACAAATAAACAAACAAACAAACAAAAAGAGTAGTGAAAGAATGATATAATCTACAGAATTTACTAATCTGAACAAAAATGTCATGACTTAAACCTGATCTTTGTGAAGATCAACTGTAGTTAATGGGCTCATGTGGTACATATTAGTTGAAAAATATTACTAAATTTCAGGTACTATTCCAGATGATGGGGATAGATCATGAGCAGAACAAAACAGAAGACTGCTCTTCATGGAGTTTACAGTCTAGTGAAAATAGACTTTCTAATTGAAAACATATTAGAAAATAAATATTTGCTTTGTAACAAGCACTGAGCCAAATGTCCTACACAGTACTTTTTTTTAATGTATTTGTAATGTTAGTTAATAGGAAGATTTTAATTTTGATATATTTTATCCTTCCCATCTATTTTATTTTCCTAAATTAGTTCTTATTACATTCTGAAGTTGAAACAAAATAATGCATTTTGAGATAACAAATCTGTCAGAACGCCCTACATGTGTGTTCACCATGTCTGTTTTAATAGAGAATATTCATAACCTATAAAAATCCATAACCAAAGAGATTTTAAAAAATAACTCCATTGTCTAATTTTTCAATTAGAGGAACAGGTCTGCAAATTAAAGTCACATTTCCCTTGAAATAAACTATATCTTTCCACAGAAATTTTATTTCACAGATGAAAAAAAAATTATGAAGACCAAAAAACCGTTTATCTTGAAGAAAATTCTAAAATTTTACCCTGAAAAAGATCTAATGATAAATAAATATTTATTGAACAAAAGATTAACTATCAATATTTTAATTGTGAATTAGTACAAAACAAAATAAAATGACAGAAAAAAAAAACCCAGAAAACTTGAGGTACTGGAATGAGTTTTATCAAATTTCATTATGCTATGTCTGCTCCAGGTATTTTAAAGTAAATAAAATATTATAAACTCAAGTTGAAAAGCTCTGTTTGTATACTATTCTTTAATACCATTTGCCTACTTCAGCAACTTCAGGTAGGATTACATTTTGACTTTCATCTGCCCTGGGCACTTGCTTTCTTGAGCCCATTTCTACATCAGTACGTTAACTGTGTTAAAATTATATTTAATCATGCTGGTATAAAGATGAATTTTTGTGTTTTTTTATTGATTACTAGTATTTTAACTTTTTCCCCTTTGGTTTTAAATTAAAACATTTACATGATCCTCTAAAAGTATCATAGGGTCTCAGCACTGTGACTTTTGTACCTATAGGACAATCAGCCCCAAATTTAGCCCTTAACATTGCTATGTTCTTGCTTTTTTATTTATCTATGATTAGTTCTTGAATTACCAGTTATATCATTGGATTTTGGATATTTTGACAACTGGTCTCATTATTTTGTTCCTCATGTGCAGGCCTTGTTAAAAATCTGTCTTTTGTGTATGTGTGTGGATAAAGTACTACCAAAGACACTTTAAATTTCACCCCCACAAATGCTTGCAATCATTGAAACAATGTTAAGAATGAGAAAGACTTCTTAGTAACCTATTGTTTCATAGAACAGAAGAAATCTTTTTCTTATGTTCTCCAGTATAGAAATCATCTCTGTGTGTTTATATGTGTTTGAGAGACAGAAAAAAAAAAGATTCAACTAACACCTAAGTGTAACTTATAATATGCAGAAAAAATACACTAAAATGTTGGCATGTTTGGCCATTAATCCCTGGAAAAATGTGCATTTTGCCATGGAGAGAGTATCTGCTGCTGTTTGGCTTTAGAGTTCACTGCCATAATTTCTGTCATTTTTTTTGGACAAGTCATGCTACAGAATGTCATCCACACCTTTAAGATTTACTAATTTCCTCCAGGAGGTTATACTGACTATTTCTCATGCCAGTTACTGGTAGAAAAACAGCTTCTACCATCCATCAGTTGAGGTAATGCTCCAGTACTATTCAAATTTAAATGTAATATGAGCAGTATATATAAATGATATCCACAAAAAAAGGAAAAAAAAGAAAATTTTGATTTTTTTTATTTTGAAGATTATTTCTTATTGTGCTTTGACTCTTTTTAGATTTTAAGATAATTCTAGCAAAATATTTTCTTGAAATTTTTTGAGTGTTTATTTCCCTTATTAATTAACAGTGCTAGTAGTTCAAGACATCAAAGATGGTAACACTAGTAGGATAAATTCATCTTGTCACATAACTACTCTGCCTGAGATTTGACATAGCCACATCCAGTTAAGGTCCTAGCTGAGCAATCCTGGCCCCCTTCTTACTAGTGGAAGACTCTATTCACTTTGGCTATTGTGCACTGTGTATAGGAGTGCTCTTTACTCGTACTTCAGCATGCTCAGTATTTTACTCCTGTGCTTGATATTGCCAAATTTACCTCTAGGGTATCTCTATGTTTAAAGCCTAACTTTCCATGTCTTAACTGAAATGCTACAGATTCTTTAAAATCTTCCTCATTTTTTTCTCAGTTAATTCAACCTCTGTCTCCCGACACCCTGTTCTTCCTGACCACAGTGGAGGCATTTTTTTCTCTTTAAATCCCATGCCTTGTTGGTCAGAATTTAATGGTATTCACAGTTTTAAAACTGTTTGTTTACATCTTCTCTTCTTTACATGTGCTTATCTGCTAAGTAAGTGGAAAGGATAAATTGAATATATAATTCTAACCCACAAAACTCAGCACAGCATCTGTGCTTAATAAATGTTCACATAAGGATTAACTATCAGCTTTTAGCTACACTTAGATTAGGTGCTGAGTTACAGAATTGAGGAAAATACTACACAACTTCTCTCAAGTCATTCTGAATCTACTTGGGAACACCAAAGTAAACAAACAAACAAATAAATTTTGGCAAAGCATTCTTATTAGTGTTATCAGAGAGATATGAACAGGGAGCATGGAACAGAGAAAAGGAACTAAATACTCTGGATACTGTATTTAACTTTCATTGAAACAGTATTGTTATTAAATTGTACATGATATGAAAACTGAAGCTCAAAGAGTTTTACTTGATCAGGGTAAGTAACCCATAAACAGCAAAGACAAGCTCTGAATTTCAGGTCTAGCTAGAAGATAGAAAGAAGAACCTAACAGATTGGGATAATGATGAAGGTAGCTAGAGAATAATTCCATGAGGAGGTCATGCTTGTGCTGAGTCTTGAAAGATGCTTGGAAATAGCAAAGTAGGAAGGCCTCATGGACAATAACCAGACATCAGGGGAAGTTAGGTAAAATGAAAACAGTTCAGTGCAAGTGAGACAAAGAGTGATGAATTAGAGAGATGGACTAGAAAGAAAATCATAGAGGGCGCTTGATGCATGGACACTTATATATTTATCTTATAATGATGAATTTTAAGCAGGATACATTGGTCAAGGCATTTTGCCAAGGAGA
Source organism: Marmota marmota marmota (assembly GCF_001458135.2). Taxonomy (NCBI): domain Eukaryota; kingdom Metazoa; phylum Chordata; class Mammalia; order Rodentia; family Sciuridae; genus Marmota; species Marmota marmota. Next base: position 7,684,996 of record NW_025999905.1, on the reverse strand, counting down.
GAGAGTCTGCTGCTGTATGGCTTTATAGTGAAGGCAAATGTGAAAATTAAAAGACTTAGTAGCTGAAATGTGTGAGTGACTTTATAACAGAAAAAAAAAACATGAAAGAGATATGAAATAGAAGAAAAAGTAGATAAGACTTACATGACTGGAGTATTGTGAAGGGAAATAATGAAGGGGAAATAAAGCAAATTCAGTGAACTAGATAAAGTAAAAAGTCTGCAGTGAACTAATAGTGTTAATGCATTTTATATCACATTAATAAAATTTAAAGAAAAGTTGGCTAGCACACTGTCTACCAGTATAATTCCTTAAAAATAGTCCATGCCTAGAGGACATGATATTTTACATCTCAAATATTTTCTTTGACATATTCAAATACTGCATTTTAAATGTACTTGAATATTTTACTGACTTATCTTGAATTAAAGTATTCCCATTAGAAGGGAGTCCTCTAACCATTAAGCTAAAGTATTTCCTGTCAACATTGTATTCAGTATCCAACCTAAGAAGAAATATTTAAGCAATTAGAATAGTCTTCTTGGCTATTGGATTTTGTGTTAGTTCAATATTTATTATTTATTCTTAATACTCAGATCATTCACATGTGTTTGCCAAAGTTCCATCAACTTGTTAATGTGCATAATTCTCTTTCCATTACGTGACAATGATTTAAGGGGAATATTCTTAGAGCAAATACTGTAATAATCATTTGAAAACCTTTCACATCCTCACACAATAATGATCAGTGTTGCCTGGGGAAGGGAATATGCTAGTTAGATATTTTTCTTTTTGCTGATTTGTATGTTTTATTCTTGACTCCCTGGCCAAATGCAACACCAACTTGCCTCTGATTTACTCTGTAGTAAATTCAGAAAGAGGTGAACCTTTTCTTTTTAAATCTGCAGGTTTTTGGCAAGTATTCATGAGTCATTAGATGCTGAAAACATACCACACTGTACAGTTATATCCCCATTTCTATTAAGATATTTGACTTGAAAAAAGGCCATTGAAAACTGTATTCCATAATGCCAATAGCTACAATAGTAAAATGTAGCACCACCTAGGATTTATATACCCTTGTCCTTTAGAAGTATTAAAAATATTTTCCATTTTCACTGCTCTACATTCTTTATAGTCTCATGTCAATGTGAATAGTCTTCGATGGTATATTCCAGGATTTCTTGCCCATGCTGTCTTTAACTGGAAGTAGAAATGTTGGGAAATGCTAATGGTGATAGATTAAATAAATATTCTCTTTATATTAGTTCAGAAGTATTTTGGTGAGCAAGCATTTTTTTCTCTATTGATTTTGTGTGTGTGTGTGTGTGTGTGTGTGTGTGTGTGTGTGAGAGAGAGAGAGAGAGAGAGAGAGAGAGAGAGAGAGAGAGAAGAAAGAGAGAGAGATGTAATTGGGCATTAAGAGAAAGTCAGGTATCTGTAATCTCAAGACACATAGATACACACAATATACAACAATCTGTAAACTAGATAATATACTCAAGTCCAAAATATGTTAGAGAAACAGGGAAAGGAGAGATTTCTTCTAGTTTATGGATCTTAAGAGGACTGTGGGGAAGAAGTTACTATCAGAACTTATAGTTGGAAACCTATTTCATTAGACAAATGAGATAAATCACCTTGTTTGATTCCCACCTACATGAATTCAATATGAAAGTTGTTCTTCAGCTAGATTAACTCTGGATTTTGTGGCATATGGAATGTTACGTAAAAGTCTGTTCTTAAAGTGGAGCAAATTTTTGTCACTGATATTATCAAAAAGGTGTTTGAATCATTGTAGAATGGTTTCTCTATGGGTGGGACATTAAAATTGTTGATTATATAATCCCTCTACTATGAAAATTTGGGAATCTGAAAAAGCACTATCATTTTAAGTCAGATTATTTCTGTATATCTTATTTCATGAAATATTTTGTTTATGAATGTTTATGATAGAGATAATTGAAGAAAATTTCATATGTAATAAAATACTCTGATTTTTGTTTATATTTTCCATGTTTATAGGACTTGAAGGCATAATTTTTAATAATCACAAAAATAAGTAATAATGTCATTGAGTTCTTTGTAAGTATCCACTACTTATGGATGTTCAGGTTTCTAATTTTGTTTTTTCAAATTTTGACTGTTATAAATAAAATTGGGTTCAGCATTGTTGTTCCTAAAGGCTATTTCTATATTTTCTTCAAATATGTTTACAAAATTGGCATTCCAAGGAAAATGTTATGTACATTCTGAACAATTCTGAAAAATATGCCACTCTGCTTTCTAAGACCATTAAAATTTCATACATTTACATGAGTGAGAAATGCTCATTTTCTGTATTTTCAAAACATCTATATATTATCTTAATTCAAGATTTTTGTATTAATAGTGAGGATTAACTTTTAGGTAATATTGTTATTCTTAAAGCACTTTTTGACTAATTAGAACTATAAACTCTGGTCTCCTCCTTCCCTCCCACTCCAAATTTCTTATCATTTTCCCCTGATTATTTTTCTTCATGGCAGTTAATACCATCTAACAGTAAAATATATTTACCTCATTTAATGTCTCTAGCCTGCATTAGGCTTTATTATTTATTTTTATTATTATTTAATAATAGTAATACTTTATTATTTATTTGCTTGCAACTTTTCTTTAGACTTATAACAGTGCTTATCATGTACTATATATTCAGTAAATATTTGGTTAATTACATGTTTCTGATGACATTTTAAGCCCATTTATCTTCAGAAGAATATGTGCATTTTTATGTGAATGAAACAGATATAAAACAAATATATAAATCCTCTATATTTTATGTTCTGAAAATATTTTCCTAGTTTGTCTTTTGGTACTTAATTGTATATTAATTTTTGTCTTTATAAATATTTTAAATTCTCAAATACCTGCTTATCTTTATTTTTGCAATTACAATTATGTCCATATCACAAGATTTAGAAATTTCTCCTTGATGTTTTTTTTTTTTTTTTAAAAGAGAGAGGGCAGGGAGGTGGGGTGCGGGGAGAGAGAGAGAGAGAGAATTTTTCAATATTTATTTTTTTTAGTTCTCGGCGGACACAACATCTTTATTTTTCATTTTTATGTGGTGCTGAGGATTGAACCCAGCACCCCGTGCATGCCAGGCGAGCGTGCTACGGCTTGAGCCACATCCCCAGCTCTGATTTTCTTTTTATGAAGTCTTTTTTTGGTAATGATTTCTATTAGATTTTAGTCTCTTCCAATATTTTTAAATTAATTTATTAGGTTTATGGTGTAGAACTTAAAGTTATGTTTTTATAGTTGTTACTGGGCCACTTTGGAGGCACTTCCATGACTTTTATATCTTTTATATTTACTATATGAAGTATTAAATTATCATATTAATTCTATATATTATTTTCCATTTATTGTGTTTTCTTATTGATTAGAACGAAACCTGAGATGTACTTTAAAATATTTTGGTAAGATTCCAATGATTCCCAATACTGTTAATAGGGGAATAGTTTTCAGCTTCTAAATAAATGTGAAAATGTAGGGCATTTTAAAAACATTCAACTTTCCTGTCTTCCCAGATTAATATTTGTCTTACATTACTCATATTTTTAAGAAAATATTTTTAGTAGTATCAAAATATTGTCTTATATATTTATATATCACACAATTTTGTTAGTATAATTTCAACGTAGTTCATATTTTTGTTGCTTTTAAAATTGAGGTCTATATATTTGATAATCAGATTTTTTAATTTTTTTTTTAGTTGTCAAAGGATCGTATTTATTTTATTTTTTATATGCAGTGCTGAGGATTGAACCCAGAGTCTCACGCATGCCAGGCAAGCGCTGTACCACTGAGCCACAACTCCAGCCACAGATATTTTTGATATGTTGAAATTTAGTATACATTTATCTGGTAATTTATTGACCATTTTAGTAATTTTAATGGGCTCTGAATTTATGAATTTGGAGTTATGTGAACTAATAATTTACTTTCTTGCATTTGTAATTCAAGTTTGCAATTAGAATTACATTTCTCATTTCTCTTAAATATCTTACTATACTTTTAAGGACATCTAAATGTATTAACAGATATATCTACATGATTCAATTTTAAATAATTTATCTTATTATGCCTAGACTGTGGTGATTTTGTACTGTATGCTCCAAGATCTTAAGAAAAACTAATTTGTTAAAGGTCACATCTGTCCCACTATGACTAAATACCAACTATGTTATATTATTAATTTAAGTAGCATTTGCTGGCTGCTTGTCACATGGTTTGATAGCTCTACCTAATTTTCTTGAATTCGTTCAGGATTTTTAACTTTAAAATGTTAATTATTCTTTAAATATAAATGCTTTGACCTAAGACATCTCTTCATAAATCATTATAATGTTAGCCAACATTAAGCTCCCAATTCTCTTTTTCTGCAATATCTCTTTACTTAGACTTCCTGCTAAATTTTTATTTGGATAGTACCACAAAACTTGGCTTAGAATGATTATGTGATTATATATTCAAATAAGAGTTAAGGAAAGGAAAACTTAGGTTAAATGCAGAAGTGGAGGCTGAAGAACCAAACACTATACATATGGAAATCTTAATATTTCAATTCTTCCCTGACTTTCTTTATGTTCTTAGGACTTTTCCCATTCTTTGAAACCAACAAAATTTCACAAGCAACTGCAAGAGGAATCTATACAATACTGCATAATGCCTATTTCTAGATGCAAAATATTAAAAATTGAACCCCATAGTCATTTCACTATATCTGCCCTCTAATATTTTTTATCAGTATTAAGACTTAACTATTTTCTCAGTTCCTCCAGTAAGAAATCTCAACAGTCAATCTTGATATTTCCGTTCATCTCATGACTTACATTTCAGACCATTATACCCAATCAGTTGTGGCTTCATGTTAAAACTTATCTGAAAAGCTTTCAAAATACTGATAAAGTCATATTTTAGGAGGAAGGTTTATTTCATTAAGAACTAGTGTCCCTGGTCTGATTGTACAGTAGGACAGAAAAGAACAATAGAACAGTCTTCTTTTATACAAACAAGCAAATTCCAGAAAACACATATTAGAATAGACATCCTGACCACTGTCTGCCCTCAAGCAAAATGTACATGATAAAGAACACAGACTCTTTTCATGAGATCTGAGGTTGAATTTCATCTATGTTACATGACAGCAACTCATGCTTGGCAAAGGAATTCTGTTCCCTGAGCTCCTTTTCTGTTAAAAAAAAAAAGACATAATAATTATGGTAGGGTTGCTGTGAGTATTAAATTAAATAGTGCTTAAATGGTGCTTGACACATAGAAAACCCTGGGCTAACTGAGTTATCATTACTATTATTAATAACATTATCATCATCTTCCGTATTATTTGTACTTAAAAATTGTATCAACTGAATTAATAACTGTTAAAATATGCTGTCTTGTTTCAATTAAACAGAGAATACTTGTATCCCTGTAAAGTTTGAAATGTAACAGACCTAAAGAAATTCTGCATTGCATAAATATTCACATTTTCAGAAATATATACATGTGATGAATGGGATTATAAGGTTTTTCTTCTTCAGGGAATAAAAAGTTGTCAAAGAGGACTGGGGTTGTGGCTCAGTGGTTGAGCACTTACCTAGCAGGTGTGAGGCACTGGTTTCGATCCTCAGCAACATTTGAAAAAATATAAAGCTATTGTGTCCATCTGCAACTACAAATATTTTTTTAAAAGTTGACAAAGCATTTGTTTTGTCATATACTTATGTATTTATCTTATTTTTTATGTAAACAAAACCCCCACAAATATTTGAAATAAAATAAAAATTTGCATGTTACAAGAAGTACAATGTGCACCATCTGAAATTGTATATATCATCTGACTTGTACATATTGTGATATTCTAAATACTAGAGGAATGGCTGCACCAGAAATTTTGTAAAGCTTACGATCTGTTATAGGTGAGAATAAATAAAATTTACTGTCAATAATAAAGAGCTAAATTATGTTAAGAACTCTCTGTTATCTTTTCTTACAGATTATATCCTAGCTCTATTTTTCTTAATAATAATCCTGGAAAAGAATAAGTTAAAATTACAAATTCCCAGACTCCTCATCCAGAGATTCTGAATCAGAAAGATCATGAAATCTTTGTTTTTAGTCATAATTCAAACGAATTTTTTTTTTTAATCATAGAAGTTTGGGAATTGTTCACAGAAGTAAAATTTAAGTTGTTTTCTTTAAATGGTTTGATAATCGAATGTGTGCGCCTGGGAAGTATCCTATCTAAACCTTTTCTATAGGGAATTCCTCCTATAACATGCAAAATCATGACAACCCAGCTCACCAGTGAGGCCTGAACTCTGCTCCTTATATGCAAGGCTGAATCATTTAGAACAATGGAAAGCACACAGAGGCACTAAACAGCATCTCATAAGAGATTAGTCTGCTTTTTTTGGTTTTGTTTGTAATTTCAAGATATTGTTCACTATTTTGTTGGTCTTTTTTTATTGACTTAAAAAACACATAAAAATAAATGACAGAGGAATGGTTTACAATTCTTATTACATGTATACAGCACAATTCTTCATATCTCTGGTTGTATATAAAGTATGTTGACACCAATTCGTGTCTTCATACACGTACTTTGGATAATGATGTCTATCACATTCCACCATCCTTGCTAATCCCCCATCTCCAAAAAACAAAAGCCGAATGTTTCCTGATATACGGAGGCTGACTCATAGTAAGGTAGGGAGGGGGAGCATGGGAGGAATTGATTAGTCTGCTTTTGATTATCTTCTAGGCTGTAAGCAGTCCTTCAGAAAGAAAATTCCAAGGATTTTTATTTAGCCCAATGGTTTCTCCACCATCAACATCTGTTAATACCTATGGAAACAATGCTCGAAGAGTCATATTTTGGAAAATTCTACAATAAATAATATTCTTGTATGTGTCAGATAACAAGTAAAAAATTAAGGCAAAATATTAGTCATATAGATCTCAAGGAAAATACCCATTTGTCCACTTTTTATTATAGTGAATTTAGATGTGTTTTAGCATAGTTTATTTTATGTTTCAACAAATCAAGTGAGACACTGGAAAAATTAATTTTAAATGCCAGAATTCAGTTTTTACTTCTTTCTTGAATTTTCCTTTATGTGCATTCCATTTCTTAAGGTGTCAGAATTTACTGATAAATAATTTATGGATTCATGAAATAATATAAATGCTTGAAGACAGATGGACTCAATAGTCTCTATTAAATGGATTTGTAAGTAGATGCCTAAATTTCTTTTTCAGGTTGTATATATTCTTGGGACACTGTGAAGCATATATTATCAAAGTAATCGCTAAGCCAGAGTTATTGGGGTAAAACTGGGTGCTTATTAGTAATATTTGATTTTTTTTGGTGTAAGTATAGTGTACTAAATATTCATAAAATGTGTCATTTAATAATAAACAGAATATTAATCACAGAGATAAATTTACTTTTTTAATGCTATAAATAATAATTCATGAGTTCTGTAAAGGAATACAATAACACTATTTTAGGCAACTAGTTGAAAGGATTTTTGAAACTATAATTCCCCTTGTTTTGGCATAATCAAAAACGGAGCCAGAAATGTATCCATATTATGAATTATGAATCAAGTGAATTGGTTCATGTATGAGGCTACAGTATGAAGATCATTTATATGTGGAGTTACAGTACTAAATATTTTTTTGTGTATGATTATACAGTGCTGATAATATTTAATAAAGAAGAAAAATGAAGTAGTTCTTCCATTACTCTAAAGATTCAACAACAATAGGAAAAGAATATGAAGAAATAATTTTTTAAAAAGTTTCAAATGGAGCCAAAAATGTCAGGTAATAGAACAACAACACACTTAGCAGATATCTTCCTACCAAAAGTTTTGGATCATCTCCCAGCTTCAGAAGTTGGATGAAACTTGTGTGATGCTTGCCAGAATTGATGGAGCCCCTAAAAATGCTTTTTAAAAAAATCTGTGTTTATAAAGATAGAAATAGTCTTTCTTCTCCATGCATAGTTTTTCTTTTATTTTCCAGGATGATTTAATTCCTAAACTCTATTAGGATAGCACACTAAAAAACTTATTTTGGAGAGAGATAATAGATGATATGATTTAATTAGAAATAAAAGTTATGCATCAGAATCTTTATAAAGGCATAAGAAAATTACCAATATTTAAGGCTCAAGATAGAATTTCTGTTTTCCTTTCATAAATACATTCTTTAGTAAATTTGTGTGAAGATCAATGTGAATGCAAAGAATTCTGCATTTACCAGTTCATACAACTGTTAATGTATCCTTTCCTACTTATGGAGCATTATAGTAGATGGGGTAGAGAGAGAAGATGGGAGGGGAGGGGGGATAGTAGAGGATAGGAAAGGCAGCAGAATACAACAGACACTAGTATGGCAGTATGTATAAATGTGGATGTGTAACCGATGTGATTCTGCAATCTGTATACGGGGTAAAAATGGGAGTTCATAACCCACTTGAATCAAATGTACGAAACATGATATGTCAAGAGTCTTGTAATGTTTTGAACAACTAATAATAAAAAATATTAAATTAAAAAAAGAAAATAAGATACAATCCATAATTTTCATGAAGATTATTATATCATAAGTTATTATTGAAAAGAAGGAATCATGGTAAGAAATTCATCCACATATAATTCCAGCTCACCAGATAAACTTCATAGAGTAGAATTAAATCTTGCATTTGTACATCTTAAGTTTCAAAATTAAGGAACATATAATTTAAAGTTTAGAGTGGACCATGTTTAAAGACGGTATATTTCTATATGTTGAAACAAGCATTAATCAAATTTTTTTCAAAATAATAATCATTTTTAAAGGAGATAATAAACCTAGTTGAATTAATTTGATATCCAAGATTTCTAGAGCATCTAAAAGTGAATATTATAGATAAATAACTGCTGAGTGATTCAAAATGCCAGTAATTTAATTGCCAATAATTATTTAATAACTTACATATTCTGGGAAAGAACTTTTTGCATTGAGAACACAATTGGTAAACCAAGATAGTCTAAAAAGCCAGATTTATCATATGAAAAATTATTTTTAACTGTTATAATGCATCTAAAATATTCAGTGTTGACAATAAGAATTCTTGATAAGTCACTGGAATTATTTTTAAAAGTCTGAGACCTTCATATAAGTATTCTTAACTATATACATACTGAAGAAATGTTCTCAGTGTATGTTAGATTAAATTGACACAACTCATTTCTTAAAATTGACTCTATGTATTCTCAACATTTGATCTCTCCCAATTATAAACTGACAAAATCAGTCATGACACAGAATCTATCTTGTGCCGGATACAGGACCAACAGAATTGTCTTGAGAGTCAAATAGAAAACTTCAGAGCTAATGTTTTATATTCTTAAACACAGTAAATTATTTGACAAAAATATCCCCCTGCCTGGTAAGGAGGAAGACCTACTGTCAAAGAGAAGACAAATATAAATATCAAACATGGAACACTTAATAGAAGTCCGAAAAAATTGAGTTGTCTTTTTCCTGGTAGTTTGATACTTTCTGTTAATTTGGTGGTATGGTTTTATGTTTTGACAGAGCATATTTTACAAGAACACTATTAAGCAGTTTACTATTTTAAAATTATTTTTTAACATTTTTAATTGGTAAGTTATAGGGATTTGTTGTTACATAAAATTCATGCGTGCACACAATATATATTATAATATAATTTGGCCAGTATCACTTCCCAACCTTGCCCCCATCCCTCACTGTCTCCCAGTGTTTGGTTCCTTTCCTCTACTAATCTCCCTTTGATTGCCATAAGATCTGCAACCACCTTTCTTTTCCTATTTCCTCTCTAGGTTCTGTATGAGACAAAACATACAGCCCTTGACCTGAGTTTCATTTACTTTGCTTAACATTATGGTCTCTAGTTCCATAATTTTTCTGAAAATAACATAATTTCATTTTTCTTTATGCCAAAATAAAACTTCATTTTGTGTGTATTATATATAATATATATACATTTTCACATTTTTAAATTTTTTTTTTTCAAGAGGAAAATCTACCACATTTTCTTTATCCATTCATCTGTTTATGGACTCTGTGTGGGTTCCATAGTTCAGCTATCATAAATTGTGCTGCTATAAACATGGGTTATGCATGTATCGCTATAGTATGATGACTTTAATTCATCAGGATAAATACCAAGGAGTGGTATAGCTGGGTCATACGGTGGATGCTTGCCAAGCCTTTTCAGGAACCTCCATACTGGTTCCATAGTGGATGTACTATTTTTTTAAATTATTGTTTGAAAGACACACTGAGTTAATATAATTCCAGACATCTCCAAAATCAACCAACCAAAAACACCTAATAATTAAATGACCATATGGAATGCATGAATACATTTTTCTCTTTGAAATATTGGCAATAGCTAGAAGATACTTATTTAAATCTTCATAGACTTAGGAGGACCATACTAGTAATCACATAAATCATTGGAGGAGCAGAGAGAAGAATTAGAGATGGAAGAAAGTTTGCTTTTAAAATAAATAATCTTAGAAGAAAGTCTAACTTAGAAAATTAGTTACTCAAAGGATTTTGAAACACAATCCAGATCTATATCCTTATTGTCCACATAAGGCTACTAAAACTTAAGATCAGGGTGAATTTTTTTCTAATTATATTAACAATAATTGGTAACTGAAAAGGGATACTAATATGTTTTATCAATTGCAGATCCAGAATTAAAATACCACAAAGTATGGTTATATCTATGCTTCCATTGAGAACAAATTATTCTTGATGATCATGCAGGTTATGTATCATACCCATATTAGTTGTTCAATAAATATTTGGTTTAGATTTCAGCTGAATAATATATAAACTTAATTTAGAGTAAAATTTATTTGATTGATCATACTTTATTACATATTGCCTCTGGCAGTACTTATAATTTTTACAAATTTGTTATATTCCTAAATTTGGAAATATTTATAATATATTGGGATGTACTGTGTTAGCATTTTAGGGAGAAAATCATGCAATTTCACTTCCCATTCCAATGTAAGTTTTTGCCTTCAATTTGTTTAATGACTACTCTTAAACACTATCAGTTGTTGTTTATGAGCTTGTTCTCATAAATACACTTTTGTTTTCCAAACGTGTTACTGACTTAAGCAGATAGAAGTAGTATTCCACACTCTTTGAGAATATAGAGCCATAATGAATGATAAACGAAAAATGGGCATGGAAAACAGAGATGTGAACAGTTGTATAAAAATGTAAAATCCAGTTTGTCCCTAGACAACAGTCCTAACCATAAGTAAAATACTCAATAGAGATAAATATACATTGGTTTGGATGGAACAGTTGTTGGAGCATATCAATCTAATAATTTTGATGTCTTTTCATCTTTAAGTACTTTTAACACTTTAAGAAGTTCACTTTATTTCATGATATTTGAAAATACTTTGAATTTATTTTGTTTTTCATTTAATTATGATTCCATCTTTATATCAATATATAGAGCACATTCCAGTGTAGTCAATGTATCTCAGTGTAATGAGTCATAATATATTTTCAAAAAAAAAAAAAACAAAGGAGAAATAATGAAAGTAATAGTTTTTTTTTCTAAGTAAGAAAATAATGAAGATTAGCTCTAACACATAAAACATTTAGGTTTTTTTCTTTCTTTCTTTTTTTTTTTTTTTTTGGCATTTACAATATTTTTGGCAAATGTTTTAAACTAACCCTCAAGGGATTTTTTCTTTCTTCTTGATGAGAAGAAACCTCCCACTTACTGCAATTCTTTGAAACAAAGTAAGTACATATAATGGGACAATTTCATCTGGAAGTGAAAGAAAGTACAGTTTTTTGTGTGTGTATGTGTGTTCTTTCTTCCATTAAGTTACAATGTTAGGAAAAGTAAAGGGGGTTATTATTGTATTATTATCAATGTGTCAGACCCGAAGATTTCTCCTTCTTTGGAGTTTCCAAAATTGCCTGTTTAGATTACTGACTTCATTAGATAAGAGTATTTTGTTGCCCTAGATATTGTGCTCTGCCATCTGTATGTCTTTTGCTGACTAGTAAGATACTTGGAATTTCCTGATTTTTTTGATAGTCGTAGGGAAATAAATACAAAAGAATAAAGGAAGAGTTTTCTTTGTATTATATTAGTGGGATAATTATTTCATACAAACTTATGAAAGAAAGCTACTTACATATTAAAAGTATATATCTGTGTGGTAGACTCTTCAAGAATACTTTTAGAAAACTGAATTCCTGGAAAAGAATTAGAAAATGACAAATACTGAGCAGAGTACGAACTGAACTAGAAGCAGCAATAACCCAGATAGAGAAATAAATCACTGTCCAGAGGAAAAGCTTCCACTTAGTAAAAATTTAATATCAGGAAGTTACCAGAAGGAATATTCCATAATAATTGCCCATTTGAAGTTAATGAAAATTACAATTTAAATGGTGATATAAATAGCAATCAGTATCAAACTATTACATTCAATACTAATTAATACCTCAGAAAAACATGGCTGATCAGGTAGCACAAACTACATTTTCCAAAGTAAACTTGAATTATTTTTTGGCTAACCCACTATTTTGGTTTTACTGCAGAAAAGATAGAATTATGACAATTATTTATTTATGAGGAAATTCTTTTTATGTCAGTTTTTTTGACTGAGTGTGATTGAAGGAATGAAAGAATATCTTTTGAGCTTTCCTATAATTGTTATTTGAAAATGTGTGATTATCAATTTTAACAACTTTTATTTACGCATTATTTACATACATATACATAATATACTCTTAATGAATATATTCTTAAGACAATGTTTGCTTTCTTCTCCTTTTTTTGATATTTCAAATATCCATTTTATCTTTTTATTATTAAATCTTCTAATTCTTTGTGTCATACCCTCATTTCTTTTTTCAGGGAAATTGCCTGCATGGTAATAAATCCTTTCATGGCTCTATTTAGAAATAATTTCTGTGTTTTCTTGATGTTATGCTCATCAAGGAAATCTGCAGGAATTTCCAAAAAGAATTCACTTAAACCCATGATGATCTCACTTTGGATAAAAAATAAAGGTTACAAAAGATACACTAGATTGACATAGAGATTTTTATAGCATACTAAAAATGTAACTTTAGGGGATCAATATATTTAAATGCACCATAGTGTGTGCCATCTAGTGCCATGTAACTAATTAAAATTAAAAGAGAAAAGAAAAACAAAAACAAACTATTCAAACCTTCTAACTAGAAAACTTATCTTTAGTCCCACATAAACATACACCTATTTTAAACTTTTGATTCATATTGAATGCTTCAAAATTAGAAGCCATAACAAAGTAGAAACACTGGCTTATAACTAAAGATGACACCTTTAACAAAATCACAACCTAAAATAGCACCTTGAAACTAAAGATTTTATATGAATAGAATAAATCAAACTATGAAGAGATGATCATCTGGTTAGGAATGTTATAAATTTAAAGAAGAATGGAGAACCATGTGTTTTTGATTTATTATTCTGGGTTTTCATATTACGCTAAACAGATTAATTAAATACAATTTTGGTTAACTACAAAGAAAGATTCCATAACATAAAATCTGTTCAGGATATGTGATTGGGTGTGGTACTAACAGCAGTTTTATGTTCTAGCATAAATTATTACATGCGTGGTAATCTCCACTGCCCACAACAGTTGTACACAGACGTTTTAGAAAGTAGTATGAAAGCATATGATTTGATTTAGACAGAGTAGCCATTGAGGCCTTTCTTCTTTGTCCTTCCTTGTCCTTTCTGTTCAGGCTTTTAATTGCCTTCTATATTACCATAATTTCCTGAACAGAGAGTGTTTCAGGTAAATTATGTTTATCAATAAAATGTAATATTCTTTAGATCTACTATTCTTTTTTTTTTGTCTTTTCTCTCCCACCAGGTTTTATTTTATTTGTTTATTTTTTTGATTTTGAAGTACCAATGAATTTTTTTTTTACTTTCTCTATTATTTACATATAACAGCATTACAGTTCTTTTTTATTTTTATTAAATTGTGGTATAAAGGTGTATTCAGAATTGTAATGCAAAAAAAGAGAGCTTATGTATAATGGCATTAATTTGGCATGAACATACTTAATATGCATTACAATTCTTATTACATATATAGAGCTCAATTTTTCATATCTCTGGTTGTATACACAGCATATTCACACCAATTCATGTACTTTGGATAATAATTAATTACCCAATGCCCCCTCCCTTCCCCTCCCACCCCTCTACCCTCTCTAGAGTTCGTCTATTCCTCCCATGCTCCCTCTCCCTATCCCACTATGAATCAGACACCTTATATCAAAGAAAACATTCAGCATTTGGTTTTTGTGGTATTGGCTAACTTCACTTAGCATTATCTTCTCTAACTCCATTGATTTGCCTGCAAATGCCATGATTTTATTCTTTCTTATTGCTGAGTAACGGTCCATTGTGTATATATGCCACATATTTTTTATCCATTCATCTATGAAGGGCATCTAGGTTGGTTCCACAGTGTAGCTATTGTGAATTGTTCTGTTATAAACATTGATGTGGCTGTGTTCCTGTAGTATGCTGTTTTTAAGTCCTTTGTGTATAGACAAATGAGAGGGATAGTTGGGTCAAATGTTGGTTACACCTATTATTCCTGTTACATTGGATAGTCTTAAAATTTCATGTGCCCTAGAGAAATTATAGTCATTAGAGAGAAAAAATTTAAAAGTATCTTGTGAATTAAATAAGTAGAATTTTTTATGTTTTATAATCATGGAAATTAAGAATCAGCTTAATTCTTTGTTATGAGAAGAGCATAGAGTATTTCAGTGAAATAACCCCCCAATTTTATTTTGCAATAATTGCATTAATCTATTATTATATCTGTAATAGGTATCCTATTCATAGCTTAATATTTAGATTATATAAAGTCTACTCAAGAAAGAATTTCTTGTTAGACATAGAATTCTTTCTTCACCATTCATTTCATATTTGTCCATATTGTTTATGTAAATAACATATTTGAAGCATTTTTAATGTTTTTGAGTTCATGAATTATCATCTGTGTTGTGATTCGTAGGATTCTTTAAAAGTAAAATTTATGCTAAAATTAAACCTCACAAAAAAAATCTGTTAAAAGTTAAATGCAAAATCACTTTTAATCATTCTTGCCTTTTAAAAATATAGAATCTTAGAAATGTAAGATTTTTATTAATTTAGAGGATTGTGTGATGAATACTAGAGCACCTGTATTATTTTCTCTAGTGTCTTTGGATATTTCTTGGGCTCAAGTAATTAAATAGCAAAACTGTTTGTACTATGTTTTAGAATTGGATTTCTTTTTTAAAAATTTCTTATTTGTTTTAATTAGATATACGTGATAGTAGAATGCACTTATATACTTTGATATATCATACATAGATGGGATATAATTTCTCATTTTTCTGAGTATACATATTGTAGAATCACATTGGTCATACAGTCACATATATACATATATGAAATGTCTGTTTCATTCTACTATCTATCTTATCCCCACATCCCCTGCCTTCCCCTCCTTTGGATTTCTTTGATTCACTGTTTTCTGTGAGTACAGTAATACGTTAGTAACAAATTAAGATTTATAATCTTTTCTATTGTTGCAAAGTATTTATTTGAATACAAATAAAGTGGACATTTGGGGCACTTTTTTCATTTTCTCACTTTTCTCTTTTAAAATCAATGTACCAATGTAGAGTTTATCAGCCATTTGTAATGTAATAACTAGTGCATACTGAGAATCTGTTACTTGGAAAGGTGCTCAGTGTTCAGTTTACAAGAATAAACATGTTGATATGCTACCTGTTCCTGAAATTTAAGGATTGCTATGTGAAATGATGTAAATGGAGATGTGCCTGTTCTTGAAGTACATAGGAGGGTCCTGAACTGGCCAGTTGGTGGGTAAACTTGGAAGAAAGATATTAATGTTTTAGCTATTCAAAATCTAGGAACTCAAGGGATCTTGACAATGAATTAGGTGATAGGTAGTTTGGAACAGGGAGATTTAGAAAGGGTTTGTTTATGAAGAGTGAGAGGCAGGGGACACGGGTAGAGTTTTCAAGAAACTTGAAGTACTTTATTGTATTCAACATGTAGTGTGGAAGAGGCTAGGAGTTGAGGCTGGAAATGTAAGCAAGTGCCAGATGGAACTGGATTGTTTTGGCTGTGGGGGTTCAGAATTTATCCTGGTAGTTATTAAAAGCCAGTAAAATAATTTAAAGAAGTATTCCTACAACTATACTTATTTTATAAAAATATCTTTTTGTCATGCTATGGAGAATGAATTGGAGGTACCAGGGACTTTGTAAAATGGAATATCAAAACAAACCAATATGAAAAATTCATTTCACTTTCTTGGTCTAAACGAAGCCAGTTACTCTGCTTCATCCATAACACTTCCAGGTGGAAGCTCTTATTTCTTTCTTAGCCATGAACCAGTGAGTGTAGTGGTGAGTGAGGTGATTTCCTTGCTCTTTACCAATGACTTGAACCCATTACCTCTCTCCACCATAAAAGCACTCAGCTTTTACTCTCATGTCGTTACACTGCTTCAGACACCACCACCTCACAGTTGCCTTCTGTAGGCTTCGAGGACAGACTCACTCACTTCCTAATGTTTGTTATCACCCAGATATCTTCACCCTATCCGATCCCACCAAATTCTGGACAATTTTAATACACAGGAAGATATTCTTTCCAAAATGGTGGCCTACTCTCCTCCAATGATCTAGTCATATCTCCTGCTTGAAATTTACTCCCTTGGTTAGATCCAATAATCTTGTCATTACCAGTAACTGCTGATACCTCCAAATTCTCAGTGTCACAATCCTACTCTTTGACTACCACCTCCTGTTGTATGAGATTACAACCTCTAGTATCTCAACTGTAGCAGTCTTTCCATTACACTATGGCATTGGCTTGATGGAATACATTGCCTGCTCATTATCTTCATATCCTTGATATCAATATTTCTGCTGTTATTCAGTTTAAATCCTATAGCCAGTCATTGTTTTCCACATTTTATATATATTCTCTATACTCTTATTACCTTTATTCTTTCATGGTACTTTATAGCACCACAAACCTTGTTAATTCTAAATTCCTACCCATCCTTGTATGTACCTGACCAGCTGGATGGAACAGAAGAAAACCAAAAATACAAAATATCATCCTGAATCATCTAAACTTAAAGATCAGAAAATGAAAATTGATATCATTCTCTCTTTCACATTCATATTCTCTCCCATTCTCCAGGATGTTTTTTTTTAATTAATAAACTTATTTATTTTAATTGTTATACATGACAGCAGAATGATTATTCAATAACATCTAGTTTCTACTTGAACTGCCAACAGCCTCCCTTCATGCTTATTCTTGGATATTTTTCTTTCTTCCTATTTAATTGAAAATATCTAGTAATTAGGAAAGAACTTTAGTAAGTTCCTGCCCACCAATATGACTATCTCTGTATACTGCCATGTGTCCTGCTCTGAAAAAAAAAAAAAATCTTACTTCTATTCCTACCCAGGACTTTGCTTTTGAGAATAATCCACCCTCTCCCATCCACACACAAATATAACTCTAGCAATTTTTCTCTCTATTCCATGTTGGAGTTTTAGAATATCCTCATTCCTCTTATCTCAAAATTACAGTAGCAAACTAATATTTGTTCTTTCTCCCACCTACTATGTATTTATCAAATTTAATCTCATCACTCTTCTGAATCTGATCTTAAGAAATTTATCAATGACTTCAACTGAATGAAGTGATTCTCTATTTACTTATTTATTTTTTATTAGTTGCTCATGACAATACAATGATCTTGACATATTATACACTTGATTCAAATGGGGTATGAATTCTCATTTTTCCACATGTACAGGTTGCAGGATCATATTGGTTATATGGCCACGTATATACATACAACAATACTCAGTTTATTTTTTATCTCTCACCAGCCTTTGCCATGGATCGAATCATTATGCTAGGCATGTTCTGTCCACTTGACTCTGTCTCTCACAATCTCTTGGTTTTATTTTTAATTCATTGCTTCACTTTTCTCAGGTTTTGTTACTAATTCTATATTTATTGAAAATTGTTTAAAATTGAAATGCTCCAAGGCTTAATCCATTGCCACCTCGTCTTTCCAGTCCCTCCTTTAGAAGGTTATCTAGCCTCATGGCTTCAAATACCTCAACGTATCCATCAGACTGCACCTCCCCTCTGAATGCTACTAATACCATAATACATCCAATATAACACTTTGGCCAGAAGTCTAATAGACAGTTAAAGTTATCTCATTCTTCAGTTGAACTTCCGATCTTTTTTCCTTCTGAATAAAAACTAAAGCAATACAAAAATCCTTTTCACTCACAATATTCTCTATTTTGGTTTTCTGCCCCAAACCTGTATTCATTCTTGAGTCTTTTTTCCCCCTTTCACTATGTATTAAAGTCATCTGGAATTCCAGTTAATGGTATCTTCAGAATATAACCAGAACCAAGCCATTTCTCACCACATATTCTATCACTCACTCTGTTCCAAGTCATCATCATCTTTCACTTAAACTATTGTGATAATCACCTATCAGTTCTCTTTTATTGCTATTTTGACCTATTTTCAATATACGAAGTATGCAGCTATTACAATGTTAAGTCATAGACTGCTAGTTCATTCAAAACATTCGCCATCTCCATTTCACTCCAATTCTTTACTATCACTTATAAATCTTTATATATTCCTCTATTTTTTCTCTTATTACTCTCTTCCTGCTCATTCAATTGCAACTGTCTCTCTCTTTGCTAGAATATTAAACTCTTCTTTAGTGTTTTTTTTTCATTCTGTTTTCCATCTGCCCTAAATGCTCTTCACTCTGAGAATCACATGATATTTAAGCACCTTATCATTGAGAACTGTTTAGATGTATTAGCTGCTGCATGACAATATCATTACAAGTTTAAGACTTTAAAATAACGCATGTTTTTTTTTTCCTTCCATAATTATTACAGGCCAGAAATTCAGAAATGGTTTTACCTGGTTCTCTTCAAGGCTGCAATTAAGCAGCCAGGCCTACAATCCTATCCAAGACTTGATTGGGAAAGAATCTATATTCCTTGCTCACATGGCAGTTTGAAGCTTTCGATTTTTCATAAGATATTGGAATGAGGGCCTTGTTTTCTTGGCTCAAATCTTCCTCCAGTTTCTTTCCACATGGGCCTTTCCAAAGTGAAGAATTTCTTCCAAAAAACCAGAAAAGGGAAGGCATTGCGATCACATGTAATATAATCACAGAAGTAACAGCCTGCAGCCTCCACCCTGCTCTTTGTTATAAACAAGTCACAGGTTCCCTCCACCCTTAATGGGGGGGAATATCACAAGGGCACAAGTACCAGAAGGTAGGAATCATGGAGCCCATATTACAGTGTGCCCATCACACTGGACCACCCTACTTATCATTGTACCCACCTTGAACTTCTGTCCTTATCCTTTTCCACTTTTGTACATAATATTTATCAACAGATAATACATTGTATCTTTTTTTTCATTTTGATTATTGCAGATAATCTAACAAATCCTCTTTCTCCACTGCATCGAAATCAGATCTTCATTTAAACTCCTGGCTCTGTTTCTCTGAAAAGACCTAAAAATGGTGTCAACTTTGTTGTGAAGTGCCATTGCTTATACTAATAATGACCCTTGATTGGTAAATTCCATAAAAATGAGATCATCTATGAATGAACTATAAATACTTGATAAATGTATTATATTTTGAGCTTGTCTGAATCCCAGGAGTCTCAAATAGCATGTCCGTTGCAGGAGAAAGTGAAAATTATATTTATGGACTTGTTAAGGGCAACACTAACTTCTGTGCTGCATAAAATTGTAAGGCAGATATATGCTGGCCACTTTCTGCATCTACCCCTCGTGAACATCATTTCCTGGCACTGACCTTATCTGTTACAGGGATGCTGTGTGAGGATTCCCCTGGGGGAATGTCTGATACTGCCTTTCCAGCAATCTCTGGATACTGTCCTATATCCTTTTGTGTAGACTGGGTAGTCTGTTGAATCTGAATATTTAATAGAGAACAAAAGTCCCCCAATACTATTGTGTAATTATTGTCTCCCTTTTGTAGAGCATTAACTTCACAAGGGTGAGAAGATCTAAATCTTTTGTTCCCAACTGGTGCTAAAAACACCAGCCTCTCCTTTCTCCCTTCAGTCTAGGGATACAGCAACTTCCTTTCTGCATTGACTCACTCCCCCACATTTGGCTTCTTTGCTCTTTCATTACAGATGTAACACATTTCTTGCATTAAATTATCTTTGTTTTAATTACCCAGGATAGTTTTTATTTCCCTGGTAGGAACCTGATGGGTACAAACCTCCCAGTCTCTGCTTAAGTTCTAATTCCAAATCTCTGTGAGAGAGAATTTCAATGGTTCATATTTGGCCATGTATCCATGTCTGATTTTGTTAGGTATGGACAAAGAAACGGAGCCACTCAGGAAGGGTGTGACAGATGGGTTTGGAGAAGGGTATCTCAAAGAGAGAGCACTGTGAGCTGGGCTAGGGAACATAATGCTCTAATTGAGCTGTTACATATCCTATTTCTTTATTAAAGGAAAACAGCCCTGAATAAAGAAGCACATACATATGAACAGAGTTTCTTGATTCAGAAACAATTTTTGCTGGCTAAAACATTCAGGTATTCATGTTTCACTTACTCATCTCAGTGAACTTTCTCTGTTTAACCTCACAGTGTAATGCAAGGTGAGTCTTTTCAAATGTTTTTAAGTGGGTCATCTCTGGGGTTTCTTCAGCCTTAGATTTTTATCTGCAAATCAATTCAGTGACATAACCAGTGTGTGTGTGTGCATGTGTGTGTGATTTAATTTCCGTTCAGTCTCATTTCCTTCTGTGTCTTCTACTTACTGGAACATTACCAAAGTATCAGACAGTCTGAATAATGCTTGAATGCTACCAGACTGTGGCTCTACCTAGTATAAAATAAACAGGTCATTAATTTTCATAATTAGCACATACTTTACTATTGTGTGCTTTAGTTTTTCATGTATATAAGTTTGACTTCCTTACCCAGAAAATCTAGCCACTTCTTGAGTATCTTAGGATTGTTCCTGCAATGGTGGGAATATCATTAAACACTTTTTTTGTTGACAACTAACTTGATTATTAAGAAAAATTAATAACTTATGATGGTTGAAAACAAGACTTTACAGATGTTGTTCTCCAGGGATCATCTAGGGCAGTTTAGGTCAGCCAACAAATGTGAATATTGGACTTAAGTTAATAATCTTACAAATTGTGGTAACAGCACAATTATATTAAATTGTTGAAGACTTCAACTACAATTACGAAAAGATTGAGGACATACCCATGAGTGGAATGCAATCACTTGTCTACTAGCCTAGAATAAATCCTGACAGATGCAACCTTGTAAAAGGCTATTTATCAAATGATACTTTCTAAGTCAAGATTTAAAATCTTTCTTTGGACATTTTCCTAAGAGAAAATGTTGCAAGTCTGAAGTTCTCAAGCTAAATTTTAGAAACCATTAAACTTATGATATTAGGTCATAATTCTTTCCTGATTTCACATCTGGGAAAAATGTTTTTGGAGAAGGAAATCTCCTACCCATCTCCAGGACACAAGGATAGCTCTAGGAAATTTGCGGAAACAGAAGTACTTTATCTTTCACATCCTACCATCTTCTTTCTTTTCCTCTTTCCCATTCTGGGAACTCTTCTTACCAATGCCCATTGCCTTCACTCTGTTCTGTCCCTTGATCTGCACATTCTGCTCAGGCCTACCTTCAGCTAAAGGATGGCTTTTCATAGAAGAGTGCCATGCTTCCCAAATTACCTGGCTTTTTGATTTTTTTTTTTTTTTTAGCACTGCGTATTAAACTTGGTGTGCTTTGACACTGAGCTACATCCTCAATCGTTTTTATTTTATTTTATTTTTTTTATTTTGCAACAGGATCTCACTAAGTTGCCCAGGCTGGTCTCAAATCTACCTCAGCCTCCTGAATAACTGAGATTACAGGTGTGCACCACTGTGTCCAGCCCATATTACCTTTTTAATATCTTTTTTAATACTAAAAACCTGTCATTTCTTCAACAAAAATAAATGGACTATCAGGAAAGCAAAGACAAAATACTATATGAAATATTTTTGCATCTTTCTATAGGTGCTCTAATCTTGAAGTCATTATTAATTAAATGAACTTACCCTCATCTTTTTTTTTCTTAGTTACCATTCTTTCTCTTTCCACACCTATACACAGAAATAGGCTACAGGCCTTGTCACCTATGTCTTCACTCTGAACCCACTGCTCTTAGAACATCGACAAAGAAATCATGGGTTCAATTCAGTCATTAAAGTCAGTGTTATCCTTCCAATTCCTAAATTCACTGGCTGATTTAGATATTTGTGTGATTGCTCTGAAGATTTTTACACAAATATTAATTCCTCCTTGAAAAATAATCTCTATGCTCTTTATTTCTGTGGCACCTAATGGTGTCTTATTTCTCTGTCCAGTTCTTCATTCTTAGAGTCACCATGGTCTTGGAGGTTCTTTTTTGTCCTTAAATTTTGTTTTGCTAAATATTGGAAAGGAACCTTGTCAATATCCTTCCAACAAATCGACTATTTCACTGCAGAGTCAGAAATATGCATTTTCTCTTGTTATCAAGGAGTTTTAGGGTATATGAAGGAATAAAGAAGTAAAACAGAGCATTTAATATCATGCTATTCACTTTCATTGTAGAAAGGGAATTATCAAGTTGTCCTTTTAACGAGAGGTTGAACCCATATGCACTCTACTGCTAAGCTACATCCCATACCCTTTTTTATTCTTATTTTGAGATAAGTTCTTTCTAAGTTTCCCAGGCTGGCCTCAAACACTTGTGATTCTCCTGCCACAGCCTCTTTATTTTTTTTCCCCAAAGAGAGTGAATTTTAATATTTATTTTTTAGTTTTCGGTGGACACAACATCTTTGTTTGTATGTGGTGCTGAGGATCGAACCCGGGCCGCACGCATGCCAGGCGAGCACGCTACCGCTTGAGCCACATCCCAGCCCCTGCCACAGCCTCTTGACTAGCTGGGATTACAGGCATGCACCCTCAAAGCTGGTCCCCTGTATGGCTATGTACTTGGCTGACTCAAGACTCCTGAGGACCATAGAGCAAACTTCTTAGGGCTTCTGCCCATTCATTCAGCATTATTTCCTGTCACTCTCCCAGATACATCCTATGTTGTGGTCCAGAAATAGTCACAAGG
Organism: Marmota marmota marmota; assembly: GCF_001458135.2. NCBI lineage: Eukaryota > Metazoa > Chordata > Mammalia > Rodentia > Sciuridae > Marmota > Marmota marmota. The sequence continues at coordinate 7,661,558 of NW_025999905.1, read as the reverse complement.
CAACATAAATTTTATGTACTACCACTCTCAAATTTAGTGTCCATTCATTCTTAGTAGATTTGGTAGCAGCTCTGAAATTTCCATCTTTCAGAGATAGAACAAAGGCTCACAGGGCCTTACCAGTGGTCTAGATGGGGATGGGAATTTTTCTTAACACAGTCATATCTGATTACTAGGAATAGGCATTCAAGTTAAAACTCTTTGTCATCCCTATTCTAGTTAACATATTCTAAAATACTATTTGCTGCACTATGAAAATTTTTAAAAATCACTTATTAACTAGTAAACATATGTCTGAAAAAAAACTATACATTTATCCAAGTTTAAATGTTCAATGTTTCAAATTAAACATTCACTACTATCTTTAGTTTACTCAAATACAAATACTTTTGAAAACATGTTAATTATTTGCTTATTGTAGGATTCTTTTAATCACAACATTAAAACAATAGTAGTTCCATCAACCAGATGAAATAACAGTGAATGACTGGATCTATACCCTTCCAATATTTTGTTTGTGTACATGCTCTTTTATAAATAGCAAGATTATATTTAACATAGTTTTATTGTCTGTCTTTTCAATTTGAAAATGTGAATATAAGCAAATATAATTGCTGCACTGAAATAGTTTTTAGCACTTATTTGTACTGAAAAACTATAACTCTTTCTCCATCATTAGTTCTTTATTAATTTATACTGCTGTGACATAAATTTTCTGTTAAATAAAGTATTTCAAATGTTCATTATTCTTTATTTAGACCCTAACCCTAACAATAGAATCATATTAACTCAAGGATTATAGGTCTTTTTTAGATTTTTAAAACACTTTGCCAAATTGCCTTTTGAAATGATTATTTCAATTTTTATTCTTACTAGTTATGTATGAATTCTTTTTCATATAAGTTTTATTAGAAACATGTCTTAGCCCATTTTTACTTGCTATAATTAAATGTCTGAAGCTGGATAAATATAAAGAAAAGTGGATTATTTAGCTAATGTTCTTGGAGCCTGCATGTCCAAGATTAGGCAGTCCCACTGGTTTCACCTTTGGTGTAAGAGTTTTTTAGCTACATCACAACATGCCAGATGCCATCATAGTAGGTATACATGCAAGAGGAAGAGCACAGTCACATGGTGAAACAGGAAGCAAGAAGGCCAGGCTTGTTCTTTTTATAACAATTTCTCTCCAGTGACCTAATTTTGTTTCATGAGAACTACATTAACTATTCTTCTGAGAGTAGAGCCACCAGTGACCTAATTATATTCTATTAGGCCCCTATTTTTAAAGGTTTCACCACTTCTAATCATCACATTGGAGACCAAATTTCCAACATGTGAACTTTCACGAAACAAAACCAAACCATATCCAAGCCATAGCACAAATTATAGGTGATATTCTAATTTTTATTTCTTTAATTACCAGTGAATTTGTCATTAAAACATGCATTTGTCCTTGAAGAAAATTGAAACTGAGTTGTTAAAAGGATCAGGATAAAAACAGGAATCATTTCCAGAAACCAAACAGATGAGTTTCTGTTGCCAATGGCAGATGCATCCTAGAGGTCACATATTTTAAAGACAGCAAGATGACCAAGGGGCCACTGGTGAAACATTCTTGAGAAGTTTAGGATGGAGATGGGAAATTGATTTCTATTGGGAGCTGAGGCATAATGGGAAGCAGAAAGTAGGACAGTTACTATGGAATATGCTTTACAGAAGAATAGTTTTCAAGAGGAAAGAGAAAAAAAAGGATGAGTAGAGAGAACCTTAAGCCGGGGTAAGGTGTGATGAGAAATGAGAAGCTCTGCATCAAGAACATAAGATGGCATTTGATATGCAGCCAGGTACATATTAAAGGAGTTGGGTATAGAGCAAAGGGTTTGAACCACAAACTGAAGACCCTCTTACCATGGGAAGGAAAGGAAAGATACTAAAACATAAAGCTTGGGAATATGTATTTGTGGGGTCACAAGGATTTAAGATAGCTTCTATCTTCTGCTGGAAAAGAATGCAACATAATGGGTAGACTGTGAATAAACTCCATGTCATTGTCTATTAACACCAATGTCATTTTTTAAAAAATCTGTTTTCTGAAGAAATATAAGATACAAGGTTTAACCAGTAGTGTTGCCTATAAATGTCAATATACAGTACATCATTTAGGGACCTACTTTAATTAACAGCAGGTCACAGAGAAAATTTATTCATTAAACAAATTTCTATTGCATACCAAATGTAGCATATTCTGTTTGGAAATGCTTATCTATTTTAACCACTGGAAGCTATTTTGCAAAACCAGCATCCTTGGAGAGCTATTGCAGGAATATGTAATCACTTTGGCATAAAACTTAATCCCTAAAAATACAGTTTAAATCACTGCATGATTTCTTTATCTTCAGTAAGTGAAGGTTTGTGATGAAACAGATGAGCCATTTAATCAGCTTTAAAAAATGCCATCAATGATGTATTCTAGGAAAATGTTTTTATTTTCTATGATAAGACATCCCTTAATCATACTGGACAGTTTCATTGTATGTGCAATAAAGGAAATGAACAATGGAAACATTTATGTAGTGTCTGATTGTCTAGGGATGATGATCTATAAGATGCAGACCTATTATTCAATGCTTATGGGGATTCCCTTCTCTTCCTCTATCATTCCTTTAAGCTCTGGTTTCTGTTATAATCCTAGGAAGAAAATAACAAGCATTTATAGTATTTTAGGATTGGCAAATTAGACTTAAGAGTTAAATAATATTCTTAATTAACTAAAAATAAAGTGGTTAAATTATGAGTAATCATTGTGACATTTTCTGCCTTTTTAATAGAGAAAATGATCCATAATTCGGGACATATATATGAAACCCTTCCAATTTGTAGGTTCACGATTGTAAAGCTTTGAATATTTATGGTGCACAATACCTTTGTGATGGTGATTTATTTTTACTGAGCCTCATGGGTTACAGATTGTCTTGCCAAGTTGGGGGAGGATCAGAAGAAGGAAGGAAGGCTGAATGTTATTTTGTTCCCTGTTGAGCTAATTAGGAATCTAGGGCTAATTTAGAAGGCTGCAAATCTCAGTCTCCCTCTCAGTCAACTAGGCTAGCTCAGGCTCCAATTTAGACTATATTTAGTTATTCCCAGGTCAAAAGGGAAAGAGAAGTATATTCTTAAGTCTATTCTTAAGCCCAGAGCTGCTTGTGGATGGGAGTTGGGAGTGATGACATTGGTAATCTGGTAAAACAGGAGATTAATTAGGAAGGAGGGAACCTTTCAGTGGTTAAAAAATAAATAAAAAACAAAAAACAGAAACAGAAACAAAGATTTGTAATAGAATGCATCATATAGAATAACATGATCTACTAGTGGACTAGCACTTCCTAGTGGTCTGGAATACTCAGACTGTTGATATTTTTATCCTTGGAGTCCACACTAACATTTGTTTTTAATTCTTCATACTCTAAAAGGCTTTCTTTTATAGACTAATAATGACATATAATATTATTTTCAAGATAGTGAATCAATTAAAATTAGTTATGTTTTCATTCTTTTTTGGCATGAATACATTCTCTAATGTGTTTGATTAAGATAGGAATGAATCTCTAACCTCATCACCAATGTATTTATAGTATAAACTATTACTTTAATAGAATGGGAAGATTTTGTTTTTTAATAAATTTGTTATTAGGTTTTGTTCCAGAATATATACTGCATAGGGGTAGTGGGGGTGATGGTGTTTTGCGATGCCCTTAATGATGCATAAACTAAAATAAATAAATAAATATGGGACACAAGGATCAATAATGAATAGTCCCTCTTCTAAGGAAACTTACATAAAAGTGTGGGAGAGGATGTTTAAATATTTGAATACACTTTAAAATCTGTTCTAAAAGTCAAGACTATAGACAAATCTACACATGGAGGGCAGTTATTCCCTCTCACATTATGTTTTCTATCCTTCTATTTCTTTGTGAAAATTTAAATAAATATGTATATACGTTTTATTTTCCCTTTTTTTAAACACAGGCTAATTTATTATACATTTGCCATTTTGATCTCATACAAAGTTTGCTGGAACGTCTAAGCAAAATTCTTTAGAAAAGACAAAAGGGGAAAATTACTTCTAGCTCAGTAGACTTGAGGATATTCCAAGGAAGAGTTCTTATTTGATTTATGACCTCAAATATGGAGATGAAGGGGAATGCAGTCCATATATAAAATATAGCCAAAGCCCATCGGCAGGAAGGTGGAAGTACAAGGAATTGTCAGAAAATTTCAATTAGGTTTCTGCACTGTAAATGGAGAAGGTAGTGAGAGACAAACATGGATCAGAGATTTAGGGGGAATTGTGGGCACTTTTGCTTAAAATTTCATGTGCCTGGAAAAAATAAGTGGATTGTGCATCCTTGGATAGACATTCTGAGTTTTGATAACTGTTAACATCTCATTTGTCTAAACAACTTGATGGTTTTGATGTTACTACTTAGAATATCTAAAATCCAATTTAAAACTTAATTGACATATGTTTTGATCACTGTATAACTTCCCTTTTGAAGCTCTCCAGCCATGAACTCTGTAAACTCATCTCAGCCTAGTGTCAAATGGCATTTACACTATCTATGGTTGTTGGTCATATGCCAACACTAGAGAAATAGAGATTCTTCCAAGTCCCAAAAAGTAAGTAAACTAGATAAATTTGGGTTGATTTGATATTTTGCTCTATCTTCTGGGGAAAAAAACCTAGCTCATAGGATTTCTATGTAACCAAAAATCTTCTGATAAAGATTATTTTAATCAGATGCTTTTCTGGGTTTCTAGATGATAAAATAATAGGATAGTCTAGAGAATAACAAAGGTGTGGCTGCTTAGGAAAACAAAGAAACTTTGATAAATGCTTACCACCCAACTTTATAAAGATGCTCTACATGGATTTAATTTGATGATGCTCATTTTTCTAATGTTTTGAATCTAGTGAGTAGAATTACAAAAGTACTCCATAGAGATCTATCCTTCTCTGCACATTAATATAAGACTTATTTCATCTAATTCTCTATTTGTTAAGAGTATATATAATTATAAATATAAAGTAATAGAATAGGCATTTAAAGTACTACAAGAAACTCCTCTCAGCAGCTTCTACCCACACATTCTTCCACAAATCTCTACTGATAATGCTTAATTTTAATTTAAAATGTCTTATATTTTATTTTGAAAATGGCATAATTCATTTATTGACACATGAAAAATGTATCCTAATAGAGTTGCAGAAAGTGCTGTTATATTTAGGTGTAATAAAGCCACACAAAGCATTTAGCCAGTGAGTTTCCCCAGACATTAGATATTAAAAGCCAGTGAGTGAAGGGAATTCTCTCTAGTTTAGCACTGTCATGGCAAGGGGCCAGATCTTCAGAGAAGTCTTTTTTAAAATTTTTTAATTAATTAATTAACTCTAACTGGATATATATGACAGCAGAATGCATTTTGATTCATTGTACAGAATTGCAGCACAACTTTACATTTCTATGGTTGTACATGATTTAGCATCACACCATATGTGCAGTCATACATGTATGTAGGGTAATGATGTCCATATCATTTCACCATCTTTCCTGCCCCCATGCTCCCCATGCTCCCCTTTGCCCGGAGTTCCTCCATTATGGATCAGTATCCACTTATCAGAGAGAACATTCAGCCTTTGGTTTTTTTGAATTGGCCTACTTCGCTTAGCATGATATTCTCCAGCTCCATCCATTTACCTGCAAATGCTATAATTTTATTCTCTTTTAATGCTGATTAATATTTCATTGTGTATTTATACCATAGTTTCTTTATCCATTCATCTATTGAAGGACATCTAGCTTGGTTCCACAGTTTAGCTATTGTGAATTGAGCTGCTATAAATATTGATGTGCTGCATAACTATGGTATGCTGATTTTTAAGTCCTTTGGGTATAGACCAAGGAGTGGGATACCTGGGTCAAATAGTAGTTCCATTCCAAGTTTTCTAAGGAATCTCCATACTGCTTTCCAGATTGGTTATGCCAATTTTCAGTCCCACCACCAATGTATGAGTGTGCTTTCCCCCCACATCCTCGCCAACTCTTATTGTTGTTTGTATTCTTGATAACTGCCATTTGACTGGGGTAAGATGAAATATTAGAGTAGTTCTGATTTGCATTTCTCTAATTACTAGAGATGTTGAAAATTTTTTCATATATTTGTTGATTGACTATATATCTTCTGAGAAGTGTCTGTTCAGCTCCTTAGCCCATTTATTAATTTTTTTCAGGTGTTTTATGAGTTCTTTATATATCCTGGAGATTAGTGCTCGCTCTGACGTGTGTGTGGCATACATTTGCTCCCAAAATGTAGACTGTCTCTTCACCTCATTGATTGTTTCTTTTGCTGAGAAAAATATTTTTAGTTTGGATCCATCCAATTTGTTAATTCTTGATTTCATTTCTTGCACTTTAGGTGTCTTGTTAAGGAAGTCTGGACCTAGTCCAACGTGATGAAGATTTGGGCCTACTTTTTCCTCTATTAGTGCAGGGTCTCTGGTCTAATTCCTAGGTCCTTTATCCACTTGGAGTTGAGTTTTCTGCTTGGTGAGAGATAGAAGTTTATTTTTATTTTGCTGCATATGGATTTCCAGTTCTCTCGGCACCATTTATTGAAGAAGGTATCTTTTATCCAATGTATGTTTTTGCACCTTTGTCTAATATGAGATAACTGTATTTATGTGGGTTTGCCTCTGTGTCTTCTATTCGGTAACATTGGTATACATGTCTATTTTGGTGCCAATTTTATGCCATTTTTGTTACTTTAGGTTTGTAGTATAGTTCAAGTTCTGCTATTGTGATGCCTCCTGCTTCAGACTTCTTGCTAAGGATTGCTTTGGCTATTCTCAGTCTTATTTTTCCAAATGAATTTCATGAATGCTTTTTCTATGAGGAATGATGTTGGGAATTTAATTGGAATCTCATTGAATCTTTATAGTGCTTTGGGTAGAATGGCCATTTTGACAATATTAATTTTGTCTATCCAAGAGCATGGGAGATCTTTCCATCTTCTAAGGTTTTCTACAATTTCTTTCTTTAGTGTTCTGTAGTTTTCATTGTAGAGGTCTTTCACCTCTCTTGTTAGATTGATTTTATTTAGTTAGTTAATTGTTTTTTGAGGCTTTTGTGAATGGGGTAGTTTTCCTAATATCTCTTTCAGAGGATTCATCATTGATGTATATAAATGCATTTGATTTGGGAGCATTGATTTTATATCCTGCTACTTTGCTGAATTCATTTATTAATTCTAGAAGTTTTCTGGTATTGTCTTATATTTTAAATTACTGAAATGTAAATATTGTAAGACTGTCTATTCTTTTACATATACATATATTTATATAATTTCACTTACCAGACTTCTTTAATTTAATAAATTATTTTATTATTTTAGTATAGCTCAGATAAGTTAATTATTAGCTGACATTATTCCTGATTATTATTCACATGTTTATTTTATATTTTACATATTTTGCTTATCATGTGTTTTTTTATCCTGAAAGTTTTTACTCTATAATGAGGAAGGTGGTAATCACATGAATATGTAGGTCCTTTTCTAATACAATCTCAGTTTTAGTGATACTCCTTTTATATGAACATGATTTGTAATTCAGTTGTTAATTGATCAATTTAACTCTTTATTTTGTTCTGGAACTGATATACACAGCCTCATAAGCCTTTTATATTTTACTGTAGCATTTAGTTAAGACTATTTATTTTCCAATTACCAACACATAATTTGATTCTAAAACTTGTGGTTAAAAAATAAGTTAGATCCAATACCTAATTTCATCCCTAGAACCCTATGGTATAAAGTACTTGTCTATGGATGAATTAGAATTTGAATCCAATTCAATCTATAAGATCTATCCATGAACTAGATCATTTTTAAACTCCTTGAATATTTTTTATGGGGGCGTACTGGAGATTGAACTCAGGAGCACTCAATCACTGAGTCACATCCCCAGCCCTTTTTTGTATTTTATTTAGAAACATTGTCTCACCAAATTGCTTAGCAATTCACTGTTGCTGAGGCTGGCTTTAAACTTGTGACCCGCTTGCCTCAGCCTCCTGAACCTCTGGGATTGCACCATGCACCACTGCACATATTTTCTGGAGTCCAAGATGTCATAGAGAGTAGGTAGAATCTTAAAATGGTCCTCTAAGATTTTCTGCTCTAATCTCAGAACTGTGAATATGAGATGTCATGACCAATTTATATGTGGCAAAGATATAATTGAGTCTACTTATTATTTTATTTTGTATTTATTGAAAGAAAGACATTTTAGTGGTCCTAATCTAATTGTGCCAGCACTTTTAAAACAAGGTTTTAACGGTTCTTTGGCTGGTGAGAGATGAGGACATTTCAGAAATGCTAACCTTCAGAATTTCCCAGGACCTACCTTGGGCTTGAAATAGGAAGGGAAGATGTAACAAGGAATATGAGCACCTCTAGAAGCTCACAGATACAACAAAAAAGAAACCTTTGTCTTAAAATCTCAAGAAACTACATTAAAACAAACTTTACTAGCTTAAAAGTCCATTCTTCCCCTGCAGCCTCCATATTGGAGCCCAGCCTGGCCTACAACTTCATTTTGACCTTATGAGACCCTAGGCAGAGAAGTCATCTAAGCCTAAAAGGAACTTATGACTTACAAAATTTTGAAACAATAAATGGGTATTGTTTTAAGCCATTAAATATATATTCTTTTCTTATATAGTGATTAAAAAACTCAATACACCACTTTCAGAACTCCACTAAACTGGGGCAGAAGGGTTTTATATGATGACGTGAATAAACAGATTAGTACTGGAGGCCATTAAAGGGGAGGTTGGTCAATGCAATCAGGCCATCTCTGTTTCTTGTTTAGCTCTTGTCAAAGATAGGCTCCAAAACAGCATAATACAGGGACACAGCCACATCAATGTTTATAGCAGCACAATTCAAAATAGCTAAACTGTGGAGCCAACCTAGGTGCCCTTCAGTGAATGAATGGATTTAAAAAATGTGGCATATATACACAATGGAATTTTACTCATCAATAAAAGAGAATAAATTATGGCATTTGCAGGTAAATGGATGGCATTGGAGAAGATAACGCTAAGTGAAGTTAGCTAATCCTCCCCCAAAAAATGTTGAATGTTTTCTCTGATATAAGAAGGCTGACTCATAGTGGGGTAGGGAGGGGGAGCATGGGAGGAATAGATGAATTCTAGATAGGGCAGAGGGGTGGGAGGGAAAGGGAGGGGGCAGGGGATTAGCAAGGATAGTGGAATGTGATAGACATCATTATCCAAAGTACATGTATGAAGACATGAATTGGTGTCAACATACTTTATATACAACCAGAGGTATGAAAAATTGTGCTGTATATGTGTAATAAGAATTGTAATGCATTCCACTGTAATTTATTTAAAAAAATAATAAAAAAGATAGGCTCCAACCCTCCTACAGAAACTGGGATAGATAAGGACTTGTGTTTAGCAGTAGATAGCTAAAATTAGTTCCCAGGTCTCACAAAGACAATCCTGATTTGTAAAACTGGGTGGGAAAATATTTACATCACAGAGAGGTGGAGAAAAAAATTATAATGCCAACTTTTCTAAAATAAAATCTGTAAAAAAAAATATATGAGTTAGGAGGGAGGTTGGGCATATGTTCAGGAAGAAACTTGTCTAAAGTTTGGTCAAACTGAGGGGAATATTAAGACTGTCTCTATGTCTATTTATATGAATACATCCATGTATGTATATAACTATTATTTAAAGGTCAACTGCAGATATTTTATACCTGCCACTAATATATCCTAACTTTATCTTGATGTTATTCTTATGAAAGCATATCTTTGGGCTTCCTGCCCTTTAATTTCTAAAATGGACTCTAAATGCTGTGTGGTTTTTGTGGGCATAGTTCAAATTTAAATGATCCTACATGCAAAGAGAACAAAAAAAACTTTATCTAGATCTAACCTGTATTATTTTATTTTTCTCATTACCATACGAATGCCTGAAGCTTGTAACTTTATAAAGATAAGAACTTTATTTAGCTCCTATTTCTTGAGGTTCAAGAGCATATCACCACACCAGCATCAGCTCACCTACACTGAAGTCTGCATGGCAGGTAACATCACAATGAAGGGACCACATTCATTAGCAAGAGATTACATCACAAAACAGAAGTCAAGCTTTTAAAATTTGCTTTCTCAAGTATAAATGCAGGAGCCCCACAGGAATAACGTTAATCCTTTCCAAGGGAAGTGCCCCCTATGACCTAAGGGACTTCCCACTAGGCACCACCTCTTATGGATTCTACCACCTTTCACATCACCACCCTGAGAACCAAGTTTCCAGTACATAGAAACTTTGGGACACAGTCTCATATCCAAATCATAGTGTAATCCAAATATAAGTGTAATCAAATATTACATAGGTGATATCATAGAATTTTAGACAAGTTCTTAAATACCACCTAGAATATTTTTTAAAAATTTTTCACAGTGAAAAGAATATAGGAAAAGTATGAAGAAAGAGAGCCTGCCTGAGATTCTTCCCTTCCTTCATATTTCTTACATCTGTTCTGGTAGGAATGTCTTTGAAAACTCTGACACAAGCCTGACCCTCCAAAGAAGAAAGAATACACAACATGGTAGACATAACTTTTCCACCCACAGCTTCTGGATCTCACTCAGCTGCTGCTTCTGGAAGCTACTTCTTGTTCTCTCTCCATTGTCTGCTGTGAATATGATGTGGACACAGAGCAAATAGTAGAGAAGTTCCAAGAATTACAGGGCAAGTTTGAAGTTGATTTTTCAATGGTTGTAAAAGAAAAGTGTTCAAAGAGTCTTTCTTTGCCTTAGTCATAAAAATCTCATTACTTTTTTTTTTTTAACTGAGATTTGAACATTTTCTATTTCTTAGATGACCATTGACCAGAATTTAGTTCATGGATATGCTTATAGTACCTTAGTGTTTGGTTTTCATTTATAGTGAAATTGAACATTTTCAATTATGGCATTTGGGAAAGTGTTAAGAGAATTTTGGTAGGATGGAGTGAAAAAAATGGCATGAAAATTTGAGGCATCTAAAAAGTGTCAGGCCAACATTTTACTACTAACTTGTAATGAGATTCCAGTTCTTTGTTTTTAATTAGCACAACTTTCACTGGATACAAGAGAGCTGCAACCACAAATCTCTTCATCTTTAAATTATGTATTCTCAACCACATCTTAGTTGTCTTTATCTTTGTTGAACCTTCCAATTATATCACCTTATTATTGGCTTCTTCAAGCTACTGAGATACAAACTTCACTCCTGGAATCAATTATTCTCTTCTTACATGTTTCTTAAGTCCATGTCAAAGCAGGAATCTTAAAACAGCATTTTCATTTCTAATATCTAATGTGACAGTTCAAAACAGGGATCTTTGTCTTCCTTTGCTACATGTACTTATCAAAATCCTTTTTCTTTTGTTGTACTGAATAATTTTGTTAGTAAGTACATGATCATTATGTGTCTCCTTTACATTTATAGACATATAATGAAGTCCTATGCACAATCAGCAAGTAAATGTAGTTTTTAACAAAGTCTACTGTTATCCTACTATATAAAATCCTGGTAATTAAACCGTATGATCCAACCACCCCACACTCATATAAGTTTTTCTTTAAAACCTTCAGAATTATTGCTTTCAGTTTAGGAATTATTCCAATGTCTTTAAATTTTTGTATCCTAGTAATATTTACCAAAGTATAACTTGAATTCCTTATGCTTATTATGTATTTTGCTCAGTATATAGAGAATAGCATATAATTTTCCTTCACTTACCATTTCTTTGTAGCATTTGTTATGAGGTTGCTCTTGAAGTCTTCATCCAGTAACACGTTTCTACGAATCTTTCTTTAAACCACTTTTTGGTGGGGAGAAACTTTATAGTCTCCTAAATTACCCTTTAAAAGAAAATCATACAGATTTTGCATTCTGAAACAATATGGCCTTGTTTACCAGTTTGTTCCATCAAAGTAATGTTTTAAATTACTTTCAAAAGTGAATTATTTCCTTCTCCTATCTAAAGAGTATTGAATTGACAAAAGTCACCAGTGGGGTTTCTGAGCATTGTAACTGCATGGTTCCAAGTGTCCCTGCTATTCATGGTTATTGTGATTCAAATTGCTATTTTTCTTCTTTAGGATCTGTGTTTTAAAGCAATAACTAACTTAATCTTTTGGAAAACAAAACAAAAACACAAGTCATTTTTTTTTTTATTATAGCCATACTAGCAGAAGCCACCAAACTCCTGTTATTGTTCTAGTTATTTATGAACAGTGAAATGAATTTTTAATTCTGATTATCTGAACCAAACTTACTAGTGGGTGGATGAGAAAACATCGCTAAATTTAATTAAAATTCCACTCAATGAACAAGTACTCTTTATGCATTTGTTGCAGCCCAGGAATTCTGCAAAATTCTAGGAATGAAAAATGAATCAAGATTTTTGTCTTGATTTTGTGAAGAATCAGTGGTGAAAACAAATATATACCAGTAATATCAATACAGTGAGAATCATGTTTACATAGGTATATAGATTATAGATCCTGAGTGATTATAAGAAAACTACTGGATAAATGAGCTCAAAGGCCTCTGAGGAGGGTCTCTCAATATGGATTTATAAAATACATAGAAAGAAGTGTTACTCAAGCAGAGGAATTATGCAGCATAATGAGCTACAGAGAATTGCAAGTGGTTCAGAGTAACTGAATCATAAGGTAAGAGTGAAGGTGGGAACAGGTACAACTACAAAAGTAAGTAGGGGATGGACTTTAGAGTTTGTTATAAACCAGGGTATACAGCCTGGTTTTTGTTTTTGCACTGCTTGCAAGCTAAGAATGATTTTTACATGTTTAAATAGAATAAAAGTTAAAAAAAAGAATATTTTGGAACATATGAAATGGTATACAATTCAAATTTCAAAACATCATTTTTGAATAATCTAACATTATAAGAACATAGTCACCTTCATTAATTTCCAGATTGTCTTTGGCTATTTCTGCATTATGATAGAGTCCAGTAGTTGAGACAGAGACAATATGGACTGTACTATCTGGCCTTTTCCAGAAAATTCTAGAAATTTTATGCTGACCCCCTGCTATGAACAAGAGTTTGCATTAAGAGTTTGCATTATAAGAAAAAAACTATGGATGAAATTTAAAAGTGAGAATGTCTCTTAGTAAGAGCTGTTTTGTCAACTGTTCTCTTACATGGCATATGTTGAAAATAGTTTATAAACAAGATCAGTGATAAGTAAGTATACAAGTATATATAGTAAAAGTACATCAATAAATATATTTTGGAACTTTCCTGGGTTTGGAAGGTGTGGAAGATATGAAAAAAAAATAAGTGTGATAACAACCTTGGGAGGGAGAGGCATTCACACAGAATAAAGTCCTTAAAAATGGCATAGAGTTGGGTACAGTGACACATGCCTGTAATCCCAGTGGCTTGGGAGGCTGAGACAGGAGGATCTCAAGTTTGAGGGCAGCCTCAGCAACTTAGTGAGGCCCTAAGCAACATAGCGAGACCATGCCTCACAATAAAACATAAAAAGGGCTAGAGATGTGGCTCAGCAGTTAAGTGCTCCTGGGTTCAATCCCCAGTACCACCCCCACACCTCCGCAAAAAAAAAAAAAAAAATAGCATAGAAACAGACTGGTCTCTCTTAAGAAAGGCAACATTGAAAGAATGTCAAATTAGAAGATTCAATGATTTTTTTTTAATAAATAAACATAAATTTGTATGTGGTCAAAAAAGATAAGAGGATGGAAGAATTTTTTTAAAAATTCCATTTCCAAGTTGTAGTTAGTGATCAGATTTCCAGTGAAGATTTATTTTGACCTTTCTTTCTCCAGTATGTTGTATAATTTGGTCAAATACATATAACGTTTTCATCAGAATCCTTTTAAATGTGCCCAACTGCACACTGCAGAGATATATTTTGTATGAGCATTAAGTGCGTTTTTGCTCCAAGATCCATTTCCTCTATCTTCCTTTCTGTACTTACACCCTATTGCAAGAACCAAACTCTGCGAGCTGCATTGCCACACCTCTTAACCTCCAGTCTTCTGCCTAGTTTGGGCCACTGTAAGTCACCAGTGGACATTAGTAGTTGGGGGGAAAAGGAGAAGCCAGATTTTTTTACCCTTTTCTCAGCATCTTCATCAGTGATTGTGTCTCCTTCAGGATCCCAGCTCTTGTCAGGAGCCTCTATTGTGGTTCATGCTAGAACTTTGGCTCCCTGAATTTGGTAACCCCATCCTTCCTTCCTCAGGTTTTTCCATCCTAGGTAGCAAAGGCTTCTTGCTACAGCTAATCTGCTGTTCTTATTTTCTAAATTTGCCCCATCACCTTCTGTTGTTTTTCATGCTCTGCCATCACATTTTTTTTTTATATTGGCTGCTCCTTTATTTGATGATGATGATGATGATGATGATGATGATGATGTTATTTGTTTCTCTATTTTGTGGCACTAAGCATTTAATGCAGGTCTTGTATGTACTAGACAAGCACTTTTCCACTGAGCTATACTTCCAGCCTTTCTTTTATTTTAAATTGTGGTAAAATATATACCATATGAAGTTTACCAATTTGACCATTTTTAAGTGTACGATCAACATGTTCAAATCCTCCCTTCAATCTCCCCAATGATAGGCTGTGTTTTCTTATCTGAACTTCTCTGACACACATTAAGATTCCAGGAAGAGAATGTAGCTTCTTAAACCCATACAGACAAGCATTCTTAATACCAAGCTGTGACTACCACTTTGGGTAGATTTATTTACCCTATACATATTAATAAGCCTTTCTTAATAGTATCCCCAAATAAACAGGTAAAATGCTCATGTAAAAATCTGTAGATTCAAAGAATATTCATTGCTTTTCTCCTTTGCTAATGTCTCCAACTTTTAAAATGATGGCCTTTTTCTTTCTCTTTTGGGACAGTTGATTTACATCAAATAAATGGCTATTTATTTAGAACAGCAGTCTGATTTTTTTTTGTATACAAATCATTGTACAAAATTCCATCTCTGCCACCACTTGTTATTTTGTAATTTCCATTTATTCTTTAAAGTTATTTGTTTACCTTTCTCTTGTAACTTCTATTCTCTCCCGTCTCCCTTTTCTATTCTGCATTCCTTTCCTTCCACTTGCTATTTTTAGAAAAACCTAATCTCAGAATAGGTTGAAATGGAACTTTTATTTACTTGTATGTGTGTATCTGTGATTTGTGTGTTTAATATTACATACTGGAGTATTTAACTGTGTTTTTATAGAGTACTGAAGTGCTGAACTGTAATTAAAATAATTTTGTTAGGTAGAAGTTCCTTTGGCTTAGACTCTATTTGTTGGCAGATGTTTCATTTACTGTTGTTTAGTGTATGATCTTCAAATCTTTGCATAGACATTCCAAGTTACAAAGGCAAAGCTCTACTCTTCAGAAAAAGAAAACTCCATCAAACTTTTGGCCCTTCAAGTTAGCGGCCGTGCAAGACCCACATTTTTATGCCTCATGTATTCTGATGTGTTCCTATATGATTAGTTGGTTTGGGTTATTAAAACAACACTGCAACAGGAACAGTGGGAGTGGTAGAAAGGGAAGAATATGTGAATGTTAAAGCTGTCTTTTTCTTCTGAAGTATGTTACCTTGTGCAAGTCCCTGAGCCTCACACATCCTAATTTCCAAGTGTTTGTGGATATTCATGAACCTCTACACCCAGGCAATTGCCAGCCAGAGTCTTGGTCCTTTTTTTGTACAGAATGAGCAAATGCATAATTGGGATGGAAGGGAGAAATGCTTCAAAGAGGCCAGTTTGCTAGTTGAAGAGAATAACACTTTCAGCAGGTGGGAGGGGGAAAAATAAAAAGTCACTCTGCAGATTTTTGTGAGAAAGCTTGAGAGCAGATAAAATTATATCACAAATATGACCGGGGTAAGATATAAAAAACAGTATTTTTTAAGAGCATTTTTAAAGCATTTTTGTTTTCTATGTAGGATACCCTTTGGTATTTTGCTGAGTCTGCATTAAATACATAAATTACTGCTCCATTATTTTTCATTGTCAGATTGGTGTTACTTTGGTGATACCCTGTGCTATATCTGAGCCTTAATGTTGCTGTTTTAGTCAGTTTTTTTTTTTTGTCACTTGACAAGAACAATGTAAAGGAGGACAAGTTTATTTGGGGCTTACAGTTTTAGAGGTATCAGTAAACAGATGGCCAACTTCATTGCTCTGGGCCTGAGATGAAGCAAAAGATCATGCTGTTGTGGAGGAGAGCACAGAACATGGCAATCAGGAAGGAGAGAGCTCCATTCAGGAGGGACAAAATACAACTCCAAAGGCACGTCTCGAGTGACCCATCCTCTAGCCACACACTACATGCCTACAGTTACCACCCTGTTAAATCCTATCAGGGATTAATGCTCTGATTAGGTTTAGGCTCTCCTAACAATCATTTCACCTCTAAACTTTCTTGCATTGTTTCATACATGAGCTTTTGGGGGACACCTCATATCTAAACTGTAATAGTTGCATAGCTTTTTACCACCTACATGTGATGAGAGGTGCAGAGGAAAGAAAAGAAATAGGTGTTGAAGATCACCTTTCATTTTATCCTCACAGAATCCTGCAAGGCAGGTAACTTTATCCTCACAGATAAGTTAGGAATGCCTACATGATCTAAAATCCTAACCCATGTATGATTGGCATGACTAGAGTTTTGGTCCTTTTTTGTACAGAATGAGCAAATGCATAATTGGGATAGGAGGGAGAAATGCTTTGAAACTTGGAATATGCATGTCCATTGTTTGCTATCATTTCTTATATAAAACTGTTGAATAAAGACTGCTTTTATTTTCTCACTGCCCATTTATGTATTGCTTCTTTGCCTGAAAATTCTCAGGAATTTCTCTTTCTGTTGTCCTACATTAGTGCTCTGACCCCTTTGCTCCTTTACACTTTCTTTCTCTTGCTTCTGCACTTTGGGAGTTGCCCTATTCCCCTTGTGTCTCTCTGTTGCTGCTTCTCTCTGCCTTGCACCTTTCTCAGTTTTCTTTTTTTTTTTTTTTTTAATTTTTTATTGTGGGTTGTTCAAAACATTACAAATTTCTTGACATATCATATTCCACACTTTGATTCAAGTGGGTTATGAACTCCCACCTTCACCCCATACACAGATTGCAGAATCACATCAGTTACACATCCATTGATTTACAAATTGCCATCCTAGTGTCTGTTGTGCTCCGCTGCCTTTCCCATCCTCCACCCTCCCCCCTCCCTCTTCCCCACTCCTCCGCTCCTCCCTCCTCCTCCGTCA
>NW_025999905.1:7626305-7644009 GCF_001458135.2 Marmota marmota marmota | reverse complement strand
TAAAAAAAAAAAAAAAAAAGACTGCTTTTATGTCATAATTTTTAACACATTATCTTATCTACAAAAAAACCTAGCATAAAATATAATAGAAAACTTGAATTATCTTAAACAGAAAGGGGACTCCCAACAAAGTGCATAATATGAAAGATACCAATCTGATCCATGTCTTCCACTACGTGGGGCCTAATTGAGAACTAGGAGAATATATATCCACTTATATCATTGGGGTCAATGAAAGACAACTTTACAATTTATATTAATTTTTTATTCTAAAAAAGTAATGTTTACACATAGGTACACAAAATATTAAACCAAGTTTTCTAAAATCATCATTTTCCCCATTAAAAGATGACAATGACAAAGATAAAAGAAAAGGAAAAGGAAGTAGAAGTAAGAACAGCATAAGCAGTAGAAGTTTGAAGAATTTTGTGCCAAGGGGAAAGCAGAGCCCATAAACTTAACGTATTAATAGGTTTAAATTGTAAAATAAAAACAACAGGAAGCTATTAGAATCAAGTAAGATTCCCATTTTTGTAGAAAAGTAGAGATCATATTTCTGTGTTCTCCTGCAATTTCTTTGCTGTAGAATAGCCATCAAACTGATATATTCAAGGATTAGAAAAATATGGAGAGCAGGTATTTTGTGATGCTCTGGGGAAAAAAAAAAACTGTTCCAATGATGCTCTAAATCACAATGTGAGTTGATTTGGCTCCTTTTTACTATGTGGAGCTCAACTCTGAATATACCTGAGCCACCATGCACTGGAAGAGCTGATTGAAGTAACAAGCCAAAAAAGGAAAGAATTAGGTAGGTAGTTAAACTATGATGACATTCAGCATTTGTTTTTGGGGGGATAAATTGTGGTATAAAGGTGTATTAAGAATTGTAAGGCAAAAATAATAATAACAACAACAACAACAACAACAACAACAACAATAAACTATGATGACTTAAGTGGAAGTCTAAAATCATAGAAATTGGGTACTCCCTTTCCCTTCTCCCCGCTGGAACAGTGCTCTGGTCAAGGGCAAGGTGGATCCACAGACATGGGGGTCATGTCAATGTTGAGAGAGTCCCTGAACAAAAAGGCTTCAGCAGTTTTGTCAGTGATGGGTAGGGAGAGAATAAAGCGAGCTGGGAGTGGGAGTGAGAAGTACTGTGCTGAGTCAGAATAGGGTAGTGTCTTCAAGAATTCCTCCTCTTCCCTCCATACAGAGGTTTTAGCAGAAGACCTGTCCAAGTCCTCAGATAAGGAGCTCCTGGAATGAAGAGGCCTAGACTGGGAATGTAAATATGTCAAAGAGCTCACTGGCCACTGGAGCCTTGCATCTTTTTTTCCTGGAAATGCCTTTAGAAGCTGCCATGCACTGGCTATGGACCAAGCCTGGTGCCAGGAGGGCAGTTTTCCGTTGAGGCCCCTTCAGATAAAGCTTCTGTGTTCCTGTGTTCAGGCCTGAAAAATTATACAAAGTGTTTTCACCAGGGGCCCAATTGCTCAATTATCTTCATGGGTGAATTTTGAATGTGAATTTTGCATAGTGCCAAATAAGCTTATAAGTTTAATGGGAAAAAATGCAGGAAACTTGTCCTTTTTGTTATGCAAGAAAATGGTCAATTTTTGCCATTTTTTTTCCCTTTTCTCGGCACAAAATTCTTCAAAGTTCTGCTGCTACTGTTCCCACTTTTCTTCCACTTTTTCTTCCTCTTCCTTTTCCTTTATCTTTGTTATTGTCATCTTTTAATGGGGAAAATGATCATTTTAGAAAACTTGGTTTAAAATTTTATGTGCTTTTATGTAAATATTTAATTTTTTAGAATAAAGAATTAATGTAAATTGTACAAGTTATCATATTAATTTGGGTTTATTGATTAAAAGTTGGAAATGTTTTATATTTAACTATTGTTGGGAGTTGCAAATTGACTAGAAGCACCATCTCAAATTGTCAAGTATCAAGAGGATATTTCTCATTCTCTTTACAGAATATCATTTCGCATATTTTGGATTCTACAGCAGTGCATATCTTATTAGAAAATGTAGCCTCCTATTTGGCTTGCATGATATTTGCAAGTTCAAATGAGTATTTTTATTGTCATTTTTTCCATAAGCATTGGCATTTCTTACATTTTAATTCTTACAAGGGAACCAATTCTTTATTTTTAACTTCAAATGGCTGCAAGTGCTGTGAAGTTGGCAAAGTTATCTTTTTTCCCCTTGCTGAATGTACTTTTCAGAGTACTGTTTGTCATATTTTTGGAAGAATGAGGGTGAATATGTAGAGGAAGGAAAGTTTCAAGGATAAAGTAGTAAAAGCAGCAAAGAAAAAAAAAATTGTACCCTTTTGGGGATAGCCTTTAATTTCTTGAAAAATTCCAATGATTAAAATTCACATTTCATTTAGATACATTAGCTATATGAGTATGAACACTATATGAAGGGATTGTGTGGATTGAAAGCATGCCAAGTTTACATATAGTATCTCTGGTTGTAAACATGATAAAATTATCAATGAAACTCTCTAATTTGATCCTGAAGTAAAAGGATGCCGTCCAATGAATCATTTGTGTTTGTAGGAGGCATCCTCTTTGCTAATAGACAGGAATGGGACCCAGATGTTTTCTGGAAAGTTGGTTGCACTGGAGGCAGGGAGCATTACCTAAAGTGTAGGCGGCCATATGGAAGTAAAGGTTGGAAACATCCCATTACAAGTCATATATCACTGAGCTGACAGCAAGGGTTTCAGCTTGTTTTTATTTAAATCATGAAAACAGCTGCTCAGCTGTCTCGCTGTATTAAATTTAACCCCTTTTCCTGGCAATCGAATGCAGTAATTTATGCAATTTTGATTGGACCACTACGTAAATATCATTTGGAGAGCTTTCACTTATTCTTGTCCCTTAAATTCACATCCAGATCCGTGATTGGCTACTTTTTCTCCTGGATGAGAATGCTTACAGATAATGCACCTGGCTGAGTCTATTATGGCGAATCACAGAGGAATACTGTAATTTCAGCTTTGGCAGATAATTACCATGGCAAAACATGAATAAATGCCAGATAGCTTTTTAAGTGATCATTTATATCTCTTGGTGTCTCTTCTTTATTTTCCTTTAGTGATTTTGTTTCCTTCTGTTTTTCCCTTCCTCTTCTTCTCCTAGTGACTTTATCTTTCACTTTTCTGCCATGCATGCATTTCCAATATATGACTCTGCCTAGCTCTTATCATTTTATTTTCTACTTGGGCACCCTGGCTATTCTATTTGACCTTTTCACTCATATTCTTTCAGCCCCTTTTCTGCAATCTTTTGTTCCTGTCTCTCCATGTATCTCTCCTTCCTTGTACTCTGTTTATCTCTCCTTCCTTGTACTCTGTTTTTTAAAGACCTTATCCAGCTTGAATTTTTTTTTTAGTTGGTGGCCCTTTCCTCTATGAGCTTTAGGATGTTCCAAGCCCTGCATGAAGTCTTCTTTCAACATTTGGAAAGTTCAAATCCAGATTTTGACCCCATGTGCCTCAAGCTACCTATTAAGATACATTTTATCACTTGCCCGCAAAGTAGAGACTTATACTATTGCCTGTTGGAAAAGCATAGACTTTGATTCTCCGTGGAAAGAAACACTATGGAAAGAAACATGAGTTTTATCCCTAACAATAGGGGAAACCTGTAAATAGAGTTAAGCTGGTTCTAGGAAAACAGATGCAATTAAGGCAGACATTTTTCAGTTGTCTAGATTTTTCAGGTAATTAGGTAATAATTCAATGTTCTTCCCTAAATGTAATTAAATGTCCTCACCTTCCTATAATATATGATGTTTGGTCAGAGATATCCCATGTGAAGGAAGTGTTTTTAATTATTTAATTGATCTGATATGAAGTACTCCATTTAATCATTTTTCATTGATACAGTATTCTTCAGAAAATGTTTTTAATTGTGATTTATCTTCAATGATCAGGATCCAATGTAAAAATAGTTGCAGATTGAGGTTTGAGGCTAATGTAGTGTGCTATTAGGTGCCAGAATGATTTGCTGTGGGTCACTGTGTGATATGACATTTTCCAGGGCTATTTTCTCCAGGGCTATAAATAAATAAAGGTCCTATGTAGAGATATTACTTTTTATCAAATGCTAGATCTGCCTAAACAGAAATTCTGACCCCATATTTCCACTCTTCAAAAATGTAGCATGGTTCTATAAACTAAGTCACACCATAGGCTAGCAAAGACTATGTTAGTATGCAAACAATAGAAAATTGTATTGTGGTTAATTTTATATTCACTATTTTCTCATTAAAAGTAAATACAGACTGTCCTCAGAATTTGTGTCAGAATAAAAGTGCCACCTCATAGCTTAAGTAACTTCTAAAGTCATATCTCATATGGTCAAGTCCCTGTAATCAAGATGTAAAACTATTTTTCCTGTGCATTAGTGTGATTCTACATATGGAATCTACTCTAGTAATATTTGAAATAAAGAATGTGTTAGCAGGTATTATGAAGAGGTAATATAGAGTTCAAAGTTCTGCTTTTTTGGACATCCTCCAGACTCAGGTTTGATAAGATTTTAGTCAATAATACCCAATTTCAATAATATCTGATGTGAGAAAGGCTGTTTTTTATTAGGACTTAGGATGAATAGGACTGGGCCAAATAAAGCAAGAACAAATGTTGGCCACATTTATGCATGTAGAATATTCAGTGAGAATCCACACATTGCAATAGAAGCTGACTTGTCTCATTCATTCATTCAAAAATTACTTTGGGGAATATTCTTTGTGTCAGATGGTGGGCTAGGTGCCCTTACTGCTGAGAGAAGGAGAGCTACTTTCTCCTGATACCATCACAATGGGGTTAGTATTTCAGTGACTAATTTGGTGAGGGGTGGGAATTGAGCTCACAAAATTCAGTCCATAACAGAATGCAGAGATTCTCTAAAAATAATCTAGCTGTATGATTAATTTTTCTTTTAACCTATGATCATATGTTAGAACTCTTTGGAAGCCTCAGAATAGGGAGCTGCACCATTCCTCCTCAGAAGGAATGGATGCCTGACTTCTCTGTTTAAGTTAGATCTGTATTTGTTCTTATTACCCATATATAATAACCCTGATGCATCAATGTGAATAAAAGATTATATATCAAAGATTTCTGGAATTAATAAATGAAAATTTATTAATTTAGTAAGTTTCCCAATGAAGTTGCTGAGGAAAACAGTTTAGGAATTTGCATATTCATGATCCCTTATTAAGAGTCCATTAATTGCATGGATTAGAAAAATTCAAATGCAAAGTGATGTTATTCTTCTGATGTTAATGCAGTCATCATTGTAAAAATTATTAAATGGATGCGAGAAAGCATTAATAACTATATGTGCTTCAGTGAAACAAAATTATTCATTGTCTAGACACTAGAGAAGACTGGTTTGGGTAACAGAGTATAATTCTACAGAAGGTACTTTACAACTCTATAAATTACTTATAACTGATAGCGATGTAACATAATTCTTAACCATGGACATAAATTCTGTTCTGTCTGGCCTTACCCATGCCCCTGTGGAGGAGGCAATTTGGCCTCCCTTTGAACATTTATTTTCACATTCTATAAATATGTCTGTCCTTCACATTCTTTTGAACAAGTTGTAACTTCTGTTTTCCTCACTGGATATGATTTTTAACAAATTATTGTTGTTATATTTATGAGAATCACATTTTTCTGAAAACTATCTTTTTGTAAGGATAAGGTATGTTGGTAAAACATATCACTGAAACTATATTTGGATTAAAATTTGTTGTCTGATCACTGTGTGCTGTATATTAAATAATGGTAGCATTTCTAGTAACAGTTTCGATACTAAATTGAACATCACTAATGATAAAGTAAGAAGTTCCAATTATTGTGATGTTTCATGTTTTCTTCAAATCATGTAAGTTTGGGTGGCAACTAAATTTTAGTATTTTCTTTGAACCACTCATTTTAAATTTTTGAAGTTACTGGATTCTAATTATTATGTTTTTATTTATGCCCATAAAATCTTAAAGGAGTGTTTATATTATATAAAAATTTAACCAAATGCAATGCTTGATTCTTGTGTATGTCCAGGTTGTGCATGCAGACCTGTATGCACACAGGTCTGCATGCACAACCTATGTAGGTCATAATTTGAAGCATGATAGATAAATTTGGCTATGGATGATGTATTACATAACTATTAGTAGTATTAAGTTCTTTGCATGTGATAATATTTTTGTAAACATGTAGGGGAAAGTTATAGTTCTTAGTAGATGCATAGTAAAGTATGTAAGGTAAATTTTTATCTATTAACAACTTCAAATATTTAGAAGTGTTGTGACGGGGGGAGTACATATATATGATAAACTATAAGTCAGTTATCCATATCTGTGAACTCCAAGAATTTTACCGACTTGGGATCAAAAAAATCAGAAAAAATTACATCTTTTCCCTACATGTTCAGACACAGTTTTTGTTGTTATACCCCCAAAATAGTATAGCAACTTTTAAGTAACTCCAAGATGACTTAAGGTATACTGGAGGATGAGTAGATTAGATGCAAACATTACCCCATTTTGCGTAAGGGAATGAGTATTCATGGATTTTAATACACAGGGGGCATTCTGGAATCAATCCATCACATACACTGAGGGGCAAGTATTTTATGTATGAAAGATGTAAAGGTACATACAGAGATACATGTAATATTATTCTTTCTATTTTCTTTAAATTTGAAAATATTCATTATAAGAGGGAGGGAAAAGTAATTTATCAAATAAAATGAATAGTACCATAGTTGTAATAAATTTCCTCCCTAAAGCAGTATTCAGCTATCATGGCTGGTATCTACTAACTATTGCTCATAACTAGACATAAAGTAAGTTGAACACAGGACTATTATTGAAAAAAATCTTTTGCTTGAAGAGAATATTTGGTGGACTATTAGAGACCATTAAACCCCAATTACCTCATGCTCTTATTGTCTTTTTCTCCATTTTATTTTCAAAATATATGGAACCTATTATTTAAGTTTTCTGTTAGTCAGGCTGTGTCTGAGTTTATTCTGATTTCTCAAACCCAAAGTTAAGGCTACATTACAGGTATCTGTACACTACTTAATTAAACTAACCACCAATTCTTGAGTAACCTCAGGATTCTATTTATCTAGACTCTAAAATTTTTGTTATCAGATTGTTTTCAAAACATATTAGGTCCACATATATTAACATTCTTTCCAAAATGCTTTAATAAAGGGATTAATAAATAGTACAATGGAAAAATTGGAAGTTTGCATCTTGTTTTCTCTTTCATCAATAGTATTTTAGATTAAAATATTTTGAAAGGAAATTTCAGGATTAGTTAGAAGTTATGCTCTCCACCTGACTAATTAACTACATGATAATTATGTAAGCTATGTTTCACTTCATTGTAAAGTCTGATATTGTTTTAAAGTGAAAAAGATAATGCTATATAGTACTAAAAACCTTGACCTTCATATTGACAAAAATTTCTATGAAATTGCCACAACTGCATCCATATATCTAGTAATCAACTGCTAGTTCATAGCTAAAACAAAAGAGGCAAAACTTTTTTGTTGAGTTTCTCTCTAGAGGGAGGGCAAGTGGCTATTCTTTCAATGAAGCAAATGCTTAAGTTTAATTTCATGGATGGCATGTTTAACATTCGGTTGAACAATAGTTTTACAAAAAAAAAAAAGAGCTTCCATATGCTCATTGTCTTTTTATAAATGATTCTACAGCTTACTTCTAGTGTGAATGCAAACAAAGGCAAGGCAACATACCCTGCTCTTCAGCAAGGAAAAAAAAATACAAGTTGACTGCTATGAAATCAAGACTCTGTACTTGGATTTTTGAGGGGAAGCGGGGATTATGTACAGTTGCCACTATTGCCCTTTGTCTCAGCAAGGGAAATAAAGAATTCAAAGGAAAAACAAGAAGGGATTTTTAAAAATCATCATTTCCCCCTCCCTTTCTGAAATTATGATGTAGGTAGAGTTGCTATTCATGAAAATCACCTCTGCAGCCGTCAGCATTATCATCCAGATTCCAGAGTTTTGATAGATGATGTTCAAGGGCTCAGCTCTGGCTCAAGGAACTGACAGATGGAGTTTTCTTCCAGAGGGGTTGGAATATATTCATGGAAATCACCGTGCAACTCTGATCCAACACACATGTCCTCAATATCCAGAAGCCAAATAGGGGCCAAATGATTCTTCTATGTTTACTATTGGCACAGTACCAAGGAAACATACTGATTCAGGAAAAAAAAAAAATGTTTATGCTTTTTTCCTCTTTCTCCTGATCTTGGGGGTATAAAACTATACCATCCTATTAAGCATTCCAATGGCTTAATTTTATTTTTCCAACTTTTTTAACAATTTAATATTTTAGTTTTAATACCTTATATGATTTTGAGTATCATCACAGAGAATATCATCATTATCAGCCTATGTGTCTTTGAACTATTTAAAAATTACATGAATTCAGAGGACAGATTAAAATCTATATATGATAACTATAGTAATAATGGCATATAGTGATATCAACCAATTGTTAGCTCTAGACTTAGTTTTACAATCAGTGCTGAATTGCAATAACTTTAAAATAAGGCTAATTTTCTATTGAAATAACTTGTAAATCCAAATTTAACGGAGTATGTCTGAATTAATAACGTACGTTATTAGTGCTAAATTTTTGATAATGCTTAAGACAACATGTCAAACGTGGTAGAGGAAGACAACTTGTGTCTGATATTTTCCCTTTCCTTAACAGTTGAGCAGGCATATAAGATGCACCATTGCCATGATAGCAGGCAATTTGTTGTAAATAGTATAAAATAAAATGAGGTAAAAGAAATTCTGGAGATTTAGAGGAAGAAGAGACTTTGTAGAGATCGTGGAAGATTTCATAAAGAAGGAATCACTGAGGCCCATCAGAAGAAAAGGAATGGAATTGGAGGAAGACGGAATTAAAGGAAGTGAGTGTGAAGGGAGCTATCCAATAAAAATGCTGGATTGTGTTCAGGAAACACGGAACACACTGTCTAGTTTGTCTGTAAAGATGTCAGGGAATTACCAAAGGAAGATAAAAATTGTATGAATACAGTCCTTGCAGAAATCATTCATTCATTCTCATTGTATAATCCCCTAAATGCTTTAAATCCACCTCACTCTCCAACCCCAAGGCCAATACCACTCTAATTCAGGCCACTGTCATCATCATCTTCCTGAGAAGGGTCCTAATGTTCCCCTCCTACAGTTTGCCAGCCTCTTGTTCTCCATACCAGTTAGGTGTTTAAGGACAAATCCAATCACATGACACCATGGTGAGAGCCCCTCAATTCCCTACCCTGTCTTACACATCTCTCCCTTCCCTTTTTGCAACTTACTGGGGTCAGACCTCTCCAAGTATTTCTTCATTCCTCTCGTAAGTTGTCTCTTCTCTTTTCCCCTCTCTGGATTGTTGTCTCTGCCCTGCAATCTTTCCTACTTTTCAACTAGCAAATTCCCCATCACTCCTCAGGTCTAGTTTTAAGTATTAGTTCATGTGATTATGCATTCATTCATCAATAAATTCTTAAATGAGCAACTGTCATGCTCTGTATACTTAATTCTTCCAAGACACTTTAGTCTTCCAGGTGGTCCTATGTGTCCCTGCTATACATGCACATTGTGATTGCACAGCAATCTGTATTTTTTAAAAAGTATTTATTTTTTTTAGTTGTAGTTGAACACAATACCTTTATTTTATTCATTTATTTTTATGTGGTGCCAAGGATCGAACCCAGGGTCTTGCACTTTCGAGGTGAGCCCTCTACCACTGAGCCAAAACCCCAGCCCAGCAATCTGTATTGTTGCTTCTAATTCAAACCCCTTAATAGTCAAAATGGCCTGATTGGTAAATATTACTTTATAAGTAATTATCTGTTGAATGAATATATTTGTTACCATCTTTATGTTGATGACTATTGTGTGGATAATGTGTGTGTAGAAGTACTCAATAAAAATTTGATCAATAAATTAAACAAAGCTACATTGCTTTGGCAATCAATCACCAAACATGATTCTACCAACTTTTCCTAACTTCATCTCAATTCATCACACCTATTTTTAGCTTTTATTAGAATCATTCTACCTAAAATATCAAATGAGATATTTAGTCTGGCATGGAATTGTCCTATGGAATGTCTCCTTTATCTTTTTTCCTTTTACTCCCAAATATGTCCATGGAGAGTCAAGTCAAGCCCTTCCTGACATGGCTGATAGTGCACTCTACGCACTGGGCCTCCCCCCCAGGATAGTCCTCCTTTATCCACCTCAGATCCAATCTCACTCGCAGGCACACCGATGTATTACCTGTCCCTAGAAGATTTCCTGAACTTTTATGAGTCTTGTTGGGCCCCTTTATATTAATTAGAAATTAAAGTCTTTTAAACTATACTTTGCTTAAAAAATAGAAAAATAAAACAAAATATCTATAATTTGACATTAAACAAATTTAAGCAGCTACTTTTTTTGTTCAGATTATTTAAAGAAAATACACATTTTATCTGAACACTTGGAGCTCTCTGCCCTCAATCTCATCTTCTTTTCTTTGTAGTGTAGTCACTCTGCAAACTATTAAGAGTCATAGAAAGACTAACCTTTAGAAGAACTGAAACATATGTCTTCCAAAATAGTATAACAAAAATTTTTATAATGCATATAATAGTCAATGTGATATTAATGTTTCCCATTCATCTGCATGATAATGTGGTTCCATTCATTATATAACCTTAATATATAGCAGTGTATTCTACTTTTTAAAAAATTATACAGGGACTGGGGATGTGACTCAGTGGTAAAGCACTTGCCTAGCCTATGTGAGGCTCTGAATTATTCAGGAAATCTTCTAGACACAGGTAATACTTCTGTGTGCCTGAGAGTGACATTGGATCTGAGGACCCCCACACTGACAGCAAAGAAAACAATTGCACAAATGACACTGTAGTTATATTTTCCACTCAACTTTATTATTAAAATTTATCCACTCTGGAAAAATGAAATTTTAGTTTTTAACCTGCAATATTTAATTGGTTGTGTATATCATACTTTATATATATTTTATTATTGGTTTAAGTATAATAATTCCTTTATGTATTTCAGATGCATCCTATAAGTTTGATATTTGATATTTAATTTGTCATTTAGTTATTTATAATACCTTTTTGTACATCATGCAGAACAATAAAATAACAGTATGTTGATAGTGGTATTTGGTTTTTACTAATTTTGTAATAGTTTTATATTAGTATTCATTTTATCAGAAACTGTGATCTGTATTTCTTTTTAAAAATTTTATGTATACATTGTTTTTTTTTATTAGAGGTTTATAGTTATACATAGTTGTTGGGTTCATCTCAACAACTTCATATGTGCATAAAATTGATTTGTTTGTATATTTCTTTTTGGTTTAAAAGTAACAACTTTTATTTCTTACTACATGGACTTTAAAATATAATTCACATGTGCTTGAAAATAATATTCTCTTATTATTTAGTATGAATTTTAAATATATGTAATAGATGCATACACGAGTATATATGGATGTGTGTTTAATCATGCCTAAATCTATTTTCTTATTAGAATTCTTGCTGCTAAAAATATACATTTCTGAGAAATATATGCTAAAATTTCCAGTTATTTAGGAACTTGATTCATTTTTATAATTCTTTCATTTTTATCTTGTGTGCATTGATTTAATATTGTTTGGCATATTCAGATACAGGATGGAATTATATATAATTGTTCTTTTTCAACATTGTAATATTAAGTGATGATGTTCTATAATTAAAATGTTTTGCTTTAAATCTAACTTTTTGAATATTCTATTGATATTCTTTTACTCAATTGTCTTAACATAGTTTGTCATTTTTCTTTAAGCATTTCTACATCATTGTAAGTGTATATACAGGTATCTGTTTTATGAGGTGTATACATATATACATATGTATATATGTATACATGTATTTTATATATCTGTGTTTATACATACATATACACATGATAAACATATGATTAGAAAAATTTTATTCAATCTGAGATTCTGAGAATCTCCTTTATTTGGCAAGTAAAATTCATTTGCATATGTTTCAATCCCTAATATATTTGATATCATGTCTATTAATTTGTTTTTCAATTTTAACCTGTGATACATTTTCTGTACTTTTATTTCTCTCCCTCCTTGCATCATACAATATAGTACATTCACTATGCTTTGTGTGTGTGAGTGTGTGTGTGTGTGTGTGTGTGTGTGTGTTTATAAACTTGTGTTTTACTAATTTGGAAGTCATAATTTCAATTCTGTTAGTGATTAATCTTACATTTTTAATGTTCAGTGGATTTAGTAATGCTTTAAGTCTAATTCATTTTTCTTCAATATTGTAGTATTTAATTCCACCTAGTGTTAATTCTACTAGTTACTATTGAATTTTATTGCTCAATTTATTATAAATGAGTCAGGATTCACTTGCTTTATCAAAATCTCCCCTCGCCCATTGCATTGTGATTTCCTCTTTTTCTTTTCTATTTTCTATCTCTCATCTTTATTTCCTGTTTAACTTCATTCTTTCTGAAGTATAAATCCTTCTGCAATTAATCAGCAATGGTTTGTGATTAGCGAATTGATTCTGTTCATCTGAAAATGTCCCCTGTATGCCCTTAATCTTTCTCAGGCTGTCTGCTGTGGAGTTTCAGGTTGACACATGAAATTTAAAGAGATGTGTGGAGATTTCAAAGTATGTCCTTCTTACTTAAAGTCCTACATAGCAATATTTATATTTTTCCTGGTAAAATAATATGCCTGTCTGGTTTCCATTTAGATTTATCCTCTTTTCCTGCATCTTGTAGTTTCACTAAAATATATCTGAACTTTTTCTTTCTTTTTAAGCTTCTTGGAATTCATTTTAATGCTTAAGGGGATACTTGTCTCCTTTTTTTCTCCAGTTCTGAAATATTACTATCCATTATCACTTCTAATGTTACCTCTTCAACATTCTATTTCCTCTCTTGAGCTTTAACACATCCTAAATTTCTTATTTAAATTCCATATTTCCAACTCATTTTCATATCTTCTTTAACTCTTGGTGATTTTTTTTATCTTCTAAATTAATAACTTTATTTTTTATTGTTTTTTTACTTTCATTTTAACAACTACATTTTGAGGTATTTTGGTTTTCGTTTAAATGTACCTATTACTTTTTATTTTATCACTTTTTTTTTTGTTTTTCCCTCTTTCTATTATTTTTGGATCTCTTTAAAACTTTTAAAAATTCTTAATTTCTATTTCCAACTTTCTCATCACTTCTTATATTTGTGGCTTAAATTCTCCATTTTCCCATAGGTTAAATCCTCCCTTATGATGTCTTTGTGCGTGCTCACATGCACTCAGGCATGTTATATTAGCTCATACTCAGCTGGGATTGTTATATCCCTGGGCTTCTTATACGCCTTGGTTTATGAAAGATCTCTCTGTTACTTAACACTTATTTCTTTTTTCTGGTCCTCAGCAATTTCATGTGAGAGACGGAAATTTATGTTAATTTTCACTCCCATTGTAGAAAATTTCAGCTTTTTGGTTTCCACAAAATTCCCCCATCAGCAGCATGGAGTCAACTAAAAACTTCTTCACTACTTCTCTGGGCCAGTGGTTGTTTTTATAGTACCTTTTCATGGACTATTTGTAGGATCATTCTTAGGATTATTTCCAGTTACCACAACTTCCCAATAATCACGGCTACATTTCATGGCCTGAGCAGAGCATCAAAGCTTCAGTTTTCTGTTCCTTTCATCTCTTGTTCTTTCAGCCTAGAATCCAGAATTTATTTTTTTATTTTTTTGAGATAAGGTATACATTAGGTCTTCAAAGGTTGTTTTTATCTAGCATTTCAATGTACTTGTAATAGAAAAAAAATGACTATGTAATATGTCACTTTATAGGAATTCCTAGTCCTTTTCTTAATATGCGATGTATCTATATCTTGCATTTTCTCAACATTGTCAAGAGTATTTTGGAATATGGATATAAAATTTCTCTGTTACTTTCATTCTAGTAGATTCTAAGAATATAGTGCTTACTCAATAGATATTTGTTTATTGATCATAGAGCTTTTAATTCTGCAATGCAATAAGCAACTGTTAATTTGATGCTTTATATTTTTAAATCGAACAATAAAAATGTTTAGTTTATCTGCCATATAGTTGAATCCAGTATGCAATTTTACCAAGCATAGTTTTTTATTATTACATAGAATTTTTGTAACCCTTCAAAATTTTTGGTCATTGTTTTCAATCTTATTATTACCACTCTTTGTGAGTGATGCACATAGGATTACAACCAAAAGATTTGGCTCGTTTTGTACCACAAAAGTATTAGTTAATTTTCAGTGTGAAAATCAAGGCTCTTGGAATTTAGTATTACCTCCCACTGTGCCCACAGTTGTTATTGTTGTTGTTATTGTTATTGTTGTTTAGTTTAGTTTTTTTTTTCTTTTTTGAGAGAGATAATTTTTTTAATATTTATTTTTTAGTTTTTGGTGGACACAACATCTTTATTTTATTTTTATGTGGTGCTGAGGATCGAACCCAGCACCTTGCACATGCCAGGTGAGTGCATTACCGCTTGAGCCAAATCACCAGCCCCCCCCCCCTTTTTTTTTAAGTAAGAAAAAGAAAGTGTGTAAAATCTTAGCCATGGAGTAAGTATGGAGTAAGTGTCCCTTTCTAACATCCACTTAAAATTTCCCCAGGAGAGCAGGCAACCCCTTCACAGGCATGGGGTTTGAACACAAATTCCTGAATTCTCTTTCTGATTGCTGTTTGCCCTACGACTTTTCTGGAAGCATCACAGTCCCAGTTAGACTGCTTTCCAGCTTTTCAATGCACTAGAATATGATTGTATTATGTGTTGACCTTGATTTATGTTGAAAACCCAGAAATGTTTTTTCCAGAAGAAGGGCTTTGTGTTTGTGTGAGCCTTTGAGGCCTGGCCTCATCTGAGAATTGACTGGCTCACCTCTGCACACTGTTCATTTATTCAGATGGCTGAACTCTAAAGGAGGAATCTTTGAATATCCAGGGGTATTTCATGAAGTAAATATTATAAAGCAGGTATGGCTTGTTTAAAATGTATCGCCATGATGTAATATGTCAATGCTCAATTATACATTTGCATGCACCTTAAAAACTTCTGTCTCAAGAGGAAAACTGATTGTCATAATACTGCATTTCAATTAAACCCACATCCTAGGCATTCAGACTTCCAAATTCCAAAAACCCTCAAGTTAATGTGTTCCATGTTGCGGGGTTAATTTACATAAAGTTCTGGAGCTCCTGCTGTAGTGTTTCAAATCTTGGTAGCTTTGATATTCTCAATAGTGCTATACACAAATATTATAAACTAGTTTTCACAGAGGCAAGTTATGATTATCAGCAGGAATTAGTTTCATAGAGTGATCTCTAACCATATTTTACTAAAACATTACCCAGGCCTCCTTATTCATGAACTTCATTTTGCAGTCCTTATAAAACACATCTGTTCCAACTGTATGTGTTTTGAAAATTAAACATACTAATATCATTCTGACTGACCCAGCCACCAAACCCATGTGGGAGAATTCTGGTCTATACCCAAGCAGTGTTGAGTCTTTAGGTCTTATGGGAGCTTGTAACTCACTTCACCACAAAAAAAATATTACAAAGACTATTTCTGAATGTGTTCTTTCTTTTGATTAGAGTATGGAGAAATTTAACCCATTATAATGCAATTTAATCAATATTTATTCTGGTGAAATTGTTAAGGATCACAGCAATTTCTTTGTGCTAGGATTCTGGAAGTTTCTCTCTGACTCTTGCTTTATAAAAAGGGGAATCCCTTAAGTAAATACACTCTGGTAGACTGGATTATTGCAGAGGATCTAAAATTGGCTAACTCTGCTTATAACAAATTCTTGATATGTTACATTTGGTGTGACAGAATTTATATTGAATTTATTCATTTAAATGTTTGAAATTAAACTTCTGCCTGCCTAGGCTCTTATAGGATCATTGCTGTCAAAGATGCAGAAGTAGCAATAGACAAAAATACAGGCAGTTAAAACATCATTTTAAAACAGAATTTTTTACATCAAAGAAGCCAAACTGAATATTCTCCTGGATATGAAGATAAAGTACAGTAACATAATTTGCACAATTAAGCTACTCTCAGAAATTGGAATTTACCACTAACATCAAGATGTATTCCACTATCTTATTTGATCCTCACAAAACAATTACATACATTTAACATGTACTAGAGTAACAGAAACAATTTCAAACATAATTGAGTAAACCCTCCACGTAAACAGAAGCTTGCTAGAGTTTATTATCCATTTTTCTGTTCTCTGATGAGAATTTTACAACTTACTTACAGTCAGGATTATGTTCAGCTGACACACATCTATGTATAGATTTTACTTTGCTCAATGTCTTCAGTCTAGCACAGTGGTTCTCAAACTTGAGTATGTAAAAGAATTACCATAAGATTGTGTATCCAAACCATGTTTATTGTGCTATGGGGGATATTTAAGGATTTTCTAGGGTAATTGAAATCTGGGCAATTTTGTTGCACATGCTAACTTCAGAAGCTGACCAAGGAGGTTCCACTTGCTCCCTACTTATTCACCACAATTATTAACACATTTCCCCAGAATCCATAAAAGATAATTTGACAAAATGATAAACAAATTTGAAGCTACAAAGTCACTTTCTGAACACTCATACAGTACTAAAGTATAATTTGTCCTTTATTCAACATTTTATATTAAAACTTTCCTGCTTATTTTTAACATCATTATTTTTAAGAACTCTAGTAATTCATTCCCTCTCTCTCACTCCTTCCCTCCTTTCTTTCATCAATGACATAAGCATCCACAAATTATGGACTAGATGAAAGGTAAACATTTTGAAGTTTTTATTTTGTAAAGCAACCAAGACAGTATTTTAATGTACAAACTGTGTTTCTTCAACTATAAAGACAAACAAGCAAAATATTTACCTCCAAAATTTCTGTTGTCCCTAAAACTCACCATCATTTACCAATAACCATTACAATTTTCCATGACTTGTTTTTCTTCAGTGTGTTCCTCTCTGCAAAGTGTGAGGATCACTGTCCCTGCTGAAATGTTACCTCTCATCTTTCTGGCAATAACCACTAGGTCATTTTTCAAAGATGAGTCTAGTTTGCCCTAACTTTGTAAAATTTCAGGCAGAAGAATGCCAGGAGACCAGCTTATGTCCATGGAGATTGAAGATCATTTATTTTAAATTATTTTTATTGATTCTTTTAGTTATATATAACAAAAGGATTCATTTTGACATAATTATGAAAGCATGGAATATGATTTGTTTGAATTCAGTCCCCAGCATTTTCCTTTCCCTTCCCCATTCTTCCAGCCTCTGTCCCCTTCCCTCTATTCTATTGATCTTTCTACTATTTATGTATAGTTTTTTTTTTTTTTAATTAGAGATGTTGATACCTAGGAATTGATGACTTGGGTATCTATCCCTGTTTTTCCTTTTCAGCCTCTACATATACTTCATATGTGTGCAAATGTTTTATTAAAAGGCTTTTTAAAATATATATATATATATATATATATATAT
>NW_025999905.1:7604660-7626289 GCF_001458135.2 Marmota marmota marmota | reverse complement strand
TATATATATATTTTTTTTTTAGTTGTAGTTGGACACAAAACCTTTATTTTATTTATTTATTTTTATGTGGTGCTGAGGATCGAACCCAGGGCTTCGCATACTCTAGGCAAGCTCTGTACCTATAAGCCACAGCCCCCGCCCTTAAAAGGACTTTTTTTTTTTTTAAATGTTCTAATTAGTTACACATGACAGCAGAATGCATTTCAACTCACTGTACACAAATGGAGCACAACTTCTCATTTCTCTGGCTGTACAGGATATAGAGGCACACCATTCATGCAATCATACATGTATATATAGAGTAATGATATCCATTCATTCCACCATTCTTCCTACCCCCATACCCACTCCCCTCCATGCACTCCTTTCTACCCAATCCAAAATTCCTCCATATTTCCCGAGCCCCACCCCTCCCCCCATTATAGATTGGTATCCACATATCAGAGAAAACATTGGGCTTTGGTTTGGAGGGACTGGCTTATTTTGCTTAGCATAATATTCTCTACCTGCATCCATTTACCTGCAAATGCCATAATTTCATTCTTCTTTAAGGCTGAGTAATATTTTTTTTTTCCTTCCTTCATTATGTCCTTCAAATTTCATCTCTTCTTTTGGAGTTTTGCTGTTGATTGCCTACTTTAAAAATTTATCATTCTATTATGTTGGTTGGTATTTCTCAGAATTAATTCAGCATTGCTTAATGTATTTCTTTCTACATATGTCAAAGAATATTTCAAGAGACACTGCCACTAAAGAAATGCCTATATATTGTATTCATTAGGTTGCTCAGGATCCTCCTGGATGAAGATCTGTGTAAATACAACAATTATGTTGAACTGTTTCAGATATAGGGAATTCAATATTAATGTGGAAGATTATTATAATAGGTAGATAATAGAAGAATGGAAGAATATATAATAGTGGTTTTTATGTTTCTCCTTGCCCTTCAAACATGGAGATTTCATATCTTTTCAAAACTTTGTATAATTTGAACTTCTTCCCAACAGTTTGCAATATCATGTTGCCTCTACTAATCTTTGTTTCATAATTAAAGCTCTTATCATCATCATCATCTTCTTCATCATCTTATTTGGAACAGACAAAACGTGGGGTGTTGGTATGGGTTCACACCTTTTTTATAGCTTAAAAGCTAGAAAATATGCTCTCTGAATGTCTGTAGTGTTTATGTAATCAGTACCTAAGTTGCCAAGCCTTATTGAAAACAGCTGGGTGCCTGCTGCCTGCCTCTCCCTTTGTTGGAACTGTTGCCAGAACAGGTAGTCAAAAATGGAAAGTAAGGGAAAATTCAGGCATCTGGGGTGTCTCTCAGAAAAGCAGCTGTGGCTTCCTTAGGAAGCAGTCATTGTTTCCCATCAGCCAAGACTGTGTATACCCTTGGGTCCAGTTCTGGCATGGCTGGCCTAGTAGGATGCAGTTTATGACTTGGGACTTATGCGAGAAACCATTTGGGCAGTCCCATCTCTGGCAGAACACAGAGAATTCCCCCAACCTGCAAGCCATATGTGGGCTGTTGGCTTTCTATTAGCCTACTCTGGGAGGTTCCCATATACTCTAATCATCCCTTTGACACAAGCAAAAACACTAGGAAAGGGCCTTTTCAAAACACATCTTTCCAAGATAGACTATCCTATTTTTAAAACTAGACATCACTATATTTTTCTATAAACATGACATTTTTTTCTTCTAAAAATGAATTTGTTTTAAGAGGTGTTCTTTTTGTTTCCTAGATAGAAGACAAATACAAAAAAATATTTTTGATGACACAGTAAATATCCTGGATAAGCAGTACTGAATGGTATTGTGCATGTGTAAGCACACATTCTCCTACATTCTGTTTTTGCACATCAAGTTTTAAAAATCGTTATCTATGTGAGAAAACTTAGGCTCTTTTTTTTATTATGTCAGAGATGCTAGAAGCATTTGCTTTGAATACACTGAAAGATCGACGTGCTGTTGTGATAGGATTATTGGGGAAAAGGGCTGGTTGCCACTCATTTAGCACATAAATGGCATTTTGGCAAATTACGACTGAATGATATCATTGATAATTTTTGTCGAAACAGTTCCAATTTTAGAAGATAAATGTTTTAAATTTATGTAGTCAGAAATAAAAGGGTTGAGAAAGGACTATCACTTTGATTTTTAAGCTATGCATTGTATTTCTCACCATTAGAGAAAGTTCTATTAGGACCCTTAAGGATTATGATTAATGTAGCTAATTTTATTCAAATATTTTTATTTTCAAAACATGCGGGACACAAAACAATTTTGTGATGGTAAGCATACTCAAAAAAATTAAATAAAATTTTACTTAAAATTGTAATCATAACATTTTTGCAGGAATATGGAAGTAAAAATAAATTTGAATAATAAATTTTTAAATTCACTAAATTATACTTTAAAAAAAAAAGAAAAAGTTCGGGGTTTAGCTTTAGAGCATGGAATTGTTTTATTCTGAATGGTTCACCCATCTCTAATTTTAATAAAGTCTTAGTACAGACTCAAACTAGGTAACAGTAATTAAGTGCCTTGTTATTTATTCTATTATTATTTTGTTCCCAACTTTTAATAAACTAAACAGGCCATCCTAAAAGGTTTTTGATTGCCTTTTGTTTTTCTAAAATTTCATTCTCAAATCTATAAAAAGGGAAAAAATGTGGCTCTATGGTAAGTACAAGTGAAGGATTATTATAGAAAAATGATTGTATCTGGAAAATATGCTATCTTTCCTGATTTCCCCAGCACAGTTGTCAGCATTCCCCATAACTTCTCTCCTCACAAATGATACGTGATCCTTTATTTATTTGACTTTATTCAAACTCTCTTTATGTATCCTTACTGTTTCTCTCCTGTAGTTAAAGAAAAGGTGCTACAAGGTCTTATTCTTCTATGGTATTAGAAACTTAGCTAATAAGAAACATAAAATCAAGCATAAGTTTTAACATGGGACATGTTCTGGTCACCCAGTGAACATAAATCCTGTCTCAGTGACTTTGCTTCTCTCTTAATTTTTCTCTATGTGGTAGTTGAGGTGACCTAGGCATTTCTTTGTCCTTTTGACAAACTTCAAACTTAAAAACAACGACAACAACAAAATCTAAAATCTAACCTGGAAAAACTGAGGAGGACACCAGGATATGGAGACTATACATATCAAAATGTAAAGAAATTTTCCTGGGGAAAAAAATCAAAATTGAAATGTATCATTGTTTGTAAGGAAAAGTAAGAATCCAGTGATTAATCAAAGACAGTGTTAAAATTGAGATTAACAGATTGCCATACTCTAAAAGGGTTGGCAATACTGGAAACTTTTGAAGTTGTACATCAGTAAAGATACTTTTATTCAAACTCTGAATTCAAAGATGAAAACTCCACAGATGTTTTTGAGAAAAGTAGCATGTATTTTCACTTTATGCTAATTATGGTTTATACAATTTTAACCAGATGGGTTTGCATGCACGGTAGCTAATTCATGCCAACTGTCTTCAAATATGTTCTCTGGATTGTAGGTGGGCTTTAGAGACCTCGATGTGATCTCTAATCTTCCTAGTAATGTTTATGATTTTCAAGTATTACACTGGTAGCTCAAATGTGTTCTGCACAGACAAGATAGTCTTTAGGAATATTGTTGAAAAGGGTGGACCTTCTTGGGCAGTTTAGACTTTTAGAAGTGAACAAACTATCCTCCAAAAGAGAGACTCAGCTCTGGGGAACTGAAGAAGTGGTTGAAATGAATGATACTGCATTTGTTGTGTAAATAAAGAGGATACTTTTTAACTCTAATTATGTGTCCTTTGTCTCTACTGAGTAGTAAAATAGTTAAATATTGGATTTTTCAGTTTTTAGAAGTCATCTAAAGAATTTTAAAACTCTCTTCTAAAGTTTATTTTGTGTTCTTATAAAGCTTGATTATGGTATATCTAGTATATTCTCTTGTTTAAAAATTAGGATCAGTAGATATTTTATGACTGTTTATATATATTTATATATATAAATATAAATATGTATATATGGAAATTCACATGAACTTTCTTTTTATATTGCTTTTCATCAACTAAGAACTTTAATATGTATTTAAAATTTAACATTAAAAATGCTTATTTTAAAAATTAAGTAATAAGTTCTCCTACAATTTTACTTTTAAAATAGTTGTGATTGTATTTTTGTTGAATAAGGCATAGAAATACACAAAAAGAAAAAAAAATGTGTATAGTGTCTGGAAATTATTTCTCTTAGAATTTTGTTTGCCTCTTTCCTCATATGACTTATTTTGGTTCTCTATATACTATACTGAAATTAAGAAAAAAAAATCTCTATTTCTTTTTAGTTCACATTTATTGCTAAGTTGTTGCAAAATCCTCGGGGGAAAATGTGTACTACCTAATATCTTTCTGATGTTTTAATTTCAAAAGGACCTTCAGTACATTTGGCCTCAATTTATGTTCCAGTAATATTTGTGTTTATTTGCTCTTTTGAAATAATAAGAAATAGAGATATTTTGTAGCAATTCAGGATTGATTTCTCTTTGAGTTCTTACTGTACAGCAGATAATGGTCACCTCTACCAAGGCCAAAACATTGTGTTAAAAATTATATTTTGAAAGTAGTGGGTTTTATTTTACTTTGAATAAATTTGATAAAAAATAATGCATGTTTAATGTGTTTTCATTAAAACAGATTTTGCTATAGTGATTGTTATAGTCCTATTTAGTAGTAGTCAGTTACCTAGTGTTATGGACCTCATTGTATCAAATAAATAATTTTTAGGTAAAATATATTCTGGTATTTTATGATTTGTTAGAGATAATATATATTCCAGGGGAATATTAGTAATTCAATATAAAAATTCAAATTTAGCTGTAAATTTATAGTTAATTAAACAATGATTTTTATAAAGTGATTAATCCTGTAATCTTCCCAAGAATGCTATTTGATATTTAAAATGATTCAAGTTCCTTCCTTGACAAGTAGAATAAGCAGCTCTACCTATCAACAAAATGATTTCACTCATTTGACATATTCATTCCTATTATTGCCAATTCGGGATGCATATACAATTATACTGCTGCTGCCAGTAGGCATACATTTAAATGAGACATCTCAGTATTTTCTGTTTAAATATTTATGATAATAAATACATGCTTGAGAATCAAAATAAATTTAACTATTTTCAGATATTTTGTTTCTCTTGTGAATAATTCAAGTACTTTAAAGTTTTCATTAGACTTGTAAGTTTTTGTAAAGGTTAAATGACATAAGAAGCCTTTTTTATTTTATCACCTCCATAAAAGCTATGGGATTTTGCTACATAATTGAAACTTCCCACTGCTCAGGGTAACATTTTTTTCTTTTCTTGTTATGTCATTTATTAATAAGTAGAATGTCTACTCAAACCAGCAAACACACGTATGTACATAGACACAACATAAATCCACTAGCTTTATTTGTAATTTGAAGGTTTAAAATTTGAGGGCAGGCCACATGCACACAAATACCTCCTCTGATTCTCTTATCTCTCCTTCACAATTGGATGCCTGATTTGCTCTCATAAGCGCCATATCGAATAAGGCCTCTGAAAGACAGACATACTGGGAGGAGCTACAGAATAACACCAGGTCCCACTGGTTTTAATATGGACTATTGCTCAGATTAGCCACCTGCCAATTGATGAACTTTTTGGAAAGAGGTGGTGGAAACAGAGAGAGCATCTGTGGAGGGCAGAGTTCAAGCATCAGAGTTGAAATCCCTGGGAAGCCAAGGAAATAGCCTGAAGACAAGGGCCACTAATGATGTGTTAGTGCAAGGAGAGTTTGACTCTAACAATGAACTTCCTCTGTTTCATATTTTGCATCCAGCTGCTACAATCATGGGACTTGCCCAGTCCTAGGGGGAAAAAAGTGTGCATTGAGTTTGTATGTATCTGGACCACATATCTGTAGATTAGAGAAGAATATTGCAAAAAAACATTTTTTTAAATGCTAAAATTTCCATTTATTCTTCCACTAACCAAAGTAGAGATTCTGCTGGCTTCATTTTACAAATATTTGATGGAAATATGTGTTAATGAAATATTATCTAATGTGACACATTTAATATAAACATGGAAACCTAAAATGAATAACTTAATATGAAGGCAAGAGAAAGGTTAGACATGGGACATTTTTAAGTGGAGCGCCTACAATAACCAATGGTTGGGCCCATGTTATGTAATTTTGAGTTAGAAAATTATTTATGTAACATATTTAAATTTATATATCTATGCATATATAAAATATAAAAGCAGTAAATATTCCTTGCTTGAATATTTCTAATAGCACAGGGTGAACATTTCAGGGTCATATATATTTTTAGAAGCATATTTTATTTCTATCATTTCATACCAGTCTGGGTTTCAATACATAAGAATTCTAATTTGTATCCTCAAGATATTATGAAAAGGTCTCAGAAACCTAGAAGTTACTGATGTTAAAAAAAAAAAAAAATCTAAACACCTGGGTGTGGTAGTGCAGGCCTGTAATCCCAGCTACTCAGGAGACTGAAGCAGGAGGCTCACAAGTTCAAGGGTATGTGTGCAATTTATTGAGATCCTGTCTCAAAATTTTAAAAAAATAAGAGCTATGGATGTAGTTCAGCGATAGAACACCCCTAGTTCAATCCCTATTATACTCAAGCAAATACAGGTGACTAAAAAAAGGAAATAAATTTACTATGAATGTTCATATTTATGGAATGGACTTCATTTATAGTGTCTCACAGTTAAATTTTCTGTGAGACACTATAAATGTAAAGCATGATCCCAGCTCTAATATTTGGTAGTTGTATGATTCCTCAATAAACTACTTAAAAGTTGACTTTCCATTGCCTCATCAACAAACTTGATACCAGTTCACTGAAGTTTGTCATGATAGGTATCATAATCTATTATAGACGCCCAAGACAGTGACTGGCCTAAGCAAGGGTCACCATTGCACATTACTGTCATCCAATTCTGATACATCAGCTTCAACTGCTTTACGTCTTTAGGGAGGGATAATGCACAGGAGCCTGAAACAGATAAACAAACCAACTGAATAAAACTGCAAATTTAACCCTGAATTTTTGGTAGGAAGATGGAGAAATTGAAAAAAGGGAAGGTCTTTGTGAGTGTATTTGGGATCAGGACTGCAGGAAATAAGGACTGTAATTATAGTTTCAAAGGTGGAAAGACTTGGTGGTAAAGTGGAGGAC
Source organism: Marmota marmota marmota (assembly GCF_001458135.2). Taxonomy (NCBI): domain Eukaryota; kingdom Metazoa; phylum Chordata; class Mammalia; order Rodentia; family Sciuridae; genus Marmota; species Marmota marmota. The sequence continues at coordinate 7,619,042 of NW_025999905.1, read as the reverse complement.
TAATAACAAAGACATAAGCTAAAATTGCTATTTTCATTCTGTATTTAGGTCAGAATTTTAACTATTACTGGGAATCCAAATAATGTTGAATATTAAATCCAGATACAGATAGTCTGAAAGGGACTATCCATTCTTTTGGAAGTGGTGAAAAGGAAAATATGACATACAAACTTTTACAGTTTTTCAGGTTTCACTGAAATAGTTCTCCTGAGCCTCCCCCCATGGAGATAATCCTGTGACCATAGACACCATATTCAAAATTAATAAAAGCTTTTATTGCCAAATATATTTTTGGTCTCAGTAACTTGTGCAATACAAAGTACCTATTAGTTGCTCAAAGAATATTCTGGATCCAAACTGATTATAGATTTGATGTTATAGATTTGTCATCTCTGTCCCCTTTGAAAGGTTGTCTTCTTGGTTATCTTGTCATCAGTAAACCATCTTCAGAGACAAGAGCAACTCACTGCACAGGTCTAAGAGCTTTCACAAATACTACCCTAATCTTGGTATTATTTTACCTGGCACTACCATGAGGAATCCCATGAGGTCATTCCTCTTGAATTACAGTCAAGAGTAACAAAATGAAAACCAGCCTTTAAATATATTGTACTTGACTTCCAAGGCAACTCCATAATGTTAATATTATTCTTGACTTCTGCTTCAATATAACTGCTGGCTTTCTTTTTTAGTATTTTTTTCATATTATGGGTATTTTAATCTGAAAGGAATGCAGGGATTTGAAGAAAATCATCTAATTGTCTGATGTGAAGGATAAGGGTTGCCTTATCCATAAGGTAGAACCATAAGGTTCAGATGAAACCAGGCAGTTCACAAAGCTAAACATTAGTGTTTGGCAGGGTTTTGTTGTTATTAGTTGTGGTGGTGATGTTCTTTCCCCCTATTCAGGCCTTAATAGGAAGCACTGTGCAATTTAAGATATTTTCTGTGTATTAATGGCTTTCAGCTAATGGCTTTGGCTTCATCTCAGTCTCTAACCCCAGAACGCTCCATGCCTCCGTCTTATTAGTAGTGCTCTTCCTTTGTGCACTCCCATGGATCTTCTAGGCATAGTTATCATCTTCCTAGCCAGAGGCAACTGGCCATATTGTAATAGCTAGGAGAAGTATTTTGCACACACACAAAAATTTTACACATGAAGAAACTCTCACACACCTATCCTAACAGCTAGCTGTTTGAGTATTGCTCTCTTTCATCATCTCTCTAATATTCACCCCCATAAAATGGAGATCATGAAGTAATTTTAGCTTACTTATTGGAAAGTAGGGAGAGGCAAGAGGAAAGGTTTGTCTAGTGAAGCCTGATGGTACAAAAACTACCCTCAATGCACAGATATATGCATTATGGGGTCACGGTATTCAGGTTACATGGAATGAAAAAAATCCTACAACTGTAATTCTTTCTGAGGAGGATTGTGTACTGCTTCTTGCTAAGATAACTAGAAACCAAGAGAATTGCATGGATAATTTTTGGTGATTTATTGTGAGTGTCTGATGTTACTTGAAAGCAAGGCAACAAACTTGATGCACTCTGAGGTTACCTATTATAATTTAGTTATGTCTTCAACTTTAAAAAGAATTTTACAGCTAGATTTATGTTACTAAGATTTTTTTAAAAAGAAGGTAAATCAGCCATGATGCTTGAAACCAAATTCATATTGGATGGAATTCATAATAGGCTAGATTATATTGCCTCCAAGAGGAACAATGTTTTAATTTCTCCTTTTCTAAAGGCTTCTTAACTATTTAATCAATGAGAGCTTTTCATACAACATATACAACATGCAATATCCCCAAATGCCAGAACAAAGTTCCATTTCGTTCAGTATCTTACTCAGATAGGCCCATCCCTTGAAATGGCCCAGATCTCTGAGCATAAGGGAGAAGAAAAACACAAAAACAAAACATTTTACTCCCACTCCTGTCTTCACATAACATGTTTTAAGTTAAATTGGTTAAAAGCTGTGAGTGAACAATTTCTGGATTTAGTTTAACTAATTTAACTGTCTAAAATGTTTATGTTTATTTTCCCCTAGGAAATATTTGCAACTCAGTGGAACAAAAGTATTAATTCAATTTTTTTTTTCTTTTTATGTTTTATTTCTTTAGATTTTTTATTCCATTTGCATAACATTCTGGGGAGTAAGAAGCATGAAACTTCTTGCCACTGGTCCTGGGAAATAACCTAAGTGTACACAGCACTCTTGTTTTAATCAATTTTCCATAGCCACAACATACTTTCACTGAATATGGAAATGCAATTATCTTATACAATGCTTATAGGGATGATTTCTCTAATGAAAAGTAAATGTACTTACTTATCCTTGCTTTTTACATTTATTATTTTCTATTAAAGTCAATTAACAATTACTTTCCTTTTGCTCTACCATTGAAAAGCAAATGATTTCAAATATACTGATGTTATATTTACTGGTACTATCTATGACAATGCATATAAGAAGAAGGGAGGAAATTTACCAACAGTAAAGAGGAATGGATATTGAATTTGTATTGTTCTATTGTTGGATGCTCTTTTTTTTTTTGATGTTTGGTAAAATTATGCTTAATACAGATTTGTAGTCAAAAAGACATACTACAGTAGTTATTTGCCTAGGACTGCATTTGCCTTTGCAAACTATGTAATGCCAAGTGTAATGATGCAGAAAAACATCATTGAAATGGAAATGAATGAATCTGACAGAATTGGTTTGTTCAACAGACTAATTTGTGATACATATGTCTAATATGTTTGCTCAATTTTTTTGGAAGATTGAGGAGCATGAAGTAATTCTATGTTATTAAAAATTGTCAAAATATTGTTAATAAAATTCTCTAAGTAAATCTGCACAAGGCATTGTGTGTATGTTGATTATTGGGAATGCAAAAATTGCCAAGCATTTCACTAGGTGGGAACTGACAGACTCATGCAAAATGAGGCTTAGAGAAAAAAGATTGAAAAAATGTTGGGGAAAAAAAGTATTTTCTTTCTCCAATATTTTTTAGATTTCGAGTTACAATTTAATAGTAAAAGGAACCAGTACTAAACTGAAAAAAAATGTTGTCATTCATTGAGCTTTGATTTTATTGATTACTGGATTAAGGAGATTGATCAGTTGGTTAGCCTCATTTAATAAATACATTATCAAACAATGAACAGAAAATAAGTATGGAACTATTAAAAGAATCAGACTGCAGGTGTCTATGTAGGCTCATGATGCAGGACTGATGAATATTTAATTTTCAAATTGGAATAGCAATAAAAGATTAAATTTTGCATGATGGAAAAATTACCAAATTATATCTCAAGCGTCAGAAGTAGGGTTTGGCTTTACTTCATTCATCTTTTTTATACTTCTTAATTAAACACAGAGTTAGAGCAAATAGTTAAGCCCATAACGAATATTAAATCCTACTTTGGTTCATTACTAACAATTCTTGCTGGACTTTACATTTATAGAATCACATTGCAGCAGGGAGCCCTCTACTGGCTTGAAATTACTGAACATAAAGTATAAAAAATTGTCAAGACCCAGATTCTATATTCTGAAGACATTTCAGCTAATAAGTAGCATAATTCAGTAATGACAAAGAAGAGAGACTTTTTCACAAATCTTCAAATGAAATTTTAGCATGTCAAAAAAGTTTAATGGTTTCCCCAGAAGTGATGCGTAAATATGTATATATGCTTGATATATGGGCTTTATAGGAGTAATCTAAAAATAGGTTTAATGATGGAAATAAATAATTTAAAAGATCCTTTTTTCAGTTTTCTTTGAGTAAGATCAAACTTATCCACATTTTCTTTTTTCTCTCTTGCCTTTATTCACTATGACTGTGAATAGTCTTCTTTTATAAATGCAGATATTTTCAAGCCACAGATTTTCCAGCCCTGTGAAAGTAGATGTGGTCCCCAGATAAATAGTGTCCCTATGGTCTCTGTGCACTTTATTCTTCACCTTCAGCCCTGCTAATTTTCCAGCCTAGTTTTCTCTTTCAGAGCTCTTAACACATGATGACAGATAATATAACTATTAGTAATGTTGTAAATTGATCTTGAGTGATACCATGTAATTTATGTTTACTGTTGACTGGAAGAATTTTAATTTTTTCTCCTTTTTTCTCTCTCAAGAGAAAAGCATTAAAAATAGGACCCATCACTAACCTGCCACTTCTAATAGAGAGATGCAAATAGCGTTTGCAAATGAGGACAGTTTTGCTAATGTACATAAAAATGGGAAGGAGCATTTACTTATTGAGTAGTAGTATATTAGCAATGTTTATCTAATTTAGCCTCTAAAACCTTGTTAATTAGGTGCTGTTAATACCATTTTACAGAAGAGAATTCTGAATCTGAAATAGGTTAAATAACTTAAATACAATAAATGGCCATTTTTTTTTAAAACTCTCTGAATTCTGAATTCAAAGTTCATGGCATATCTATGTTTCATGTTATCAGATAGCCAGAGCAAAAATCTTTATAATTGTGGTTTCAGGGTTTTCTGTTCAGAGTATTTCCCATTTAATTTGATGTTCAAGGTACAAAATAAAGTTTGAAGGATAAATATTTTGGTTCTAGGATTAGTTAATAAAGTAAGTGAGTTCTGCACTTCTAAACTTCCTACTTAAGAATGGTAATGCCCTAGTTTATTAATAGGCTTGCCATATGTATGTGAAAAAGCCATCCCTATACTTGGTTTGTCAATTTTCTCTAGAATTATTCCCATTTATATGTCATTGACTTCACCACCATCTCATTTCTTCTAATCATCTTTTTTAAACTTAGTTAAACCATTTCTGGGACATGATATTCAACAATATGTCAATCCATAACTGTGTATCAGATGTTCAATTAATGACCAAAATATATGAATTTCCTCATTATATTTAACATTATCAGTTTGCATTACTGTTTATTAGAGGTTTCCAAATTTCACTCTACTCGTGACATATAATTTAATGCTTAAGAAGGAACTGCAATAGGACCACTGAGTGGCAATCTTTAAGGTATGGTACATACATGTTAGTGTATAGAATATGATTTACTAGAAAGCAGTGGTAGTAATTAAATGAGCCCCCTTTTTTATGTCTCCTTTTATTTTCTCAAACTCATAGCCTGCACAATCCCTCCCTTTGAGAGACAGTACACAAATGCATTTTAACTCACTGGTAAAGTCATGCTAGATGGGACACTCAGCCCCTAAGGACAGCTAGCTCCTTCAGGAAAGGCAACAGATGCTAAAAAATCATTTAATCATGGCCCCATCCATCACTCAAAACATTAGAAAGTTTTGCTTAAGCCTGTACAGTAGTCTACAAGATGCAAAAAGTCACCAGACTACAAATTTGCATTGATGAGCACCCCCCATTAAAAATGCATATTTAATCAATTAGGTATTGAATTTTTCTCCAAGAAAATTTATGCTATGTTATGAGGATCACAACATTTTTGTTCTGTAATATAAAAGCAAAATTTTGGTGTATTACAGTGTGATGACAAGAGTGGTATTCTAAATTAAGAAACCAATGCCAGAGAAATTCTTTCAAATTATTTGTTAGACATATAATTAGTAGTCATGTTCCAAAAGGCATATTCTCAGCATTAAAAATATTTTATGTATGCAGAGTTTTAAACTACCTAGACAATTGTTTGTTGTTAAGATGTTAAACAAAAAAGACTACATCAACACAAGGATACATTTTGCTGCCAGATATCAAACAAAATTTAGAACTGCATGAGCCCCTAAAGAACAATTTTGTAAGTCAAACCCAACTCCTTAAATAATATAAAAATTTGGGGTAGAGTTCACTAAATTTGGTTCCACTTTCTTCAAAGATTAGTTGGAAATCCTTATACAAATATCAATGCATAGCGATAGAGTTTCTCAGGTCTCAGAGCTGTTAGCAATTTTTAATTATTGACAATAAAGCTTGTAAACAAGAGCTAATAAAATTTATCCCTACAAATATAAGAACTCAAGAAATTAATAAGATATCTAGTATCATGAGATTTTATTCTGAAATCATATGATTGAGTTGGAGAATATCTCCTTTTTAAGAATTTAAAAAATATATATAGGGATAGATTATATATATATATANATATATATATATATATATATATATATATATATATATATATATATAATATATGAATATGTGAAGTTTCTAAGGGGATAAATTTAAATTATATACTGAAAAGGAACAAGATCTAAAGAGGCTACAAATTACCAGCATCTAAATCTACTAAAACATGTAAAAAAGACAAATTACTTGATAAACTTTTGTTTTTAAAATATTTTTGAAGTTAGTTATTCTGAATGGAATCAAAAATGCAACATCTGTGAGTACTGCTTGACTCATTAGTTTAACTCTTTCAATAAGAAAAAAACAGAACAAAATATGCATTTGCCGTGTTTTTCTAGGTTCAGATGCACTTTGGTAGGTATACACACTATTTTCACATTCAAAAATGTATGGAGAAAAGTCAATTAAAGTGTCAACACTTTTGAAGATATTAACCATAAGATGAAACTTTGAATAACGGTAATGTTATGAGAAAATTCAAAATAATAAAACCGTATTGGAAATAACATCTTAAAAACACCACTGAAAAGCTATTGGGCATGGGAGTGACTAAGGAATTGATTAAAGCAGTGAGTATGTATCAAAAATAATTATTCTGAGTATGTTATTTTTAATATTCTGGATTCTAGATTATCAGTGTGAAGTTTTTTAATTTGCTTTGATCATATGGTTTGATTATATTTTGAAATATTTTTATTTTTTGGAAGAGTTTTGAACATAATTTAATCATTATAGTGACCAATATTATGTAAGCTGTTTATATGTATCCTAAAGACAGGAAAATTGTTCCATATTCTTTAGCACTAATAGACATGTCTATGTTAAAGGGTACTTGTGATATGTTATATTCTAAATATATTGATTTAATAAATATAAGAAAGAATGAGTTAGTGCCTAATAAAACTTTTACTAATAAAAACTTTACTAATAAAATATTAATAATAATTTATTGAAACCCTTGAAAGATAATGTTTTTGATCATTGGTCAGCTTTGAGTATCTATTTAAAGCTCATCATGGTGGTGATGCCTATAATCCCAGCCACTCAAGAGGCTAAGGAAGAAGGATCAAAATTCCTGGTCAATTTCAGGAATTTGGTAAGGCCCTGTTTCAAAAAATAAAAAGGGATGAGGGTGTGTTGCCGCGATAGAGGGCCTCTAGATTTAACCCTCAGTACTAAGAAAGAAAGAAAAAGAGATAAGGGAAGGGGGAAGGGAAGGAAGGAGAGAAGAAAGAGTAAAAAAAAACCATTTAGTTTGACTAAGGCATTATGATGCTCTCAGTGTTACGACATTTAATTGCTCAAAAGCTTCCTTTTGAGCTTGTAATTGTTGATCTTCCATCTGAAATTTAATGTCTCACTATATAAGAAATGATTCTTTTTTCAGTTTATTTAAAATATAAATTTATGCAATATACATGGGGTCATTTTTGAGCAATTTACAATATTTTTCCTGGAAAGAAATGACATAATTGGCAATATGAATATAGCAAATAAGTCCTAAAGACAGGTTTTTGTGTGGTTGTGAAAAACCAATATACTAATTGTATTTATATTTTCACATCAATTACTAGCTATCTGACTCTGATCATAGATAGAAAGTGGCTGAGAAGTCCTTAGAACTCAAGCCTCAGAACCCAGTCTGGTTGTCTGTTATCTTGATATCTGTAATGGAAAAATGGAAGCCCTAAATCAGATGATGCCCACAGTCTCCTACAACTCTGATGATCCTATGAAAGGTAAATCCAACTTATTTCTGTATCTTAAGATACTTTTAAAACTATATTTCTTATCAAATTCAGACTTTTCAATAACTTAAATTACATCAGTAATAATGAGGTTTTTCCAATACCTTCATTAGAAGCAAGTCAATGGGGACAATTAGAAAAAAACATCTGCCAACTAGGGAATGATGATGCAAAAATTATAATTTCCTTCATCCATTTAAGAATCTTATGTGTGCTTATTATGGCCACCACATTTTAACCTACTAGTTGATAAATTACTTCTTTGGCCTTCTTTTCACTGTTTAGGAGTAAAACATAAATAAGTAAGAATCTCAGGTAGGTCCTTAATAAGCATTTCCTCTGGTATTACAAGCAAACAACTTCTCAATGCATATCTCATCTGGAAATCTTGAGAATACAGACTGTGCAAACAACTCAGGATATTCAGGTCATCTGGTACATGTGTATGTGAGTACACTGTGGAACAGCAGGGAAGGTCACAGAACACAAGGTAAATCACTTGCTTTATCAGGATAACATTCGGGTTTTAATTTGATTATTAATATGAATGATAAATAACATTTAAAGAACTAGTAAAATTATTCAGAAATGTAAACTGTCAGCTTAAAAATACAACAAGGAGTTGCTTTCCCTATTCTTACCTCTCTGTGCTGGAATATAAGACAAGACAAGATCATGTATAAAAATTAGCTCTACTTAGGTATCTCGATGATTAAAAGTCACTGACATATCATATTTCCCCATGGAACTCTAGAATGGTATAGAAGGTCAAAAGCATCAAAGATGTTGCTGATAGGAGAGAGGATGTCGTCCCTGACATTTATTGGCAGATTTAAATTCAACCAGCAGTGATTATAGTATAAAGTTAAGTTTTTCTTCTAGCTCTCTAATGATATGGAGCCTTTGAATTTTTTATAAAACTAGATCTTATTTTCTCAAGTGTTTGAGAAAGAAAAAGAAATTCTGAAGAAATAACCTATCAGCTCTTTTTTGTTTGTTTGTTTGTTATCTCCTTTAGGATACCTTGTAAACACCTATTTGTAAATCCCATCATTAACCAGGTCAGGTTTTTTTGTTTGTTTGTTGGTTGGTTGGTTGGTTGGTTGGTTGGTTTTTACAGTTCTTAAAACTCCTGGATTTCTTAAAGATTTTAACTGGTCACCTTCTCTAGTATTACTGTGTCAAAATTCTCAGGAATCCAATATCCATATAAATGTTCTCTCTAGTACCTTAGCATTTCAGGTCCTTGTGATCTTTGTCCAAAAGATTGTGTCATTCACTTTAGGTCATTCTTGCTGCCATTTCTAGGAACAGCATTCCTGCCAATGCCTTAACCTCAAAGCATTCCATTATCTTACCACTTCTTCCCCTCTTTCAAGCTCACTCCCTTTGGGATTCCACCACCAACATCCGCCCCACTGAGACATAACTACCATGTTTTATTTGTCTATCTCTTCCTCATGTATTTACTAATTTTCATAAATTTTTCAATTTCAAGGTCAATTATAATGATTGCTCTTTTGGTCTTATTAAATCACAATGCAAATTTAACCCAATTACATAGCTCCTTTATATGTGCACCCTTGTGCATGAATATAGTTAGAGAAATATACAAAACAATGAAACCAGTCTCATCTATTCCTGATTACATATGTCACGTGAGCTCTTAATTCTGTCCATGTGTCATCCTAAACTCCCCCAGTCCATATTCCCCAACAATAAGTTCATACTCCTCAAACTTTCAGCACATTCTTGGTGTTGGTTGACTAAACTCCTTCTTATTTCACTGAATTAAAAAAAAAAAATAGAAGCCACCAAAGAGAACAGCACCTAGCTAATGACATCACCCACATCTCTCTTTATTAAACAATACCCAGGCTCTCATGGCTAACCTCTGAACTTCTGTCATGAATCCCAACCACCATAGCCTCTATGGACTTGGCTTTAGTAATCCTACACTTCCCTTTATCTGCCCCACCATTTCTGTTAACTAAAGTGCTGTTTGTCGTTTCCCTTCAATTTTAAGAAAACTGTTCCTTTGTCCAGCTTCTATTCCAGTTAACATTATATGTCCCATCACTTTATCCCAAATTTCATTCACACCATTGTCTATAATTAGCATTTCTAATTTTCCTCCTCCTATTTTTCCTTGGACACACTTTAGTCATGACTGCCTCTCAGGAATCCACTGACATCACCCTTATCAAAGTCAGCACAGTGCCAATGTGAAGTCCAACCTTAGCTCATGGCACGGCCTTACTCGACTTCTCAGTGGCATTTGACACTATCACAACTTTGTCTTTTTGAAATACTTTCTTCCCTGAGTTCACAAAGCACTGCACTCACTTCCTCTTTAGTTGAACATATGGGTCCTTCTTGCTGGGTTTTTCTCATCTCCACACTTTTAATTCTTTAGTGCTCAAGATTTAGAACTTAATCCTTAAATATTTTTTCATATTTGTCATATTTATTCCCTGGGTATCATCATCCAATTTCAAAGAACTAACCTCATCTATAATTCAAACTTACCAAATTTATATCTCTAACTATAATTTTAAAGGCATATTCATTTCCTTATTTCCTTTTCATTCATAGTAAGAGATACAAAATACAACATAGAGTGCCAGGCACTGTTTGTTAGATTGTATAAATAGCTTGCTTAATCCTCACAAAAAAAATATGGGTGAAAAATAATAACCTAATTTTCAACTTAGAAAACTAAGACATTAAGCAACTTACTTGAAGTTATACCACAGGAAATGGCATGAGTCTAAGCTTGGGCTTTCTGGTTCCCAAATCTATATTGTTGTCCCCTGTATTGTTCAATAGTTAAAAGGCACCTTTCAATGTTGGCAGTGGGGCTCCCATTGTTGCCTCAAGGTCTTTAACCAAATGCCACCTTCTCATTGAAATTTTGGCTCACTGTGTTTATACACCCATGCTTTCCAAAGAAAATTTCTGTTTCATATCTATTATGCTTTAGACTTACTTATTTTTTGTTTTCTTCACTAAGTGTCCATAAAAACAACAATTATTATTTTCTTACAGTTCTCTTTTTTCAACTTCTAAAATAATAGCTAGCATATGGGAGGTGCTTGATAAATATTAATGTACTCATTAGTTTTTTAAGCCTGGATATAAAACCTTAGAAAATCTGAAACTCTTTCAGCCTCAGTTGTAGCTGACCTGCATTATAATATTTGCCAACCAATCCTAAATTCAAAGATTATAGGAAACAATAAGGGACAGACATTCTCTGAACTTGGGGTTCTAAGATCTTAATTTACTCACTAAGAAGCTGATGAATATTTGAGAGTTTAGAAGATGAGAATAAGAGAATTTCCATGGAGAGTTTGTGGGATATGAATTTCCATTTGTCACTCCCTCCACAGGGGAACTGTATGTGGCTCTTTCTCTTTGGAATCTGATAAGAGCTTACTCTTCATTCTCTGAAGTTTGTGGCTTATTTGAATGGACTTCTGTTTGTCCTATATCTGTTTAGCTAAGTGACCAAAGGCTGCATTTGGAAAGTTGCCACACTCATAGGGGGCTTCCTTTGCAAGCTCCCCAAGCACTAAAAGGAAGCAGAGGGTGTGAGAGCCAACATGACACATGGGAGACACAGTGTTGACCCAGAGATGCTGCAGATGTAATGCTAGTTGCTGGTGAGAGGGTAGAGCCAGAAGCTGCAGTGTGAGAGGTATCATCCTTGTCAGGAATTTACCTGATTGGTCCTATTGGGTAATAAGTTGTAAACATTACCAGGGTAAGGGAGAAACTGTGAAATCAGAGGTAGCTAGCAAAGTCCTTTCTTGACCCTTCTTCCTTCTGCTTTTACCCTGACTGTGCTCTGGGCTTTAGGAGAGAGAAGATTTGGCAGAGTAAAGACAACTCAAGATGAAATTCCCAGGACACAACAAACTCTTCTTTCTCCTTCTCTCTTTTCCACAGATACATCCTCACTTGACACTTCACACCTACAGCTGGGCAAATTGGGAGGACAGGAGCTGCTGAGAAAGGAGAAACTCTAATAAAGTTTGCTGGAGATGATGATGTAGCAAAATGGAAGAGGGCTTCTCTGCATAGGCAATGCCATGGGTTAGATCCCAGCACCACATACAATCAAAAAAAATTTTTGTTTTTCAAATATAGATATTGAGATATAGTTCTGAACTGAGAATTTTTTTTAATTTAAGGAGTCTTATTATCAAAGAGTAATCTCATAAAATAAGAATGTTGTACAAAGTACATGTATGAAGACTTGAATTGGATGTAAACATACTTTATATACAAACAGAGATACAAAAATTGTGGTATATATGTGTATTAAGAATTGTAATGCAAAAAAAAAAAAAAGAATAGCATTACCTTAGATTAGGTAGAGGGAAATGAAGGAGGGGAAGGCAGGGGATGTGGGGATAAGAAAGATAGAAGAATGAAGCAGACATTATTACATTATATATGTGACTGTATGACCAATGTGATTCTACAGTATGTATAATCAGAAAAATGAGAAATTATATCCCATCTATGTATGATACATCAAAGTGTATAAGTGCATTGTACTCTCATTTATAACTACTTAAAACAAATAAAAAAATTTAAAAAAGAATGTTGTCCATGATATGCTCAAAGGACAAAGAAATATCTATCTCCACAGAGAAGATGGAGGAGCAATGGAGAAATACAAAGTTGTTTCTATATTTATGAGTCTTGTTTTATCAGCATTCTGGTCCCATATTCTACTGTTCGAACAGGGAAATTTGTCTCCTTATGAAAATTATTTGACAATTATAGGATGCAGTGTTTAAGTTTTATGTGGAATAAATTACATGCTCTAATTTTCTAAATAACTGATCCATTTATATGAAAATTCTTATTTAAAAAAACACAATTATGCAAAACTTTCTAAGATGAAATTGCTACTGTGAGCTTTCTGAAAGATTGCACAGAAAGCCTCATTTGTTTACTTGCATTTTATTAAAATAAAAAAGAAAATCATTTTATAAGTGGCTTATATGGCTAGCATTGTGGGAAAGGTGAATAGGTCTAAATTTTCTTCTCTATTTCAGCACTTTTGAAAGGCTCAAAAGGAAATAAAACCAATCCAGAAATTCATTCTTTCTCTCCAATTTTTCCTTTTCCCATATGAGCAAAACCTGGAAGTGTGCAGACACATTAGGGACCGTTTCCACTGTGTGGGAGAAACATCTGCACTGTGCGCCCTGGACCACCAGAAGTGGCGTGAGACGGAAGCATGTGGGGGCGGAGGCGGCAGACAATGAAAGAAAAACTGGGAGCTGGTTGGGACCAAACATCCAGCTGAATTGCCTAACCTTCAGTTTACCTTTTACATTATATAAGAAGTCTGAGAGCCGTAACAGTCGCGTTAAAAACAATTTTTTAATATGGTGATGAAATAGAGTTCATAGATTGTCTTTAGAATTTTCTCCTTCTGTGAGGATGGGAGCCATGCTGTACACGCATAACCCCTTTTAGAATCTAAGCTGCCTGGTTTTCTCTTCATATTCATCCTTTGCAGCCTTTTGTTAAGTTGGCCTGCAAGACCAGGAAATACAGACCTCCTCTCAACCCAGAGAGAAGCACAGTGAAGACAGAGATGGATACATTGTAAAATATTAGGGCAAAAGGGTTCTGGAAATGCAAATGATTATCATTAGAAAGTAATGTGCGACTACTGAAGGAACATTTCAAAGAATAATGTGGTCTAGCAAAACAATCCTGCAATCTGTATTCAATCAAAACTGACCAAAAATGTTTGCAATGATCCTTTGTATTGTTGGGAGCCAAATGCTTTCTGGAACTCATGAAGAAAGCTTTATAAAGTGGCATATTACCAACAGAATATTAGTGAAACAATAAGCAGTCTTAGAGTTGACTTTTGCAATAAAGGGGAGATTCTCCAACTGTAAAGGCCAAGGTATTGAGAGTGACAAGAATATTTACATACCTGTCAAGTGCTCACCGATGAGCTTTATTGGCCAGTTTGTTTTAGTCTACAGTTCTTGGGCCTGGACATTCTGTCTACAAAATAGCTTATGTATGAGGCCAATTAAAATTCAGTATACAGAGTTCCAAAAATCATATGGGGCAGAGCTATACTTAGAAGATTGAACAAGAAAAAAAAAAAAAAGAGTACCATGAACTGTTGGAACGTGCGTAATTAATTTTTGATTCTGGGCCAATTTAATAAGCTGCTTATGGGCAATGGTACTGAAATTCTATTAACCTTATTCTCATAGAAAACAAGACATAAATTCTTTTTTTTTTTTCAATCTTATTTCTTTTTTTTTTAATTTTTTATTGTTGGCTGTTCAAAACATTACATAGTTCTTGATATATCATATTTCACACTTTGATTCAAGTGGGTTATGAGCTCCCATTTTTACCCCATATACAGATTGCAGAATTACATCAGTTACACATCCATTGATTTACATATTGCCATACTAGTGTCTGTTGTGTTCTGCTGCCTTTCCTATCCTCTACTATCCCCCCTCCCCTCCCCT
>NW_025999905.1:7579221-7604137 GCF_001458135.2 Marmota marmota marmota | reverse complement strand
TATATATATATATATATATATATATATATATATATATATATATATATATATATATAAAATATGGGTTTTTTATTGGTGTTTGTTTTTACTAATTTTCATTGTGGTAAAATATACATAACATTACATTTATCATTTCAGGCACTTGTAAGTGCAAAGTACTGTGCCATTATACACAGTCACATTGTCATGTAACCATCACCACACTCCACTTCCAGAACTTTTCATATTCCTAAACTGAAATTCTCTACCCATGACACACACTCTCCATCTCCTATTTCCCCCAATCCAAGGACCACCATTCTATTTTCTGCCTTATGAATTTGACTATACTTTGTACTATATATGTCTTTTTTTGACTGGCTTATTTTATCTAGGATGATGTTTTCAAGATTTATCTATGTAGTAGTATGTGACAGAATTTCATTTTGGGACTGAATAATACTCCATTACTTATATTTTGATTATCCCTTTATCCATTGATGACACTTGGATTGCTTCAACATTTTGGTTATTGTCAACAACATTACTATGACTATGATGACACAATTTGTGCTATTGAAATCTATAACAAGCTCAGAAGTTTAGAAAAATACTAAATGCTACACGATCCACTGCTAAAGGGGTAAGTTTTTTTTTTTTTTTTTTTTTTTTGCTTTCTCAGGGGTATACACAATAAAACGAAACAAAACAAAACAAAACAAAACAAAACCAGTTCTATCAAAAATCTGATTTCTAAAATTCCTGTAATTTTTGATTATAGTTAATATAAAAATTTAATAAAACACGAGAGTAGTACATGCCTGTAATCTCAGCAGCTCAGGAGGCTGAGACAGGAGGATTACAAATCAAAGCAGGCCTCAGGAATTTAGCAAGACTCTGTTTCAAAATAAAAAGTTTAAAAAAAAAAATCTGGGGATGTGGTTCAGTGGGTAAGTGCCCCTGCATTCAATGCCTCGTACCAAAAACAAACAAAACCTCAAAAACCAAACAAAACACACAGGAGATTCCAATTTCAGGTAATATATATTAAACTTACAAATTTATCTCATTTCCCTATTAAATTGAGAGCAATTAAATAAGAGAGCATGTATCTACAACAAAGAATAAAATAGGTTTGAAGGGAGGGTGAGAAATCTAGAAGATCTTTGGAAGCTATAAAGCAGATATGTGGATTTGTGGTAAATGCTAAAGAAGTTTGGCATGGTACCCCCTAAGGAATCTGAGGAGAAAGGGCTCTAAGAAGGTAATAGGGTTGTTCCTGAAGAATCTCAACAGATAAAAATGGTGGGCAGGCATCAAATGTGGAATCAAATAAAAATTAAAAGTTCATGTTGAAGACTTTTCTATATTTAGCATGAATTATGAACATCCAAGTGATTCCTCCCTATACAGCAAAGTGAGAATTCTTCTCTAACAAATAAGGAGCCCATACCAAAGAAGAAAGTGTCCTTCACAGTGGTATTAAATCATTTAGGGATAATGTGATTTTCTTTTCTTGATCAGCTAAAGGCCAAGTGCAGGAAGGAAGATGCTCTACTTAGGACCACGTATATGCAGCCACTTGTAATAGTCTCAGATGAAAGGAGTCACCAAGAAATATGAAGAATAGGAAGAAAGCCATCAAAAAAGGGAAATGTAATAACTTATAAAAACAAGAACAGCAGAAACAACAAAAACATCTTATGACTAGGAGAACTCCTTGCACTAAGTGTTTGCAGAGAGAAAGCTGGGTTAGGTAGCAAATGGGTTTCAGACTTTTTCATAGCAAATAATCTGCAGGAAGACTGTGCAACAAAGCCTTTAATGGTCACAGGAAAATGAGCTTAGAATTCTCTGTCAACCAATCTATTTATGAAGTGGATGGATATATCAGGAAAAGGGGTCTAAAGAGTTTCCTCGGAAGAAGAGAAGTAGACCTCAGTTTAGCCTCAGTGGGTTCTTGACTTTTGCTTCAGAAAAGAATTTCAGGGCATATCAGAGCACTGTCAGAGGTTTATTCAATGAAAGAAAACAATGGGGCCATATATACACCCAAGGGAAGAGGAAGTATGGGTACCCAAGATTGAGACATGCTTTTGAGTCTTAGCTCTTCTTTTAAGGAAACTTGTGAGGAAAGGGCATGGGAGAGCCTATGGGGATGTTGTGAGCCCCGTGAGCTCAGTTTCTCTGGTCCTGGACCACAGTGTTTATGGTGGTCTGGTCTTCTTCCAGCATCTGAAAGCATTGTTGGGACATTGTCTTCTCTCTCTAGATGCTATTTGGAGTGTATCTATATTATAGGTTTCTTTAAAAATACATCTCCCTTTGCTTTATCTACTCTATGTGCAGGCTAACAGTGGACTTCATCTTTAATCTAAATGAGGTAATCTTCATAAATGGGCAAAAGTAACTCTTCAGTTTTATAGATTTCCATTAAATTTGGGAGTGACAGGCCTACAGGGAAAAACAGGGTAGGGGAGTGAGTTTGATCATTGGGTGTTTAGATTTAGAGCTATAGTCTCTTTATACTTCCCCTTTGTCTCCCTTCTACCTATCTTTATTTCTTCTATCTTACCTCTGATGGAGTAAAAATGAAGTCACCCAATGACTCAGAAGCTTTCCCTGGAAATTCCTATTTCAGTGAGTTATTTGAGGAAATACTTTTGGGGGAAAAAAAAACATAAAAGAGGGAAATGTGATCTAGGAAATAGTGGACTCACTTCCTACAAGAGGGTGGTAAGAGGATGTCCCAGAATAGTGCCAAGTACCAATAACAAATTGAACCAGGAAGGCAGGAAGGAGGATGGCGGGTGATGAGGGGGGCGGGGATAGTAAAAAACATCAAACAGATGCTATGACTAAGAATTTGAAATAATTGAGGATTTGATGGGGTAAAAAAATAGAAATTTATATTAATTTGTGCCCAAAATATTTTCTATGGAGAGACATGGAAGTGGCACTGGACACATCAAAGAAAGCCATGCCATTATATAGAAAGCAGTCTTTCAACTCTTAGAATCCCCTAATAAAAATAATGAGCAGTACAACTATGGTAGTGAACATAATGTTTGTGTTTAATCTTAGAGCTGTAAAACAGAAGGTTCAGAAGACCACAGGGAGGTGGAGGTGGGTAGAGAGAAATAGAATTTTGAAACCTCTAATAGTTGATGATTTTTTACAAGCAGAGTCAAGACATACTGTTTAGGGCAAATGGATAAAACAGAAGTTTAAGGAGATTTCTGAAGTAGAGGGTAAGAGATTATAGCAGGTGATAGATGTAAAAACTTGCATTCCTATCAAAAAATAGATCAATGGACAATGGCTACATTTTATGAACCAAGAAAAAGTGTTATAAAAATTTTTCGAGCCAGGTGTGGTGGTGCACACCTATAATCTCAGCCATTTGGGAGGCTGAGGCAGGAGGATTGAGAGTTCAAAGCCAGCCTTAACAAAATTGAGGTGCTAAGCAACTCAGTGAGACACTGTCTCTAAATAAAATATGAAATAGGGCTGGGGTTGTGGCTCAGTGGTTGAGTGTCCCTGAGTTCAATCCCTGGTACCAACAAAAAAGAAAAAATATTTTTGAGAGTGTTGCAAATCAGTAGCATCAAAACCAGAAAATAATAAGATAATTTTTGCTTCTGGAAAACCAGAAATTTTAGTGGGTATGGAGATATTAAAAAAAAGATGTATTTTTAGTAAAACTGAAAACCATTAATTTAAAGGAAAGCAAAGACAAGAATGACACGGTTTGTGCAAACAAACTATAAGGAACACCTTTTTTTCTTATTAAATCAGATATTAATCTTTTTTGTTGTTTTGTTTTGTTGTTGTTGTTGTTTGGTTTTGGCCTTCAACAAAGGCATAGACCTCATCTCATTAAAAGCAATGTCTCTAAGTTTTTGAAGGTTTTTGATCTAGTAAACAGCATGTTGACTGTGGTTAGTAATACTGTGTTACTTAGTTGAAATGTGTTAAAACAAATTTATGTGTCTACCTCCCACCCCAACCATAATGACATATAACTATGTGTGGTAAAGCATGTGCCAATCAATTTGATCTTGGTAATCATTACATGAAGCACTCAAATCATCAGGTAGTAAACCATGAATATATGTGATTTTTGTTGTATCTCAAAGAAACTAAGAAAAAAAATGCCATCATCTTATATTTTGCCATGAGAGAGTAGAAAGTGGGGAGGAAAGCTTGCTCTCTGTACCTGCATGATGTACAAAAGACCCTCTCTGATCACAAGGAAGAATCTATTTTACTGTCACTAAAAATAACAAATTAAAAAATTCAATAGGAATAAAAAGGAAAAGAAACAGTCCTTCAAATATTCAGTTCTGATCCTGAGAAATTAGCAAGTTTACATGCTCAGGGACAAAACTGAGACAGTAGAGGTTCAGAAATTTGCATTCGGTTGGTCTGTTAGTCTCTCAGGAGTCCAGTCCTCATCATAATTCAGAGAACAGAAGAGGAGCAAAGTCTGAAGAAATAAGATAATGGACCTCTTTTCTGATGCTTCAAACATGCTAAAAGGAAATGTAAATAATAGATGAGCGAGGCATTTTTTCCCATTTTTTTTTTTTGTGAAGTTAAGTAGGTATAAATACTAAAGTAGAAAAGTAGTAAAAGTTGAAGTTAGAGTAGTTTAAGGATAACAAAGAAAGAAAACAGCAGGCATAATGTGCATTTTTTTAATGGTTCTTTCCAAAGCCATCACACTGCTACTCAGTGTATGAAGATGCCTATTTTGTGACGATAGTGGTTCAGAAAGTTCATGTGTCATTTCTGGACTCAATAAATACTAGTGATGTTTGATTAAATGCAAATTTTAGAATAAATACTCCTGTTTTAAACCAAATTAAAAATTCTCATTTCTCTCTATAATTAATTTGTTGTGAATCAATTTGAAAACTTTAGTAAGTAGAATTATCATGCTTTATTTAAGGTAAATTAAGGTTCTATGATAGTGGAAATAGAATGGATGGCAAAAATTGGATATGTATGTTTTCAAAGATTGAAAAGCCATGTGGAAATATTAAACCCCTTTTCAACTGCAAAATAACGTGTTGAATTGACTATCACTGGGAAGCAGAAATCAAAGGATAAGGAATTAGACTTTATAATGAGAGGATATGGAATGAAAAAGTGGCAAAATAGTAAAGAAAATAGGAACTATCTAGAAAATTTTCAGATGTTACTTTATTATTTTATTCCTTTTTAAGCATCATGACCCCTACACTAATTACATTCCTCCTAAATAATAACCATTCTGTGTTCTTCAGTTGCTGTCCTTGTTGGAGTGCTTAGACGGGCTATTGCATTCTACAACTTTAAGTTGTATTAATTTAAGTACATAAAACAGGAAAGAAGGGGAAAATATTTCCTGTTGTGCTTCAGATAGGCCTATTAAATGACTATCCCTTTTCTTTTTTGATACTGACATCTATTGGAAAAGAGAAGAATATGTTTGTATGTTTGTTTTTTGAAGGCAAATAAAAGCACGTTAAAATTTAGGTCCAAATTTAAATTAAAAATTATATATATATATATATATATGTATATATATATATATATATATGAAATTAACTATTTTTTTTCTAATTTTTCTAGTACCATTGCCAAAAATTCTCTTTTCTCACTGAAATTTCTTTTTCTCTTGTTTCAAAGATCTCATCACTTTGTGTCAGCCTATTTTTCAGTTATCCTGTTGCACTAAGTTTTGTATCTCTTCTTTCACCAAAGTCATGCTATCTAGATCTGTAGCTTTATTAGTAAGTGTCATTCCCTAGGTTAAAAAAAAGGAAAGTATTGTTTTTAATGACATCATTCTCTAATTGTTCAAAAATAAAAACAACACCCATTTTGCATGAGTTTTCAATCTTAAAAACCTATTTAAAATTAGAAATTGTTGTTGAAAATATAATTATGTCTATTTTAAAACTCATGTACTCTAAGTAATGTGTTCACGATTTAACTAAAAATTAAACTTTAAAAAATGAAAAAGTGATTTTGGCATAAACTCAAGTTTTCCTTGTCAGACTCACTGAAGAATTAGCATCCTATCATTTGAATCAATAATACATAAAGAAAGCTTTTTGAAATAATTTAATTGACTAAATCTGTAAGTGTTCTTTTTAAAAAAATGTTTCTGGAATGTTGTGGTTAAGGTCCAAATCTGTTTATTTGCTACTTGGGCAAAATCATATGCTCAGTAAAGTATATAGGCTGATAAAGATTGACCATCCCTAATCAGAAAATCTAAAATCTGACATGATCCAAAATCTGAAATTTTTGAGGACCTAAATGCCACTAGAGAAAAATTCCAAATTTGACCTTGTGTGATGGATTACAGTCAAAATATAGGTGCACTGAAAACGTTGTATTAAACATCCTTCAGCGTTTGTGTATAAGGAATGCATGAAACAAATGAATTCTGTGTTTAAACTTGGGTACCATCCTCAAGATATCTCATTATATGTATGCAAATATTCCAAAATTAAAAAAATAATCTAAAATCTGAAATATTTATGGTACTAAGAATTTTGGATAAAGAATACTCAACATATATGCAGTTGCTACCCAAATCTGTCCTACAGTGAATTCTATCTAAATGTACCTCGATAATGTGATGGTACTAAGAATTTTGGATACAGAATACTCAACGTGTATGCAGTTGCTACCCAAATCTGACCTACAGTGAATTCTATCTAAATGTAACTTGATAATGTGTTCCTTAAGTGAACTTTCAGACATCTCCATGGAGATTCAGAGCACACAACTTGTTCAGTAAAACATCCTGTGAAGTCTATATTTTCTCCCCATTGAACTGGGTTGGAAACCTCACCAAAGGTTCCATCTTGTTTTGTTTTCCCCCCCATTTGAACTTTTACTTTTACCAATGTAAGACTATCAAGCATGTGATAAGAAAAGTGCTTTTCTTAAAATTTAATATTTTTCTTGCTGGATGCTGGCACATCTCTGCAATCTCAGAACCTCAGGAGGCTGAGGCCGGAGAATCACAAGTTTAAGCCCAAACCGGAAAATTTAGTGAGACTTTATCTCAAAATAAAATATAAAAAGGGCTGGGGATATAACTCAGTGGTAGAGCACCTCTGGGTTCAATCCCCTTCACCAGCCCAAATTTAACTTCTTTCTTTTCTTGCTTAAAAATTAGATTTAAAATTACTAAAGCAATATATGATCATATTACAAGTATAAATAACATACAGAGATTAATATTTGAGCATTTCTCTCTCACTTCTCCTAATACATTTCCCTTCTCTGTGGTGAAACTGTTAACTTTAATTTTCTAATTTTTACACATTTATATATCTCAGATGTATGTACACAAAAGGATTTGCACTTGTTTCTATATATGTATATACATATGCATCTATATATTTGGGGAGGAATGTTAACTTAAGAAACTCAAAAAAAAATACTTTTAAGTACTAAAAACATATATAAAAAATGTGTAAAACAATCCCCTGACAGTTAACATCAAGGAATAATTTTCCTCAGTATTTTATAAAAAAAATTTCAGACTTCTCACATCTGTAAACACATTTACAAACAAAAAAGATAAAACATAATCATGCTCTTCACATTATTTTAAATTCATTAAATTTAGGACAAATTTTGCATAAATAAAAATTTAAAAATGAAGCCAAAGGAATCACTGGCCTTTGAATAAATGTTTGTATACTATAAAGATACTAATTGCTATAAAATAGCTCCAACCAAACATTTAAAAAATGAAGATAATATAAAAGAAAGAAGAATAAAAGCATAATTTTACTTAAACTGCATTTTTCTATGTACACTGTATCTATTTCCTTTTTTTTCTTAAAAATAAGAAAATTTATAAACTCCTCATTCCATTTTTGTTCCTTATTCTATATTATTTTGCTATATTAATTTTACATGGCCATGATTCTGTAATCATAAGTACTACAACTTAGTTGTTTTATGTTCATCTACTTTATATTTATTTCAGTATTTTTCCTATGTTATATTAATAATCTTTTGTCCTTTTCATCTATAGTTTCATTCTGGAACTTGGAGTTATAATCTATGGGCAAGACATATAACTTAATTTGGACTTGTCTTACAGGAGCTAGATCCTACTCATACTGTTCTAAGAAATCAATGTGACTTCACAATTTTTTAGAGTCAATATTATATAAAAAGGCCACCAGATAGAAAATTTATTCCATAAAAGTTGATGACATTTTGTCCTTTCCTATAAAATGAGACATTTCATGCTATTTCTTTGATTTAGGTTTTGTTTTTAAGAAATCTGTGTAAGGATAACCTTTCAGTGAATGCCTTTATTCAACAGAACTATGATGAAAAATCAAATTCAATAAAAAGTGTACACATAGTAAAGATGCTATAAAGAAATATTTTATCTTCTGGGCAGACATAATGGGATGGAAATATTTCAGAAGCTCTTATTGGTAAGATTTGCCTCTCTCCTACATTATTTTTGTCAGTTGTGATGACAAGATGTCCAGATATTAAATGTTACTGGAGAGTGTTTGTATCTGAATGCAAATGAGTGAAAGGCCATAGGGTATCTCCCTCTTCCCCAGCATTTACTGGGACTCAGACTTTCCTCATGCAGTCATTGAGACTTTTAATTTTGTCCTTTCCTTCTCACCTCACCTTACCTTACCTTTCTTTTCACTCCTTCTGGAATCTGGATAAGCAGAATTCTTCCCTCTAGCTTCTAGAAGGCACAAGAAGCTCAGCTGGCCATGCCTTCAGTGTCCATTTCTACAATATTGGGACTACGGTTTGAGGAAATCTCCTGGGTCTGCCACTAGGACTTTCAAAAGAGAATGTGTTCAACCACTTATTAATGGACTAGGATTGCAGCCTAGCACCAAAGTTTGTTCTTCATTCCAACTAAATCAAATGTTAGGGTTTGTTGTTGTTGTTGATAAATCTTGATGTTTTAGGCAATCCAGGCCGATCACTGAATCTACATAATATTGCTGAGGTCAAGAAAATGACTGTTGCAGTGGCACTTTTGGCTATCTCTGTAGGATTGCAAGTAAGTTCACTTAAGCCCAGGGATGGTTCTGGTTGGAGTCCATATGGGAAAGTTTTGACCCATGCTTCCCTGCCTACTGAGAGATACTTACAGATTCCACATGGAGTTGGAAGATGGGTCCACCAGCAATAGTTCTCCACTTCCATATGGGATAATGGCAATGTTATTCCTAAAGCATAGCCAAGAACACCTCTTTTCTGCTCCTTCCTGAGGCTGTGATCTCAAAGTTATAATAAAGACTGAAATTATTGAGGATTTCTTGGCTATGAACAATTAACTTTCAGATGTAGTCCATGCCTCCAAGTCTTTCTGTGAAAAAGAGAACTCTCTGGCATATCTTTGTGTTGGAACCCAAAGAAGAGCACTCTTCACTGCCCTGTTGCAATGTGGTTATGAATTTGAGATTTGATGTTATCCTAGGCTCTCAGTACTTGCTACATAAGTGTCTATAGTGCTGCAACATAGGATTGATTAGATACCTGGTTATTCTTCCATCCTTGAGAGAATCTGTTTCTTCTCAATTGTTGACATTTTCTAAATTCAGCTTATATCAGTGGTAATAAATTTTCCTCATGCATTACTCATGTTTTGTGATATTTATTGCCGTGTTTATAATTGTTTAAAAGTTAACTTAAATGTTAATAAGAGATTGATTGAAATTAATTATAACACACATATGCTAATATGCTAGGATGCTAGGCACCCATTGAAGTAATGTGAAAATCCTATTGCTTAGTGCAACAAAGTGCTGGTTGAATACATCACTAAAGAATGAAAATAGAGGGCTGGGGTTGTGGCTCAGCGGTAGAGTGCTTGCCTCGCATGTGTGAGGCTCTGGATTTGGTCCTCAGCACCACATAAAAATAAATAAACAGAATAAAGGTATTATGTCCATTTACAACTGAAAAAAAAGTTAAAAAAAGGAATAAGAATAGACAAATCTTCCACGCAGAATTCCAAATAAATTACATAAAAACTGTACCCTCAAGAAGGTGGAACTTCCCACACTGGAAGTACAGGGTAACACTGTCCTTTACCTTGGTAAACACTACTTTTGGAAGCTGAAGGTCACTGGATGCTATATGCTCTTGATGAAATGTAATGAAAATGGCACTCAGCCTCTGGATCTTCCCCCTATAGACCACAAATTCAGTAAAAATATAAGAAAAAAATATTCAAACCCAAATATGGTGGCATTTTACAAAATCCTTAACTAGCACTCTTAAAATATGAAGATCTCAGAAAGCAAGAAAGTCTCAGAAACTTTCACAGCCAAGAGGAATCTAAGGGGTCTTGAGTGTGACACAGAATGTAATATTTGTCCTGGTTGAGTTGTTGGAACAGAAAATTATGTTGGATAAAAATTATTCGTGGAGCCATGAAAACAGGATGGACTTTAGTTAATAATAACGTATTAATATTGGTTCACTAATTATGATTTCTGTATCATGCTAATATAATAAACTTTGTATGAGTAGCTGGCAACATGCGCTATACTGTAAAGATGTACTTCACAATGTTTCTGTAAAACTAAAATAAAAATATTTAAACATAAATATCCTGCTTAGCATGCCTCTGTTATTATAAAATATACATGCATGTATGGACATATATATTAGTGAGACATTTAGAATAATATAATATGCTAACCTTGGTTGTCTCCTGATGGTGAGCTCTTTTTTTTTCTTTTTATATACTTATATTTTTATGTTAATAATTAATTTATTGCATAATAAAAAATCAAGTGAGTGCAAAATTATCCTTCTGTCTGCTTTTATTTAATTCATTTTAACAACTAGTTACCTATATTCTATAATGAATATATTTTTTCCCCAAACAAGTGGTCCAGAGTTTAGGTGGATTCTCTCATGTATGAGTCAGCGCTCTGGAAACATTATATTCTCTTTATGAGCTCTGCCAGTGTGCCCTCATTTTCAGTTACAAAATATATGCCAATATTAATTATAAAACAACATGATTTCTTGTTCATATCCAGTACAGGAGAGAAAAAAAAATTTTTTCAACTTTGGTGTCATGGTTTAGATATTAGATGTCCCTCATCTGTGAAACAATGCAAAAAAAGTTTAAAGATGAAATAATTGGATTATAAAAGGCTTAACCTAATTAGTTTGTTAATTCACTGATAGGGATTAATTTGTTGGTAACTGTAGGCAATAGGGTATGGCTGGGGGAGGTGAGTCCCTGGAGGTAGGTGTCCCTTTGGGGTAAATATTTTGTGCTTGTAAACATAGCTTTCTCTCTGCTTCCTGGTTGTCATGACCTGAGCCTCTTTCCTCCCCCACATTCTTCCACCATGATGTTCTGCCTCATCTGTAGCTCTAAGGAATGGAGTTGTCCATCTATGGACTGAGACTTCTGAACTACAAAATAAACTTTTTCTCCAAAATTGTTCATGTCAGGTCCTTTAGTCACAGCAGCAAAAAAACTGACTAAAACACTTGGAAAATGATTTGAGTCAACTCAGGTCACTGTGCCCACACCTAACTTGTAAAAGCTGCCATCATATATTACAAATGTTCCCTGGCTTAGGCCAAGTTTCCGGAGCCAGTCACTGTTAAGGGAGTTGGGAAGGATGGGTTAGGCCTAATCAGGATCCACCTGGAACTAGGAACCAAATCAATTTCTCTGATACATGAGCTGCCTATAGAAGACTGCAACAAAGTGTGCTATCAACCTCTCATAAATCTGCTGATGAAAACTAGCTGATGATGTTGTCAACTCCCTCTGCTCCAAGTGAGGGAATAGACACCAATTACCCACAAACTACATGCAATTAAGACCTTCGGTATCATAATTCTGTCCAATTACACAAACTAATGATGTAGTCAAGCACTCTGGAAAATCTATACTTATAAAGAGATAAGGGATAGAAAAGGATGCTAGAATAATAACTTTGATAAATATCTCCCCATCCAAAAATGAAGCATCACCTATGGTCAAAAAGAGCTCCCATCTTAACATGTTGGCCTTACAGGTGTCAGCAAAAGATAGCAGCTTTGGCACCATTACGCCTGCTGTTTATTTTTATACAGACTGTAAGAATAGGCTTTAGCATTTTAAATGCTTTAAAAAATAAAAAGAGTTATATTATATGACACATGAAAATAACATGAACGCCAAATCTCAGTGTCCATAAATAAAACCACATTGAGCATAGTCACATTCATTTGTTTACATATTGTCTCTGGCTGCTCTTGTACCACACATTTGACAGGGTTGAGTAATTGTGTTAAAGGCCATCTGGGCTCCAAAGCCAAAAATATTTACTGGCCAGTGCTTTATAGGAACTGTTTGAAGACCCCTGACCTACAGTCAATCAGGGATTTTGCTACTCCCCTTAGTGGGGGAGATCAGCAGTCTCTACAGCCATGTGTCTGCCTTCTTGAGGCCTCTTCTCCTCCTTCCTTACCTACCATCCTTCTTCTGCTTATCCTCCTGGAACCATTGACAGTCAAATAGAATTTGCCACTAGAACAATTCCTTCAAATGCTCTGATACAGAAAAAATTACAGTAATTAATCTAATTCCAAACCTAAAAATTATCTTCTATTCTATTGCCTAATGCCAATTATTTCCAACTATTTTGTTCCATAGAGCCTATCAGAATTTCTTTTATATGAGTGGCATTGAAGACACAGGTGTCCTGTTGCAAAGTTCAGAAATTTGCCAAGAAAGCATTTCCAACTGTCAGATTAATTTTAGGTGACTTTCTTTCATATCCAGCATAATTAAAGCATCTTGATTCTGTTGTTTTAGAAGCACATGTTTCTGACACCCCAATACTGAGTGTGGGCTCCATCTAGTGACAGAGCATGAATACTCTTGTACTTTGCATCCTGTGTCTTAGAAACTGTTTCCACTGCCTCTTGCTATGAAAATGCTTATGTGCAAAAAGTAGCCTGCCTCCTAATGATAGTCTTCCTCTTAAATAATTAAACAGGGCAGAGCCAAAGGGAGATAAAATGTTGCTGTTGATACTCAAGCTTCTGAAATCTCTCTTGAATTTCAGGTTAGTACTTTCACAATTTCTTTCTTGGCTCTATAACTGATTACATTTTGGACAGCACATACTGACTAACTAGGTGGTTACCTAAAATTTTTGCATTTAAGAACTCACTAATGTTTCGTAGATTAAAACAAAAAAAATTGATCTAACCATCATTATATAAAAGACTTATAAAGGCTCCCTTTATTGTTGTTATTTCCCATGGCATTTCCTGAATCCTACCTCCCTTCTTTTGGACTTATTAGGACCTGAGGAAGACCTCAAGCATAAGCTGAAAATATCCTATGCCTGCAGTAGGGTTGCTAGATGTGGTTTAAAGTCCAAATCAGAGTATATGGACCCAGAGGCTGCCCAGGCTGGCTAATGGTATACTAGAATACCATTAGCTAGTACCGCCAGCCACACTGTGCAATCAGAATATGCAGCAGGGTCTGCATGGATAACAGGTCGCAAAGAGCCTCTGCATCTGTATGTTTAATGACATATTTTGGTCCTTTCACAGAAGGTCCTGGCACCTTCTCTGACACTGTATATTCACTGAGGTGTGGTATTTCTATTCAGACAGCCCATTACCTATAGATAAGATTGTTGTGTGCTACTGAAAAGGGTTTGTTTACATCTCATATTCATTAAGAATACAGCATTTAAAGTCAAGTTCAGCTTAGTTTCTGAAACATCTTCCCAAAGTGAAGAACTTGGAATTTTAAAGATGTATTGTTATACAGTTGAAAGATACAGGGGCTGATGATGCCAAAGCACTGGTTTAAATTTCTTGCTTTAATTGACTTAAGAGAAACTCCTACAGTGGTTGAAAAGCTTTCAGGTTAGCCACAGTGATCTTGATTATACAAACTTAAGTACATCTGAACTTTGGGTTTTCACTAAGATCTGATAACCCAGTAAGTGTTTAAAATGTGTTACAATTGTCTTTAAAAAAAATGTTTTATTTTTGTTTTTACTTCGTAGTGTTTTGAGGTTGTAAGTGCCTTCCAAATATGTAAAGTTTAAGCATGATTAATTCTATTCTTTAAGCAGGGGCTGGTTGTATGAAGCAGTGTGAGAGTTCCTGGTGTCCTCTGGTGCCACTCACTCTAGCTTGCCCTGCAGAACAACATTTTGCCATGTGCCTACTTATTGTTGGATACAAAACTCTTCCTAGATATTTCTTTTAACTACATAAAATCTGAAGTAAACTTTATTCCATGATTTCTGATGCAAATTATATTGAAAACTAGTTACATTAATAAAGTAATATTCTAAAATTATGCTTTATATGAGTTTTTTCCTTCAAAACTGCATGTGATCCAAACTCTTCCATCATTCTTTCTAAATAGTGTTTTAAAACTCTCCACATATATAAAGATCACAAATATATAAAGATCTCTTTATATATTTAAATGAGGTATTTTTAAAACTTTATTGGACGTTGTTTGAATCTACCAAGATGAAACATATTTGCTTAGAATTGATAGACACAACTGAAATGTCAATTAAAAATATCTAAGAATCTCCAAATGTGAAAAAGAAATATAATTTTCTTTCTTTTCCCTCTAACTCACTACTGGACATACTACTTGAATGACTCAGAGCCATCTCATACTCCAAAGTCCCTGAATTGAATTCCTGATTACCCTGACTGCACTGCCAATCTTGTTCATTCTAGAGACCTCTTTATCTCAGTTGTTAGAATTGCCAAACTTCTACTTGCTCAGGCAAAGAGCTTTGATCATCCTTGACTCCCATCTTTCTTGCATTCCCTAGTTGAATCTCCCAGGAAGTCTCAAAATATATTGAGGAAAGTGACCACTTCTCCCTATGTTGCCTGCAGTCTGACACAGTCATCATCTTTTCTGTTCTGGTTGCCCACAGTACCATCCTAACTGACTTCTCTACTTTTTCTCTCTTTCCCTTTAGCCTCTTAGTCAAAAGCCACCAGCAAGATCAATTAAAATTTTTTTTAAAAAAAGTTGGAACATGTTTCTACTCTTATCACAACCTAAAATTAGCAATTAATTTCACTGAGAAGTAAAAATTCTTACTGTTGTCAAAGAGCTGTGTATGGTTGGCACCCTGTTTCTTTCTGAACTCCTCTTCTACCACCCCTCCAATTCCCACTCCCCAGATGTTCTTTGTGCCTAGAACAAGCACAACCAGCATGGCTACCCTTCATCAATTCCATGCTTTGCTCAAGCATCTCCTTGTGATTCTCCTTAGTAGAGCAACCTGCTCTCCTCTTCTTGTCCAACACAACTGATTCTCCTTATCGGCTCTATTTTGTCTATTTTTTTCTATCACATTTTCAACATCTGTATAATAAATCTTCATAATGGTTAATTTGAATTCTCAACTTGATTGGATTAAGAGGCTTATAGTGTCAATCAGGGTGTGTCTAGGAATGATTGGCATGTGGGATAGCCAACTGAAATGGAGACCCTCCCCAAGTGTAGGCATCACTGTCCAATAGCATGATAGCCTGGCTGGAATAAAAGTTGGACAACAAGGAAGCAGCAGCTGTTGCAAGCTTGATTCTTCTTGAACCTGGTTTTCCATTGCTGCTGTGATCTCAGAGGATATCAGACTATCTCTTTTTCACTCTTCCAAAGTGGACTATGCCAGTGATTTTCCAGAAACCTTCAGTTTCAGACTAAGCTAGCACCATTGGTCCCTCTGTTTCTGGGGCTTGAGCCTCTTGGACTGCACAGCTACTGGTTCTTCAAGCTTTCCAACCTGCAGACGGCCAGTGTGGACTATCTAGCTTCTGGTTGTTAAGTCAACCTAATAAATCCCCTTTCTATAATTTATACTTTCTATTGCTTCTGTTCTGCTAGAGCACCCTGACTAAAACAGAAATAGGCACTGAGAAGTAGGGTCCTCGCTGTTCCTAACTTGACCATGTGGTTAAGAAACTTTTTGAACTTTTTGAAATTGGTTAGAGGAATTTTGAGATGTTTAGCAGTGCAAGCTGGAAACACTTTAGGTTATTGTAAGCGGAGCTTAATGGCCAATTCTGGTGGGAGCACAGAAGACCAGAATGCCAATAGGATCATGGTTATTGAAGACAGGGTTCAAGAGGGTTCAGGAAAAAAATGGGGGGGGACTCTATTGGAATTTGGAGTAGAGGTCATTTGGGTTATCTTCTGGCTGAGAAGTTGTCTGCATTTTTTTCCTGTCCTGAGACTTTCTATGAAGCTGATTTTAAAAGCAATGGGCTTCTTAATCGGGCAGAAGAAATGTAACAGTATCATAGCATTCAGGTGTTGGTACGGATAATGCTGGAAGCATCTAGCAAAATTTATTGTGATAATCAGGAGAAGAGATTTGAAAAACTTTTCTTTTTTTCTTTTTTTATTGGTTGTTGAAAACATTACAAAGCTCTTGATATATCATATTTCATACATTAGATTCAAGTGGGTTATGAACTCCCATTTTTACCCCAAATACAGATTGCAGAATCACATCGGTTACACATCCACATTTTTACATAATGCCATATTAGTAACTGTTGTATTCTGCTACCTTTCCTATCCTCTACTATCCCCCCTCCCCTCCCCTCCCATCTTCTCTCTCTACCCCATCTACTGTAATTCATTTCTCTCCTTGTTTTTTTTCCATTCCCCTCACAACCTCTTATATGTAATTTTGTATAACAATGAGGGTCTCCTTCCATTTCCATGCAATTTCCCTTTTCTCTCCTTTTCCCTCCCACCTCATGTCTCTGTTTAATGTTAATCTTTTCCTCCTGCTCTTCCTCCCTGCTCTGTTCTTAGTTGCTCTCCTTATATCAAAGAAGACATTTGGCATTTGTTTTTTAGGGATTGGCTAGCTTCACTTAGCATAATCTGCTCTAATGCCATCCATTTCCCTGCAAATTCCACGATTTTGTCAATTTTTGTGCAGAGTAATACTCCATTGTGTATAAATGCCACATTTTTTTTTATCCATTCATCTATTGAAGGGCATCTGGGTTGGTTCCACAGACTAGCTATTGTGAATTGTGCTGCTATGAACATCGATGTGGCAGTATCCCTGTAGTACACTCTTTTAAGGTCTTCAGGGAATACTCCGAGAAGGGCAATAGCTGGGTCAAATGGTGGATCCATTCCCAGCTTTCCCAGGAATCTCCATACTGCTTTCCAAATTGGCCGCACTTCTGAAACGGAAATGAGGAAAAACACCCCATTCACAATATCCTCAAAAAATAAAATAAAATACTTGGGAATCAACCTAACAAAAGGAGTGAAAGATTTATACAATGAAAACTACAGAACCCTAAAGAGAGATATAGAAGAAGATCTTAGAAGATGGAAAAATATACCCTGTTCATGGATAGGCAGAACTAACATCATCAAAATGGCGATATTACCAAAAGTTCTCTATAAGTTTAATGCAATGCCAATCAAAATCCCAATGGTATTTCTTGTGGAAATAGATAAAGCAATCATGAAATTCATATGGAAAAATAAAAGACCCAGAATAGCAAAAGCAACTCTAAGCAGGAAGTGTGAATCAGGCGGCATAGCGAAACAGATGTCAAACTATACTACAGAGCAATAGTAACAAAAACAGCATTGTACTGGTACCAAAACAGGCGGGTGGACCAATGGTACAGAATAGAGGACACAGAGACTAATCCACAAAGTTACAACTATCTTATATTTGATAAGGGGGCTAGAAGCATGCAATGGAGGAAGGATAGCATCTTCAACAAATGGTGCTGGGAAAACTGGAAATCCATATGCAACAAAATTAAACTGAATCCCCTTCTCTCGCCATGCACAAAAGTTAACTCAAAATGGATCAAGGAACTTGATATCAAATCAGAGACTCTGCATCTGATAGAAGAAAAAGTTGGCTCCGATCTACATATTGTGGGGTCGGGCTCAAAATTCCTTAATAGGACACCCATAGCACAAGAGTTAATAACAAGAATCAACAAATGGGACTTATTTAAACTAAAAAGTTTTTTTTTTTTTTTCTCAGCAAAAGAAACAATAAGAGAGGTAAATAGGGAGCCTATATCATGGGAACAAATTTTTACTCCTCACACTTCAGATAGAGCCCTAATATCAAGAGTATACAAAGAATTCAAAAAATTAAATAATAAGACAACAAATAACCCAATCAACAAATGGGCCAAGGACCTGAACAGACACTTCTCAGAGGAGGACATATAATCAATCAGCAAGTACATGAAAAAATGCTCACCATCTCTAGCAGTCAGAGAAATGCAAATGAAAACCACCCTAAGATACCATCTCACTCCAGTAAGATTGGCAGCCATTATGAAGTCAAACAACAACAAGTGCTGGCGAGGATGTGGGGAAAAGGGTACACTTGTACATTGCTGGTGGGACTGCAAAAACTTGAACTTGAAAGAGAGAGTAAAACTGGGGCTAAGGAAGTTGCAGTTGTTAAAGACATTATCCCCACTAAACAAATATTAAAGACTTTACCTAGAGACAAGAAGAAAGATGGCTTGAAGGCATATCAGGAGCTAGCAAGACCAAACCCAACTCAAGCTCTAGGGAGTAAAAGTGAAAATTCTCTTGAGAAGAGGGCAGCGGGGCACCCTTCTTGCACAAGGTGGCATAAGAAATTTTTTCAACATGCACAGGCACCCAGACATTCAGAGGCTGCTGTAGCAAGGGTCCCTGGAGGCTTGGATAATGCTTGAGATGGTGGCAGACCTTGGAATAAACCACATGGTGCTGGTTCTACAGGAATGCAGGATGCTGGAGTTAGGGGGTCATGGAAGCTTCCACCAAGATTTCAAAGGAAGGCCTGGGAGGCCAGGAAAAATGCAACAGGAATGGAGTCCCTGTGTGTATCCCCTGAGAAGTCAAAATGTAGAGATGTGAGGAGAAAGCCAAAACTGCAGTGGAGACCCCAGATATTAAGAAATGCCAGTAAAGTGGGACATAATTTGAGGAAATCTGCAGGGATTGAGCAGAGATAAGCCAAGAAAAAAGCTACTTGGTCTGCAACCCACAAGGCCACAAGGGCACAGTTACACAAGGCCTTTGGAGAATACATCATGATGCCTTGTGCCCCAGATGCAGGACACAGAACTACAAGACCTGTTTGCCCAGCTGGATCTTGGTCTTGCTTTGGTCCTATCCCTTCTTTCTATGCCGTATTTTTGTATGGAAATGTTTACTCTGTTTCATTATATGTTGGACACTTGTAAATTGCTTTTAATTTTACAGGAGCTCACAATGTGAGATTTGCCTTGAACCTCAGAAGACTTTGGACTTGAACTTTGAGCAATCGAAGAACTATTGAGACTATGAGGACACTTGAGAATAGACTAAATGTATTTTGCATTGTCAGATGAGTATGAACTTTTGAGGGCCAGGAGCAGAATGTTGTGGTCTGGATGTGAGGTGACCCCCAAAAGCTCTTATGAGTGAGACAATTCAAGAAGGTTCACAGGAGAGATGATTGGGTTGTAAGAGTCTTAACCCAATCAGTGGATTAATCCTTGATGGGATTAACTGAGTAGTGGGAGACAGGTAGGGTGTAGCTGGAGGAAGTAGTTAATTGGGGGCATGGCTATGGGGTATATATTTTATATGCGGATAGTGGAGTCTTTCTCTCTCTGTTTCCTGATCACCATGATGTGAGCTGCTTCCCTCTGCCACCCTCTCCCATCACGATGTTTACCCTAACCTGAGGAATGAGCTGGTCTTCTGTGGACTAAGACCTCTGAAACTGTGAGCCCTCAAATAAACTCTTCCTCCTCAATAATTGTGCTGGTTGGGCCCTCTAGTCACAGCAGTGGAAAAAAGCTAACTAAAACAACCTTTATTTTGTTTATTTAACAATTGTATTCTCTATGAGAATGTACACAATGCCTGGAGTTTTTGTGTGTTTTGTTCACATTTGAAATCCAAACACCTAGAGTAGTGCCCACCACAGTAGAAACACAATTATTGAAATTATTGAGCAAATCAATGTTATAAATAAGCTCTTGTGTGTGTGTGTGTATATGTGTGTGTGTGTGTGTGTGTGTGTGTATAGTATAGATTCCATTTTGTTGTAAAATAGTATCTTTAATTCCTTACTATGAAGTGTTAACATGATTTCAATTTTTACTATTTTAATCTTTGATAACCAATGCATACATAAATATTTTTTACTTACCCATTTGAAGGAAAATTGCCCTTGAGTTTTAAAATGACCCTATTAGCAAGGCACAGTGGCATGTGCCTGTAATTCTAGCAACTTGGGGGACTGAGATAGGATGATCATAAGTTTGAGACCAGTTTTGGCAACTGAGTGAGACCCTCTCTCAAAGTAAAAATTAAAAATCTCTACCACTGAGTGTGTAGATCAATGGTAGAGTGCCCCTGAGTTAAATCCCCAGTGCCACAAAAAATAAATAAAAATGTATCAAGTTTGTGTTTTATCTGTTTTAAGAGAATATATTGCATATTGATTTAAATAATATAATATAAAATAATATCATGGAAGTAAGAATGAGTAAACACCAGAAATGATACTATATGATTCTATATAATTACTTAAAATCCTTGCATTTTTCCCTACATATAGATTAACGTGCACTTTGTCTATTATCTATGTCATTTGTTTTAAAGAGTTATAATGAGTAATATAGAAGTGATCATGTTGAGAACAATAAAACTCTATTCATGTGTAGTTTTACCCTATTAAGATATTCTCTAACTCTTAAGAGTTGTAGTTACCATTCAGACTCATTCATGTTGACATTTGTAGCAACTGAGAGTGGAATAGAGATTATATTTTATTATTTCTAATCACCCTGATGTAAATCACCATAGAAAACTGAGGATATCTTGTTATGGGTTAAACATGACTTGTGACCCTGAGACCCATATTGAAGTCTAATCCCCATTGTGAGGTGCAAAGGAGGTGGAAACTTGATTCATCCACGTACTTCAAAGTGGGATGTTTTGGGAGATGATTGCAAAGAAAATCACAGGGTGAATCCTCCTGACTGAGTGTTGATGGATTTAAAAGAAGGAGGAAACTGATCAGCAGAGAAACAGACACAAGTCACATTTCTGTCTCTTGCCAAATAGAGGATAAGAACAATGTCTTGTTATTCTGTGCATCCCTCACAATAAGAAGGGTGTATGGTAGATTTATTACTCATGTTCTCCAGAAAGACAGAACCAATAAGATGTGTGTGTGTGTGTGTGTGTGTGTGTGTGTGTAAGAGAGAGAGAGAGAGAGAGAGAGAGAGAGAGAGAGAGCACAAAAGCAATAATAAAAAAAAAAGAGTATGCATTCTAGCAAGTCCAAAATCTTCAGAGTAATCTGGAAAACTGAAGATCTGTGGAAGAGTTGATTTTGCAACTCTCATTCAAAGTCATCTGCAAGCAGAATTTGTTTCAGGGAATATTAGGCTTTTTTTTTTTCTTTCAAGGCCTTCAACTGATTAAATGAGGCCCACTTGCACTATGGAGTGTAATCTGCTTTATTTAAAATATGCTAATTTAAATATTAATCTCCTCTTTAAAATAGCTTCAGAAGAGTATTCAGACTAGTGTTTTGCCTAATACCTGTGCTCCATGGTCTAGCCAAGTTTGCACATAAAATTAATCATTAAAGCAGGTGAATCAGAGTAAAAATGATAATCACCATCTATGATGAAAGTGAAAGAACTAGAAAACCCAAAGAATCATTGTTTAATCTCTTTTTTAATTGATGCAATATATTTGATTGCCATCACTTTTTTATATATCCTGCTTTCTTATGTCTCTAACTCAACTTGTTTCTCTGCATGCAAATTTCTCAGCTTTTGAATTTCTATCACCTCAGTAGCAAACACATACAGGCATGCGGTGCAATGTAAATACTGATATACTTTCCATTTTGATAGAGGGAATTTTTACTGCAGGGAAGTTTCACAGTTTATCTCAAATGTCCATCCTGGTACAATCAACTGTGGTATAGGTGGTGCATTCTTAAGTATAGTATGATTTCCAGGGGACTGGCCCTTCTGAGATTCCTCCTTGTTCTTGATATTGTAAGGATGGGTGATATATACCTTTCAAAAACAGTTGTTGGGATATATGTCAACAGGTGCCTTCTGAAGGCAATTAAAGCAATTTCTCTAAGAAGCATTTTATTAGGTTTTAACACTTTTAAATTTTAAAAACTTTGCAGGTAAAAATAGATTTCTTATAATTCATAAATGATTATAAAGTATATATTTAAATTGCACTTACCTATAAAATTATTAACTTTTGCCATATTTTGACTTTACTGACTTTATTAATGTTTTGATCTTCTATTTCAGAAACATCTTGCTAAAAACTGCTGAGGTAGAGCTGATGGATAAGTGTCTCTAATTCAAAAACTACCAAAGTTTTGTAGTCTTTTTTTTCCAGGAATCATAAAAATACACACACTACTCATAATCTCTTTTTAGAATTTAAAAAAAATTTTTCCTAGCTCTATACTAGATCAAATCAGCAAATTTTGATATTTGAAACAGTAAATGAGGGTTTCTTGATCACAAGGACTGAAGAATGTTAAAAATAACAGTATTTTTAATATGTCTGCCACCCTTATAAGGCACATAACCATGTTCTAAGAGAAAAGTTGGCCTCAAGAATTGATAATGAGGACTGTGTTTAATGAATGAGATCTGACAAGATACATTTCTTATATTTACAAGGTTCTTTGCATTATTACACAATAATAATCAATTGAATTATATGTGAACATATATTCCCTTATCCTCTAAAGCCTCTTCTTTTTATATATAATATATATGTTCATATATTATGAATATTCTATGTAGAAAGTTTAATTTATACTGTTTTGAAGTATTCTTTTCTAAGAATTCACAAATTAACGAAGTGATACAACAGCACCACAAAACCCCTCAAGTTGGAGCAAATGGAGAATCTCTGAAAGTATCAACCTGCTCCATCCTGCAGCGTGTTAACATTCCCCACCTATGTGACAGAGGCAAAGCATCCCCTCTCAGATTGATGTTGTGAATCAGTATTATATGTGTTAGCCTCACCTCTTTAAAGATTTCTGCTTCCTATTTTCCCTAGGCAAGGCAAAAGTAGGATTTTCTTCTTCTCTCTATATAACTTTTCTTTTTCTTCTTTCTTTTTAAAATTTTTTAAGTGTTCATTCTAGTTGAGAATAAGCCCGGGGAGAATGTAGTAACCCTCTGTTCTTTTCAAGTCCTGGATACATGCCCAGAGATCATGTAGCGAGAAGAAACAAGAGAAATGAAATCTCTTCAGAGGAACTGAAAGCTAGCTAAGCAATTAATCTCCACTTTGTCTCATAGCCCTTCTTTAGAGCCTAAATTTTTTTTTCAGAACAAAATCTTGAAATAATTTGAAAAGTATATTTCTACCCATGTCTGAAAATTTTATCTCATCATAGTTTCCCTATATTTGAACCTCACAATTAACCAGAAATACATTTTGAAAATTCTATCTCAAGTTTTTTCTTCCTTTATTATGTATTAAAAGTTATTATTGAGGAATTTCTAGTTATGATAATACATATGAAATACTGATAGGAATCAAATATAAAAAAGTACAGTCAAGAACCATATAAAAGGCATGATATATGTTCAAATTAGTTGCTTAGAGTATATTTCCACCTCCTCCACCCTCAATTCTAACCTCTGAAAAAAGCAGCATGCAATATTATCCTGAATGTGGGTCTCTCTTCATCATTTTATATTTATTTTTAGGACCAAATCAACTTTATTTGTATTCATGGATATTTTTAATGTTTCCTAGGAGCCCTCATTGATTAAAGCACTGTTTTAAGTCCTGAGATACATTATGCAATTTATTTTCCTTCAGGAAGGAGATTAAAATTTAATTCAGAGGGAGGAAACAAATAAAAGGAAATCAATGATATGCCAGGGCTTTAGAAGCCCAGTAGCCTGAGTGATTCTTCTGTATGAATGGACCTCATTTATTGTACATTCCCTTCACTTTGAGACACATTTATCTGCATAGAACTCTATTCTACAATAAGAACACTGTCTGACCAATGCAAAACAAAACTTTAAGAAATCAAATGTGTTAATGGGAAAGCCATGTGGTGGAACATCTGTTGCTGTTATATAGGGATAGGTTACCTTCATGTTGACATCATATGCTCTGATTTTTCTTATTTTTTAAGTGTTTTCTCCACAATTGTGAAGGTTGTTCATCATTATTTTTTATTTACAGCTGTGATCACAGAGCTTCCCTTAGGTCCCATAGCACCCATATCCTCCAGCAGTGCTTCTCAAACTTGCACAATTAGTATAATCATCAAGAGATACTTTCTAAAATGCATATTCCTGATTCCAATCCAAACCCAGTTGCAGGGCCTACTTCTCCATTAGCTTCACACTTTCAGAAGTCCAAGCTAAAGCACTAATCCAAAACCTTGGATTATATTCTTTTTATATCAACATCATTGTAAAATATAACGTTTAATATGTTTATAGATAAACAAATCTATTAGAGACGAAAATGTAGAGCCCATGAAAATGAGCTAGCACATTTAAGAGAGGAGCCTATAGACTCTGTATTTTAACCAACATTCACAAGAAAGTCCTTGAAACACTGTTGTTAAACACTATTTTAAAATTGTATCCTTTCAGCCAGGCAAGGTGGTGGCACATGCCTGTAATCCCACTGGCTCTGGAGGCTGAGACAGGAGGATCAGGAGTTCAAAGCCAGCCTCAGCAAAAGTGAGGTGCCAAGCAACTCAGTGAGACCGTGTCTTTAAATGAAATACGAAATAGGTTTGGGGATGTGGCTCAGCAGTTGAGTACCCCTAAGTTGAATCCCTAGTTAAAAAAAAAAAAATATATATATATA
>NW_025999905.1:7575317-7579130 GCF_001458135.2 Marmota marmota marmota | reverse complement strand
TATATATATATATATATATATATATATATCCTTTCTGATTTCAGTCAAAGTTCAATCTGGGAAACAGAATCATTGAGTAGTACAAAATAAGGAATTCATTAAAGGAGTCAGAACTTACACAATCATGGGGGGTAGGGGACAGAGAAATAATATTTAAAAATATATTTAGAGGATCTGAGAAGTCACAAGCCTATTCTTCTGATAGGTGACCACATGGAAGGCTAAAAGCTAGCAAGGGGATCTTGGAAGCAGGACAGTAAGGTGAAGACAAGTTGAGGAAGTTTACAGCAGGCTGTTAGCTCTGCACCTACAAGGAGGGCTGGGGGTGGGCACTAGAATCACTACTTGTCACCAGGACCTTCAGCTTGCCAGGTAGGGCATGGGATACTGAGAAGGAAACAGTAGGCAAACTTGAATACACCTAAAGACAATGCCAAGAACCTTTGGATAGCTTCTTTACTTCTTTTTTCCAAATCTAAAAATTTCCCATTCAGTTAACCTGGAAGCATGTAGGAAAAGGATTCTGGGAAACATAGCTCCAGTGTAGCACCACTGGCAATACAAACCACTGGAGAATGATTTACACTCCATGGATTTAGCTAGGTTTGTATAATTACCATGACTCTGTCTTTGCTCTCTATCCTCTCACTTACTAGTTGAGGTATTTGGGAGAGAATTTCTAACCTTTCTGAACCTCATCTTCTTTCATCATATGACACTGGAGTAAGAATACTTACTTCAAAAGATGTAACTGAATGATATAAATAAAAGAAAGGTTTGGTTTGTTTTATACCAGACTGTCAGAGACATGGTAAATATTACTTATATGTTTGTTACTGATAAAGGAGATCAAAATTCAAGTGACTGGAATATAACTGTAGAAATAATTATAAATTTGCATCAAATTACAATTCTATTTGTCATTTGAGTACTTCAGCATATCCAGAGAGAAGAACCAGAATATCAAGAAAGAACAATAATTAGATAGTTTTGTAGTAGCAATATTAAAAGCTCGTAGAAAACAAGGGAATAATATCTTTGATGTGCTGAGAGAAAATAGCTGCCAGTCTAGAATTCTATATTCACAAAAATTATCTTTCAAGAAGAAAAGGTAACTTTGAAATGATCAATCCACTTTTGTTATTTTGTCCATAAATCCAACCTCCTCGGCTCCATCCATTGGAACACTTATTCTATTTCATGTAATACAGTGTTGACTGATTCTAGAATCAGAAATAAATCATTTAAAAATAACAAGAGCAAAGTATACTTTATATGTAACAGATCTACCACTAAACAAACCTTCCCCTACAGAGATAAAAGTGTGTGTGTGTGTGTGTGTGTGTGTGTGTGTTTCAGGCAGAATGAGAGTAATTGCAGAAAAAAGAACTAAAACCTGAGAAAGAAGAGTAAACATATATATAAAATGTAACTAAGAAGTAATAAATACTAATTGTATTACAAATAAATTAATATTACTAGTAACTGATTCTTTCCTTAAGTTTTTTACCAGGGTACCAGGACTCCTTTCTGAGAGTATTTGCTACAGCAAACATGCAATATTGAGCTGTCTTAGTTTAGTTGGTTACTCCTACTTCTACTTGATTGAAAAAACATTCTAAACTTGACATGTACATTTGATGCTATCATATGAATATTTTATAATGAATGAAAGCCCAAATAATAATACTCAAAAGTCTAGTCTCTAAACCAAGGAAAGACTATGTTCCAGTAATTCTTTCAACTGTTATAACTTTTCTGGACTTGATTTTGAGAATTTATGTAAATTTGACTATTAGCAGAGGCTACCAGGTTTCTTTTAGGATGTGTTTGACAGAGACAAAACTCCTTGTATTTAGCACACAGCAACTCAGAAGAGCTTACATTTTCCAGAATCCTTTGTAGGTAACTGTAGCTATGATAATCAGTTCTTTCAAAGGAGATACATTAAAATGCAATGGGTGCTATGCCCAGGAATACTCTGGGCTGTCAAGTGCCCCAATCCACTTCTACAAGGCTGGACTTGCAGAATGTGGTAGTGAACAACCTCAGACCCTAAGGATGAAGAATTCATCTGGGGATGATCTAGAAATAATGAAGAGGAGCCTAGACCCCTGACACTGCAGACTGATTCATCACATGAATTTCAACTCTTTTAAGAGATAATTTAAATTGTTGCTGAATCTATGCTAAATAAAGCACTAAAAAATGCATATGCAATTTTATAGGTAGAAATATATGTTTTATTACAAAGATTGCTTTTTAGTCTTGAGAGTTCAGTGAAAATGTGTTAATTATTTCTTATGTAGTTGATGGTTCAGCAACTTTCAAATGCTAGTTTATAGTTTAGAAGATAAAGTCATGACCAGGAATGAATTAGAAAGGTCTGAGGGAATGTTTTATGGTGATACACTTAGATAATTTTTTGTATGCCTTGTCCAAATTTATAGGTAATTTTAAGCAATAATAATTATAATAATAATAAACAATGTATTTTTGGTTTTTAGTGTTAATAAAACTAAAACTCAGACTCAGAACAAAGAAAACTAACATATATAATTATTTAATTTTAACATAGAGAACTTGGACAAAATATAGTTGATTGCTTCTTTTGCTTAGACAATGCATTTTTTGTAAACTGTATAGAGCTAAGCCTAGGAAATAATTCAATTATACAAAATTTAAGCCTTGTTTTCATGGAACACTAAGTAATTCTATAATATCTTTCTTTTAGTAATTCATTTGTTGTTGCAATATTTAAGCCACATGTTCAGCTTGTTGTTTAATGTATAAATGATTTATACCCCATTCTCTACCATTTCCAACCATGGCAAAGGCTTAATGTATTTAATATATAATTTTTTGAAAAATATATTTCAGTAAACTCCTGACTAATGACAAGAATGTGAATCAATGGCATTCCCTATACACTGTAGGAATATATTGGAAATTTGGCACAACTTCAAAAGATTAAGCATTTATGTATAAAATGACCCCAATAATTTCCTTCCTTCCTTCCTTCCTTCCTTCCTTCCTTCCTTCCTTCCTTCCTTCCTTCCCTTCCTTCCTTTTTCCTTCCTTCCTTCCTTCCTTCCTTCCTTCCTTCCTTCCTTCCTTCCTTCCTTCCTTCCTTCCTTCCTTCCTTCCTTCCTTCCTTCCTTCCTTCCTTCCTTCCTTCCTTCCTTCCTTCCTTCCTTCCTTCCTTCCTTCCTTCCTTCCTTCCTTCCTTCCTTCCTTCCTTCCTTCCTTCCTTCCTTCCTTCCTTCCTTCCTTCCTTCCTTCCTTCCTTCCTTCCTTCCTTCCTTCCTTCCTTCCTTCCTTCCTTCCTTCCTTCCTTCCTTCCTTCCTTCCTTCCTTCCTTCCTTCCTTCCTTCCTTCCTTCCTTCCTTCCTTCCTTCCTTCCTTCCTTCCTTCCTTCCTTCCTTCCTTCCTTCCTTCCTTCCTTCCTTCCTTCCTTCCTTCCTTCCTTCCTTCCTTCCTTCCTTCCTTCCTTCCTTCCTTCCTTCCTTCCTTCCTTCCTTCCTTCCTTCCTTCCTTCCTTCCTTCCTTCCTTCCTTCCTTCCTTCCTTCCTTCCTTCCTTCCTTCCTTCCTTCCTTCCTTCCTTCCTTCCTTCCTTCCTTCCTTCCTTCCTTCCTTCCTTCCTTCCTTCCTTCCTTCCTTCCTTCCTTCCTTCCTTCCTTCCTTCCTTCCTTCCTTCCTTCCTTCCTTCCTTCCTTCCTTCCTTCCTTCCTTCCTTCCTTCCTTCCTTCCTTCCTTCCTTCCTTCCTTCCTTCCTTCCTTCCTTCCTTCCTTCCTTCCTTCCTTCCTTCCTT
>NW_025999905.1:7567165-7571769 GCF_001458135.2 Marmota marmota marmota | reverse complement strand
ATATATATATATATATCCATCCCCAGAAATTTACAATAATGCATATACATGTACACAAAGCAACTTCATTTATTCCTTGACCTTCTCCAATCTAATAAGATTTTGCGTCATCTTATCACAAATAACCACTTCTGTGATCAGATTCTTGATTGGAATACAATGTTAGTAATTATACCACCAACAAAATCTGCACTGAAAGTATTCCACTTTGAGATCACCACCATCATTTCACAGTTCACTTGTTCTGTAGTCCTCCCTCTTCAACCACAAAAACTCCAGCTGCTATGACCAATCTCTTCCTGTTCTCTAGATTCCATGGTTTTTAGGATAAGCATACCACTAAAGCCAACTTCAGCACCATGGCCCTGTTTTCCTCTATTGTGTTACCAATACCATTTTGAAGCCAATTATCTACTCTTACTTTGCTTTTACCTGAGTTGCTGACTATTGCTGAAGAAGCTCACACAACAGGGATAGCTACTGAGATTCTAATATAATGGCTGCATTTCCTAAATGGGCCTTTGGTGCTGTTTGTCAGTCATTTCCTAGCACATTCTCTTTCCCACTGTCCTAAAGGGTTATTTCACTTTTACTGTTTCCTTCTCAAATGTACTAAA
The DNA here is from genome assembly GCF_001458135.2 of Marmota marmota marmota. Lineage (NCBI taxonomy): Eukaryota > Metazoa > Chordata > Mammalia > Rodentia > Sciuridae > Marmota > Marmota marmota. The sequence continues at coordinate 7,571,152 of NW_025999905.1, read as the reverse complement.
CTTGCTAAATGCTAATTTGTCAAAAACTCAAGAGATAAAAAAGGATTAGTTGTACCCAACTTCCCACTAAATAACCTCACTTTCCATATCTGTTGTTTAATGGTATGATGGTTCTGTCAGAGTTTAGCCATTATCCCAGGGCTCTTCTCTTGAATCCCCTTTTGCCTTCCCACTCTGTGCTTGCAATTGTTTTTCTTGTTAATGTCTTTGAATAAGATCATTCCTATTAGTAGACAAATAAGCTCTAACAACCTTCTGTTGTAAAAGACAAGCGACAGAAAACCTTCCTTGACCTCATATTTGTGTTATTTCTCTATTTCATTTCTTTCCCTTTTTAAAAGATAAGTACGCTCACTATCTCCTCTGTATTTTTCCACATTCTATTTTTAACCCAACCCAATTGCTCTCTGGTCACAATCACTTTCCTGAGATCACTTTTATTAATGTTGCCTGTTAACTTCATGTTGTCAAATCCACTTTCCAGGTCTTGACTGGCACGACCTAGTAGCAATTTCTTGTGATAAATAACAACTGCCCTTTTGAAACTTTCTTCTTTTAGCTCTATTACATCACACTCTCCAGTTTGTTCTCTTGTCTCCCAGAATGCCCCTTTTAAGCCTCATTTACTGGCTGTTCCTTCTTTAGTCAACCTATAAATAAAGTATTTATTCTCTGTCTCGTCACTAGAATTGGGGTTGTTTGGAAAAGAAGTACACTGGGTGTTTCATTTCGTACTCTGTGCCTCAAACCTAAAACATTGTGTCATATTTATTCATTAAATGAATAAAAAATATGAGTTTGTCTGGCTCTGAGGAGGTAGCACAGGCTGCAGTTCCAATGCTACTTGCTTATGAGCTCCATGAGCCTAATAAAGGCCATGTAAGGGCTTTGAGAAGAGAACTGAAATCTTACTTCAGGAGCCTAGAATAATTCTGAAGTTGGTGCTAGAACAATTTTAATTGCCTCATCTTTTAGGACTAAACTTAGTGGTATCTCTTCAGGAAAATCTTCATTGATAATAATACTTAAAGACCAGCAACCCCAAGTCACATCAGATGACTCTTGTTCTAATGTATTTATGGCACTGACCCTTAATAAATATTATTTGTTTGGTATTTGTGTTCTCACACTATTCTTCTAATGTTGAGTCCAAAATATGAACGTATTACATTTCAATATTGATAAACAATTGTTGAATGAATTCATGAATGCCTATTTGTAATTTTTATTTGATGTCTTATGGGTTAAAAATCCAGTGCTGTGTGGTGTCCTCATGCTCTTGAGATTCATTCTCTACCCATCTCGACTCCCTTCTGTCTCAAAAGGCTGACCTGAAGGGAAGCATTCATAGGTATCCTCAATTTTTGGTTTCAGATAAGATTTGGCTAATTGGCCACCCTGTAGAAGATTGGAGAGAGAGAAAAGGAGAGAGAGTCGGGTTCAGAATGTTTATTTCTATAAATCTTTCCCTATGGGGTTGCTTTGTGCTGGCTGCATTCCCTTAACTCCAGGCTGCAATGACTCTAAAGGCAGCCTTCTCACCCCAACTGTCTCTTTGGCTTTTGGGAATCACTCAGACCTTTTTTTTTTTTTTAATTGAGAATATGATAATAGTTTTGCTATGGGTAGATCCACATTACTGCCTTATTCACTGTTTTCTCTGTATCTTTCCCCTGCATTTGGAAATTACTCCTGTATTAGATCATTATCCTATTTTGAGTATACCATCTGCTTTTTGTTGAAACACCGACTGACAAAAATGCAGGGTGATTGCAGAATTTCTGTGAACCAACCACTTTCTGTAATCTTCATTCACTCCTTGTATAGTCTAGCTGGAAATGATTTCAGCTCCTGGTTAGGTGACTATGGCACTATTTTATTATCATTAATAAGAGCCAACTCATTTTTTATGCTTTGTTACAATGAGTTAATAAAGCTTAACCCAGTTCTAGAATCCAAGAGATGAGGAACTTTGAATCTTGTTAATCTTTAAGTTGCATAGCTCAAACTCCACTTTGAAAAAAAAAGTCATTCGGGTTCTGTCCTTATTAAAACATTGTTTTATTTACCAATAATAAAAACAAGTCCACAGATTGAAAAAAAAACTCCATATTTTTGTATGAAGCCATTGTCTAAATTAAGACTCTCAGGGGGCTATAGAAAAAAATTCATATTTTTCATATGTATTTCTAAAGTTGCCTCTTCTTTAAAATAGGGATTTTTCATCTATCCAGAAAAATATTCCAAGCAAAGATATTTGAAACAGAATGATATAACTATTGGAACTGAAAACTTAAAAGTGTTTGAAGCTTAATGAATCACTTAATTTTTAAAAATTGTTTTGCATAAACCAAGGCTCTCTGTTCAAGGAAGTTAGTTACTTTCAACAATATAGCAAATGTAATACTCATGATAATAATGAAACACATTTCTCACTCCTGAGAAATATATATATGTATATATATGTATGTATATATATAATATATACACACATACATATATAATTTATTTATATCACACACACAACAGATGTCATAGCATTCATATTAAAGTGATGTCATAATTTCAATACTCTTCTATCACTTCTCTACTCCTTTAAGCAGTATTTCAAATAAACAAAAAATTTTCTTCACTGTTAAAGCAATAGCCAAGTGTATATATAACAGGATATTACTATATAATGGGATTACCAATATCTTAGTCTATTTTCTTATTTTCACTTATTCTTTTCCTTGAGCATGGTTAGTGCTGTAGTTTTCTTGGCCGTACCTTATAGAAATTATAGACTTTTTTCATATTAGAACAATTTTTCAAATGATTTCCACTGTTAATTATTTGGGTGGGGGTATTGTATGGAAAGAGTAGAGAAAAATGTCAGAAATACTATGCCAACATTCATGAAAATGTTCCATTGCTCTATAAATTTTTTTAGCTCTAGAAAAAAAGAGTGACAATGACAATAATAATAGTATTTGATTTTAATTTGGGAAAAATGTAGGATATATGTAGGCAACAGTCTTATTTTTAAACATGAGAGCAGAGGACAAAAATAAATATTGAGTTTCTAAAATGTAATTATCAAATAAATTTGGAAATCATTGCTCTAAACAAACCTAAGTGGTCAGAGACTAAATTTAAATATATTTTAGATTATTAAACTATATTTTAGTTTGATTCATGCTCTCAATAAATAACATATTGAAATTACAAATAGGAGAAGAATTATATGCAGCATTTTACAATTTCCTATTTATGAAACACAGGTCCTAGACCCCCCAATTCTTATACAATGCAGGTTTTCCAATTCTTTCTTTAAATTAAGCCTTTGGGATTACTCAAGCATGACTGATACACTTAGATAATATCAGGCATTCAATACACATAGTATGTGCCTTTGATTTGCCTGACAAGTGACAACAAGGCTATGTTGAGTTAAGCACAGACACTATCATTAAATGACTATTTGTAGGACCTGTGTATGGTTATTGTCACTCCAGAACAGAACTCTTGTTCAATATCCTGTCTGAGAAGCAGCCATTTCCAGATGCTTCCTAAAAAGGGCAAAACCACCCATAATGCAATTGGATGGACGTGCAGTTCTCCACCCCTGAGGGAAAACACTTCATCCTGGCCCTGAGGTGGGGACACATGCTCTGTTTATGTTCTGTGAGCACTGATGATATCTTCAAAGAATATATTTTAGGGGAGATTTTAGTAATATAGCTTTAACTTTCTAACATTAACAATTTTTCTGATTATAAGTCACCATAGAAGAAATACTAAATTGGTCAGAGTGAGTTGCCCTTCTCCATTTTTCACACAAGATTCTTTTATTTAAATGTATATTAAACACATAGCACCATCTTCCTAAATTTATTCACTTCTTCATATCATATGTGTGTGTGTGTGTGTGTGTGTGTGTGTATATATATATATATATATATATATATATATATATATATACACACACACACACACACACACACA
>NW_025999905.1:7488597-7567154 GCF_001458135.2 Marmota marmota marmota | reverse complement strand
ATATATATATATATATATATATATATATATATATATATATACACACACACACACATACACACTCTATATTTACAGAGTTTAACTTAATGAACTATAGTAGAAGTAAAGTAAATCTACGCATAAATTAAGAGGTTGCCTGTACAATTGAACAATGTCCAGATAATATATAAGTCTCCAAAATAAAACTCTTGACCCACACCTTTGTTGCAGTCAGCTTGGGAAGCCAACCATCAACCTCTACAGTGATCAGTCCAGGAAGTCAAACAATACTCATATGGCAAACATCCTAGGATGATTGACTCTGCCTAACACTCCCAGTTTCCCTATTTTGTCCCCTCCCTTGACTGCTTCAAACTGAGGATCAACAAAAGAAAGCAAAATATGCTACCCAAACTAATCACATGAGAGAGCCCATTTCTTGTGTTCCTGCCTCCAGCAATCTCCATTCCAACAACTTTCAATTAGAGCATATCTGAAGAATTTCTTTATTCACTGTAGGGCTTCAGACTCCTCTGTCTTGGAGTGTCTCCAAACATAAGTGAGAGTGGCTGACTCCTAGCTCCAGCAAGTTCTAAATAAACTGCCTTGGTTTGCAAACATCTTTATTAAAGTTGCAATGTTAATAAGGTATATTAGAATAAGGCATATTTATCATTGCCTTTTTATGGAAAACAGGTGCAAAGAGTTTAACTATTTTATGGAAATGCACAGTGAGTTAGTAATAATGTCTAAATAAGAAACCAAATAGAGAGTAACTTCTATTGTGCTCTTTGTGCCTCATAAAATGGGGTTTTCTGTGTGCCTGATTTCCAGTTCTTCCTTGGTATAGAGTATTCAACTTCAGTGAATGCCTGTGCCTAATGACAAGAAATTCTAACATTTGAATAATATTCATTACTAACTAATATACTCTGAAACACCTTACAAATATCAGTTACTATATTCAGTGACTTACAAATATTTTCTTTAATGCTTATAGAAATGTTTAAAAGGAAGTGACACCGTCTTCATATTTAGGTAAGAAAATTGAGATTCAGACCGATTAAATAATTTGAGGTCACACAATTAGGATTCATACCACTGTCTACTTAATTTTATGTTTCTTTCAGGATCTCCAGCTTCTTCAGGGATAAAACACCTCCTATTTTCATGTGAATCTATTGTTTAGTCTCCTGAGTTGGCCCTTCAAGGACCCACTGGTTGGGTACTTTCTTTATCCTGTCCCTTTCTTTAAGCTGATGGTTGTCATTACCTAATGTCTGGAAGAGAAATATAAGACAATTGATAAACATAAACACCATTCCAAGAATGTTTTCTAAATATGAAAAAAGGACGAGATTCACAATAACTAAGCATCTAGAGATAAGTCTGAGGCAAAAGGTGAAAAGTTGGGAGAGATCTAGAATAGGCTGTCTATAGCTTACCTGTATTATTATATGGTTCTTTACATTAAATTAATCATTTCTTAGCAATAAGTTATGGGGTGCTTGGTAGTAGTCTAAACAGAAATATGCTTTGAACCTTTCAACTTTTATTTTATTTATTTTATTTTATTTCCATAGTATTGCATACTTCATTGTAGAATTTATCTAACACTTTTATCATGACTAATTTCTGTCATGTTTCCTCTCTCTTTATCCCCAGTAATCAGAGTTCTCTTTGCTAGTGGCTCCACTGCATCTTGTTTACTTTCAGGATTTACGTGCTACCATGACTTCAGGCTTTGCGGTAGGCACTATAGTCAGGCACACTCACTGAATATTTGAATCTAGATATAAGTGATCGTAATAGTTGCATAACAGTCTGACTCCAATGTTGTTGAAAATATTTACATCTAGTTATATAAAATCATCAATGGAATACTAAAGAGATGAAGAAGGTAACACCATGTCTAATTTCCTTCCAAACATAAGGGGAACATGTCAGTGAATGAACCATTTTGTAAGTTGGAGGAGGCTTCATCTGATTCAACTTAAGCAACTCTGGACATAAATCTCTGCATATTGCTCTAGTTTCTGCTGAGGACTTTCCCATATCCTGAATCATGTTAGGCCCACAATGGCACAATATGTACTGCTGGAAAAAAATTACATAATCACCATAATTGACAATCTAAACTGACTAGGAAAAAAAGTCCAGCTGTGCGTATTTTGTCATACAAAAAGAGTGTAACCAAGGAGACACTATGGCTACCACAGAGATAAGTGGCTCAGGTAAAAGACCTAGTATGGAGAAGCTGGCCAGCCACCAACAGGCTAGAATAATGCTGTGGGCTGTTTTGTTGTTGATTGTTTTGTTTGTACTTTCACTTTGTTCTGCCTGTCTTTTAATGCCCTTAATTATATGTGCGAAGCAATGAGTATGCTGTCAGTCACTACCTCTCAATGCTATCCCTACTGGAGGTATTCGACGAAAAATATAGTCAAAACCATGAGCTTTATAAAACATTCTGATATGCTAAAAGTTACTTATATTCAATATTTATAGGAATATTTGATACTGGCATTGATGCAGATTTAATAGAAAAGTTACAATAAGCTATCTGAGTAGGAAAACTGTCCTAACTATGGGTATATCCACTTCACTATGATAAATGACTTGATTTTATTGTTGGCCATATTTTTATGTGATTTAAATGAACTCCTCAATGCTTTATGAAAAAACTAAGTTAAATTAGTTATTTCTCTAGTTCAAGATCATTATCTAAGTTTTTTAAATGTATAATGACCAAACTCAACCTTACCCCATTATTGCTAAGTTATTTTTAAGTTCATGTTTACAATCAAGAATCAAATTTTAGGCAGGTCACTTCTTGAAGACTCATTTAAGGAGGAGAGTAGTAATACATGCATCATTTTCCTCATAAGTCTGTTAGAAAGTCAAGTCCTGAAATATGTTATAGAACATTGTAAATTTTGAAGTTCTATATGAATATAAACATTCCTGTATTCATTCATACACAAATATTATTGAGAACCTTTTTTATGCCAAGTACACTTCTAGGTATATGGCATATATAAAAATAAGTAAAATAAATAAGTACTTTCCCAAAATTCATGTGGCTTCTACTCTAGCTTATAAAACAAAAGTTAAATACAATTTGAATTATATACTGCATTAGAATATCAAAGGCTTATAAGAAAAATTGAGCCCAGCAGGTGAGATTAAAGGTCCTGCTTAACTTTTTAATCAACATGATAGATGAAAATTCATTCACAGTTAGACAAGTTTTCAGTATCTAATCAACTAGATCTATATAAAACTTCAGAATAATTATCCTTTGGGGGGCAAAAGAACACTTTCTCTCTTTCTCAGTTTAGCTACAGAGATTGAGAAAAGCATGCCATTTCATATTTTTGATCAATGCCATTTTTTATTGAAATATTATTACATCAAACGTGGCAATTTTGAAACCCTCATCTAACACAAGAGGGTTGAGCACTGAGAGCAGGAGAGAAAAGGATGATAAATAAATCTGTCAACTGAGCCTCACCATATTCTCCTAACCTGTATACCTTAAACATGACTCAGCATTCCATGTCTTGGGTGGTATAAGAGTAAACAAGGAAACACAGCTATTTAAAATTTTGTATATATAATTTTCTTCAGTTGTTTCTTTTTAAAAAATAAATTCAGGTTGCTGAGGTACTAAACTACAAATAATAAAATTCATTCTTTTTAGGATCACAATGAAAGAAGTGAGTTTTGACAAATATACAAAAAATCATATAACCGACACCAAAATTGAGATACAGAATATCACCCTGAAAAAGTTAGAAATGTCTACATGTATCACAGTTATATTACCCCTAATAAAGTTCCCTTTTTGTCTCTCTATAGGTATGCCCCTCCTACCACCCCAAGCCCTAGAAACCACTAAAATGTTAAATGTGGCTCTATTTTTGCTTTTAACAGACTACTACATAAATGTGTTTATAGATGTAATATTTTGTATCTAAGATCTTTCATTTAGTTCCATGCCTTTTAGGGTCATCTAAGTCTTTCCACATATCAGTATTTTGTTTCTTTTTAATGCTGAGTCATCTATCACTGTCACCATCTGCTTGTCCACTCACCAGATGACAGTTATAGGGATTGCTTCTAATTTTTGGTACAATGAATAAAGCTACTAGGTTTAAGGCTTTATGTGAACATCCATTTTCATTTATCTTAGAAAAATACATAGAAATATTGGCTTATGAGTGAGTGTATGTTTTAATACAAAGGAACAGCCAAATGTTTTCAAAAGTGTTTATGCTATGTTGCTTTTCCAGGAAAATGTATGAGAGTTGCAATTGCTGCACATTCTTCACAGTGTCATCATTTGTACGTTTGACTTTTACTTTCTTATAGACATTTAGTGATATCTCCATGGGGTATATTTAAATTTCTCTAGTGACTAATGATGTGCTAATTTGCCATTTGTATCTCTTCTTTGATGAATTGTCAGCTCAAATTTTTTCCAGATTTTTTTAAAGTATTCATTGATTTCTTTAATTGCTCTACAAGAATTATTTTAATATTCTAAACAAATAATTTATATAGGCATGTCATTTACATCAGATATATCATTTTCTCCCAGTCTCTGCCTTGTTTTGATTTTTTATTTCTTTTTATTTGATTTTTTATTTCTTTTAAGAATATTGTTCTTAGTGTATAATTCAAAGTCACAAAAAGATTTTCTCCTATAGTTTCTTATAGAAGTTTACAGTTTTTCATTTTATATTCAGGTCTATGATACAGTGTTTAGTTAGCCTTTGTATGTAATGGAAGTATGGATTAAGGATTCTGTTTTATTGCGTATGGACATCCAGTATTTCCAGCACCATTTATTGAAAAGATGATCTTTTCTCCTTTGAATTTCTTAGACACCTTTACCCAAAATCAATTAGCTATATTTGTGCAGGTCTAGTTCTATAATCCTGTTATATTCTGCATTTGTATGTCTGTTATTTAGTAAAGGATAAAATGCTTTCATTATTATAAACTTGTAAGTAGGTCTTAAAATCAGGTAGATTGAGTTGAGTTTTCTTTCTTTTACAAAATTGGCTTTAGCTATTTTTGCTTCTCTATTTAAATTTTGAAATCAACTTGTTGATTTCTACAAAAAAAGGAGTGTTACTGAGGTTTGGTATAGCTTTTGTTGAATCTATTGTTTAATTTGAGGAAAGTCAATAACTTAACAATGTTGTCTTCCAATCCATTAATATTGTATATCTTTTTGTTCAAAGTTTCTCTGATTTCTCTCATCAGTTTCAGAGTGTTTTATATGTGCAACACATGAATTTTCCGTGTATTTTTCTAAATTTATCTTTATATAGATCATTTTTGCTAATATTGCAAATGATGACATTTCTTTTTTTTAAGAGAGAGAGAAGAGAGAGAGAATTTTTTTAATATTTATTTTTCAGTTTTCGGTGGACACAACACCTTTGTTTTATTTTATGTGGTGCTGAGGATTGAACCCAGTGCCACATGCATGCCAAGTGAGCGCATTACCGCTTGAGCCACATCCCCAGCTCAAATGATGACATTTCTATTTTAATTTCCAAACTTTTCATTTCTAGTATTATTTATATTTACTTTCCTTGTAATTTTCTTCATTGACTATCATGTCATATGTGAACAAAGACATTTTTATTTCTTATGTTGCAACTTATATGGGTTTGTTTTCTTGTTATACTTAATGATGTTCAATGTAATATTTAATTTGAGTGAGAGGATAAGAGAAATATGCCCTGAAGGGCTTGGGTAGAATTTGATATTACTTCTTTATTAAAATTTTTCTAGAATTTGCCAGTTAAGCTTTCTGGACTGGGATATTTCATTCTGCAGAGTTTTAAATCACAAATTAAGATTTCGAACTGTGAAAATTATCTCTTTCTCTTTGAGTGAGCTTTGGTGGTTTATGAGTTTTCAAGACTTTTCCATTTAATCTACAAATTATTGTAATAAAATTATTTTTAATATTCTTTTTACATTTAATGTCTAATCTAGAATGACATCTCCCCTTTTATTCCTATCACTGGCAATTTATCTTTTTTCTTCTCTGTTCAATGTTTCAATTTTATTCATCTTTTCAATAACTCATTTTTAATTTATTTTTAAAAATTTGTTCTAATTAGTTATACATGACAGTAGAATACATTTTAACACATTGTACACAAATGGAGCATAACTTCTCAAACCTCTGACTGTACGTGGTACAGAATCACACTAGTCACGTAATCATACATGTATATAGGGTAATAATGTCCAGTTCATTTCACCATCCTTCTCACCTCCACATCCCTCCTTTCCCCTTACTCCCCTCTGCACAATACAAAGTTTTTCTATTCTTCCCTACCCGACCCCGTTATGGATCACCAATTGCATAGCAGAGAAAACATTTGGCCTTTGGTTTTTTGGGTTTGACTTATTTTGCCTAGCATGATTATCTCCAGTTCCATCCATTTACCTCCAAATGTCATAATTTAATTTAATAATAATAATAATAATAATAATAATAATATTACTCAGCCTTAATTAAATTTATAATTTAATTAAGGCTGAGTAATATTCCATTGTGTATATACCACATTTTCTTTATCCATTCATCTGTTGAAGGGCATCTAGGTTGGTTCCATAATTTAGCTATTGTGAATTGAGCTGCATCCCTGTAGTATGCTGATTTTAAGTCCTTTGGAGTGGATACAAGGAGTGGGATAGCTGGGTCAAATGGTAGTTCCATTCCAAGTTTTCTGAGGAATCTCCACACTGATTTCCAGAGTGGTTGCACTGACTTGCAGTGCCACCAGCAATGTATGAGGGTATCTTTTTCTCCACATCCTTGCCAACACTTATTATTACTTATATTCTTGAAAATTGCCATTCTAACTGGAGTGAGATGAAATCTTAGAGTAGTTGTGACTTACAATTCTCTAAATGCTAGAGATGTTGAACATTATTTCATATATTTGTTGATCAATTGTATTTCTTCTTCTGAGAAGTGTCCTTTCAGTTCCTTAGCCCATTAATTGACTGGGTTATTTGTTTTTTTAGTGTTCAGTTTTTTGAGTTCTTTATATATCCTGTACATTAGTGTTCTATCTGAGGTGCATATGGCAAAGATTTTCTCCCATTCTGTAGGCTTTCTCTTCACATTATTGTTTCCTTTGCTGAGAAGAAGCTTTTTATTTTAATCCATCCCATTTATTAATTCTTGATTTTACTTTTCATGAGTTTTTAGGAGTTTACTTTCAAATAATCCATTTTTCTTTCATTAATTTTATTTTTTCTCTTTTACTTTAATGGATTTTGCTCATAAATATTTCCTTACTTCTGTTTGTTTTGCGTTTAATTTCTCTTCTTTGAACAAAGATCTAGACCAAAGGACCGTAAATTTGAAAAGCAGAAAACAAAACTTTTACAAATTAAGGACTAGGGATCACTCATGTTTCTACTGCTTGATTCCCAGACTATTGAATACTGGCAATAGGAGAGAAGGACCATGTATTGGATACTGATAGAGAATATATACAACACCCTGGAGGACATTTCTCCAGTATGCTAGGTTTTGCCATTTCATACTGTAACTGACTCTCCTAATGACCATCCACCATTTTAATGAACAAGCTACTTCAAGCTTATGATAAGACCAGTTATGATAATTCCATAAATGTGGGTGTATTGTTGAACTTCACCTTCTGTGAAATATGTTTTTTACTAGAGATGAAGTTATGTGGAATCCCTGCGAGGACCCATCATAATTGTGGATAAACCTTTTTATAAGTCCCAGGATGGTGGTTTCAGAAGAAGCATTTGGGACAGGGAAAAAAAATTATATATATATATATATATATATATATATATATATATATATATATCTCCAGAGCAAGTGCCTATTCCTGTGAGAATGAAGTAAGATCCTTTTTATGATGGACACAATCTAACACAATCAACCTGCCACTAGGTATTTGGCTTTTTCTCCACACTGGTGAATTCTGTCATATTGGACACTGAGTGTTCATCTCTGATGTTGATAAGTTGGGAAGTCAGCAGTGGCTCAACATTGGTAAGTGGAAATACATATTTTAGGGCACAGGCATCCTCCTACCATGGCCACATTTTATTTTCATGAGTCTCTTGAATAATGACAAGAATTATAGAATGAGCCATTTTATCTACCTTAGAATTAAAATCATCCCCTATTGAGGTCATACTTCAGTGAAATTCTCATTGACATAAATTATTTGCTGTCATTTTAGAAATGTTTGCCCAAACATATCCCACAGACCTACTGGTCAATGTAGGGGAGAAGAAGTTTATTTTGGCTTACAGTTTCAGAAGTTTAGTCAATTCTGGGCCAACTTTATTGCTCTGGGACCAAGGTGAGCCTTCAGAACATTGTGAAAGAAGGGCATGTTGGAAGAGTACTGCTACATTTATGGCAGGGAGGAAGCAGAGTGGGGCGAGAAGAGAAAGAGAATGGCACAAGCAGAAAGAAATTGGAAGTGGTGACAGAGAAAATGAACCCTTTCAGGGCATGCCACCATGACCCACATCCTCCAGCAATACCCCACCTGCCTATAGTAACCATTCAGTCCATTCAAAATAGGATAGACTGATTAGATCACAGTTTTCATAATCCAATCATTTCCATCCAAACTTTCATGCATTTAACATAGGAGCTTTTAGGGGACACCTCATATCCAAACCATAACAATCACCAAATTTCCAGGTGTGTATTTCCAAGACCCTAAGCATTGAGTCAAAAACCATTAGTCACATTTATAAGTTTATGTAGACAACTTCTCTGTCCAACAGAAAGAACAACCAGGTACATGGTTAACAGTTCTCTTGACTGCTTTTGTCTTCATTGCTGTTCATTAGATCCACCTCAGACACTGAGTGTTCATCTCTTGTGTTGATAAGACTATAGTGTTAAAACTGTTCACATTTGAATAATACCTGCTTATTATACAGAACCTAAGCACTTCAAAGCTCAGTTACTTCTTTTCAGTCAACAAGTCATATAAACTTCTAGCAAAGTAATAGTGTGTGTTGAGCAAGAGTATGTATATTAATAGGAGTAAGAACAATGGGTATTCAGACCACTTTCTCATCTGAATTATTTGTACCTTCAGCACCTGCTGAAGCCCAACTCATACTTCTATTTGTTGATGGCATGTTGCTTTCCACACACAGATTCATGATTTACCAGGTCAAAATATGCCCAGTATAAGATAGGTCCTTTTGGATATTGGAGGCAGCACATCCTTCATTTGAGAGTATTGCTTCAGTCCATGTACTGAGTAAGCTAAAAAGCTTCAAAGCTTCTGCATCAGGTCCAGGCTTCTATGTAAATATCGCAACACTGAGCCCACTAATAGATGGAATTGAGAGAAAATTCCATTGATTGGTGGGCCTCTGTAAACTGCTAGTCTAAAGGGTGGACCGTAGTGAAGGTCTGATTTCTTATGAATCAGTGTCAATTCAGATTCACTAATAAGTGACCCCCCAAAAGTTTTCTTTCCTCTCCTCCAATGCACAGTCATTTTCAAGAAGTTATAGGGCCCTTTGGGGGAAGGAAAATAGTATTAACCACTTTGTCAGAGTAGCAGGGTCTTTCCACAAGAGAATCCATAATTAATTTATTTAAGAGATCTGGGACCGTATACTAATTCATGTTTGGAAATTGATTGTGAGGCCATGATTGTTTTGGCAATTCAAAACAGTTTGGTAGTCAAACTTGATCTAGAGTCTTATTCACTGAACCACAAGTTTCCACTTGTATATGTAAGTAACTTGCTAGTCTACTATTTCAGTTTTAGAAACACAATGGTCAGTTAGACAATAGCAAATATTTCTGTAGATCTGACTAATCTGATTAAAGTTATAGCTCTGGGTCTACCCCAATAACCACATGTACCTTGTTATTGGCCATTAAGTGCAACAACTTGAATCTTACAACATCAGAATCCTTATTATCATTAGGGTTTCTTTTTTAATTGTAGCAGCTTCCTCTATAAAAAATGGCCTGCAGAGAAGAGCTAGTGTAGAATTCATTAAGAATATATGTAAAGGGGAAGATGTACTCCCATCACATTGTTTTTTCTCATTGCCTTAGTAAAGTGAGTGTTTTTAGACATGGGGGAATCTATTTAAGGTATGAAATTGGTAAACAGCTCTTATATGGTAAATCTATTACACCATTCAATTGCTTTAAGGTTGTGGGTTACGCCTCTGCTGCTCACTAAAGAGGAGAAAAATTTCAACTTCATTTGGTATAGGTAACTTTTGGTCTATATGTCAGTCAATCAACCAACAAATCTGATCACCCTTAATCTGTGAACTATTATATTAGATTTGGAATCTCTCCATATCAATAAATCTAACATATTTCTTCTACCAAATATATCCCCATACATATTATCCATGTTTGTATTAATGTAAATGGTTAAAATCATGTTATTTGGGTGTTTATTTTATCTCATTATTGTTCAAGCTGTATCTCAGCTTTTGGGGCCTGCTAGGACTAGAGTTTGGCTATAAAATCTAGGAGCAAGGTAGAAGAATTAGTGGTAGTTCCTCAGCAAGAATAGCAAATCCTTGAAGAACTGAGGGGTTCCTGATCCTCCTTAGGATAGCTACTGTAGGTTCCTGACACAAGGAGAACTTGACTCCTTCCCTCTTCTGCAGATTTAGAATAGTTGCTTCTATTAATAATGTAATCTCAAAAGAATTTGGGGCTTCAAAGTCTTCATCTTCAATGGAATCTGTCCAAAGGTCTCTATTTCAATTTTCAGAATTCCATTCTTTTTCAAAGCATGATGGTAAGTTAACAAAAGAAACCCTGAGAGGTTAAGAATTAAAATAATTTAACTTTCTGTGGAATATCACTAAGAGACTGATTTTGAGAAATCTTGATAGCCACAAGAAATAAGTAGATGGTTTACAGTCTCTTATGTCATCCTTATGCTGGAATTTAAATCCCCGAGCACATCATTTTTTTCCCCAAATTCTCCAACACAAGTAGAAACAGCCAAACGTCCTCATTATTCTCCTTAATTTCACTAACATGACCTAGATGATATATATTCAGTCACACGAAGCTTTGTCTTCCGTAGTCATCTGAGTAATACTTGCAGTGTTATTACTACATTTAAATTTAGTCACATTAGGGAATCAATACTAGGTAACCCAGAAACAATTCAAAAAACTGTAGGGGAAGAAAATGTGTCTTATTTCTACCCTTGTAAGTTCTCTGCTGGGGTCACTATGATAAGAAGATAGACCAACAAGAGAAAAACAGATTTATTAAATATAAATTCTATGTGCCATGGGAGTCTTAGTAAGGAAATAAAGATCCAAAGAAAGGTTAAACCTGGGCATTTTTTGTGCTACAATTAGTGAGTTGTGGAAATTCACAGAAAAACATGCTATGACAAAGAACATCAGCTAAGTGTAGAATCTGGGAAAGACTTTAGCAAGAAGATGTTTCTTTCCTCTGGCTATAGGAGGACACATCTCACATGGGGTATTATGACCTGCTTCAATGGGAAATTGTACCGGTACCTCCTGATTCTCAACATATTAAATATGTCAAGGTGTCATATATTGGGGGAATGTGTCCTCAAACTCATTAAAATGATCTTTAAATTCTGTCCAATTGTAACCATATTTGATATGTTCAATAAGAGCATTACAATGACAATAGAAATGGATATAGATATAGATAACTAGATATCACATATATGTAAATTTTTTAAATGAGGAGTTTATTTTCTTTCTAGCCAGGGCTTGCCTTAATCTGAAGCAGTTATAAGAAAGATAGATGTAGAATATGGAGAACATCCACAAGGAACCCAGAAACATACTTGGGAGCCCACAAATAGAACAGAATTTATGTCACTTCTGTCTGCCTCCAGCCTTGATTATATAGTTATTCCTATATAAGAGAAATGCGTATCCTGCATTATAGAGTTAAATACAGTTGGCCCAGGAGTTGGGAAAGCTGATGGAAGATCCATTTGGAGACTCTGCCATTTACATGGCCAATGTGAGCAAGTAAAAAAAGCAACAGCATGCATGAATAACAGCCCTGGTTTTGTGAAACTGTTTAATTATAATAACCTTATTCTGGATTACTACATTACTATGTCAATTTGTGAAATTTATATTTATAAAACTTCACCTTGCCTAATACTGCAAGTTTCTTATTTACCATTAGAATTTTGTGTCAAGTCTAAAGTATGGGAACTGAAATTAAGCTCATGTTAACTAATTTTTATAGCATAAATCTTAAAATGAAATTTCTAATTTCTTCCTATAATTAGATAATTTAATATTCACAAAGCTTTCAATGATAGGAATTATTAACCACAACTTAGAGGTTAACACAGAAGTTAATTTGAATTAAAAAAATTCTGGAAGTAATAAATAAATTTAACAGTATTACAGAAAGCGATACATAAAAACCAACAGTATTTCCATATACCAATAACAACTATTTTGAAAATAAATTAAAAACCACCAAAAATAATGAAACACAAATTTGGAGAAGTTACACTCCCTGATTTCAAAATTTACCATATTTATAATAACTAGTATAGCATGGTATTGGCAAAAGAATGTCATAAAGACTAATAAACAAGACCAGAATCCTGGAAAAAAAAAAGCTGATATATTATGTTCAACTAGTTTTTACCAAAGGAATAAAAGTAATTAAGTAGGGCAAAAGGATAATTTTTTAAACTTTTCTTATTAGTCCTAATCAGTTATACATGACAATAGAGAGATTTTCAATTCATGGTACACAAATAAAGCAGAATTTTTCACTTCTCTGGTTGTACATGAAGTAGAGTCACACCATTCATGGAATCATACGTGTACCTAGGGTAATGATGTCCATCTCGTTCCACCATCTTTCCTACCCTCTCCCCTGCAAGTGGAATTTTTTTAAGAAATGATGTGAAAATATGTAGATATTTGTATGGAAAAATAAACATCAACCTAGTTTCACATCACAGAAAAATATATTGAAATAGATCCAAGGCCGAAAATATAGAAGATGAAAATATAAAACTTTTATCAAAGAACAACAGAAATACTTTGGTAAGTCACATTGAAAGGGGGACAGAATTTTGCCCCCATCATTTCTCCATCATTAAATAAAATACTAACCCAGATGCTACTATGAAGAAATTTTACATATTGAATTAAAATATTGTAAACTTTGCGAAGTCACTTGAGGATCAAATAAAAATAATTTGCAAATAAAGTATTGATAATCTATAAAATATTATTAAAATATAAAGCATTAATTAAGCATACTGGGGGAGTCATAGGGATGGGGAGGGAAATGAGTATATAGAAATAGACTTTTAAGATCAGAATCAAAACATTTTATTTTGTTCATAATTTCTAAGCATAATTCCAGAATACTTACTTAACAAGTAGTCAACATGAAGAGTAAATTGTTATACCTACAGCAGAGTAAGCAATAGAAAAATTCCAAACTTTGAATTGGAGAATGATTTTGTAAAATATTGCATTGTGCCCTGATAGGTTTTGAAAGCACTGTATAATTTTTTGAATGTATTTAAATATATATCTAAATTTATTCTGACATTTATAGTCAAAAATTTTAAAGCTCAAAATTATATTTTAAGATATTGGATTCTTTAAAACTAAATCTATAGCCTCAAAATTAGCCTAATACAGCGAATTTGACAGGATCCAGTACTCTCCAAATGAACTACTATCATTACACTTAAAAATAAACTACAAAAATAGGATAAACACAACATAAAAGTGACAGAAAGCCTACTGAAGAAATTAAACATAAAAGAAATAGGAAAAAAGGATGTAAAGAAATCACATAGGAAACATGAAAACACATGGAATGAAAATATTAAGCCAATTTCTATAAAATAAATAAATACAGGGGAGAAAGCCAAAAGAAGATGGACTCTTGAACTGTTGCACATTACATTTATCACATTGCAAATACAGTGTTTTGACTTCTGGTTTGAATAGAAGTTGAAGTATGTGTTTGACAATTTCTATTTAACATAGCTTTGCATTCATTTGACAATTTAGCTAATCATGTTTGTGTATAGGACTTGGAGGATATGTCTGAGCATGCAAACGAATTTGCACATCACCCTTGAACTCAAGGAGAGAAAGGTAGGTTACAAAAGCCTGATCTGAAAGTTAATTAGCTTAATTCTGAAAATGCTTCTGTAAATAAAGTTGAGATGTCTGTAGAAAGAGATTGTGAATCAAGGACATGTAGTTCAAATTGTGAAGGGTCCTCAGTCCTCCCTTTCCTCCCTTGAGATAATTAATCCCAAGGTTAGGCATTAAGCATGTGTTTACCAAATAGTATCTATCAAAATTTGCCTTGAGGGAATTTGAGAAACATCTTTGCCCTATAATGAATATAAAATAAAAATTCACTAATAGCCTACATACAAATAAAATATAATAGAACTCAGTCTGCATTCACATTTCAGATGACCTCTTATGAAATGTGTATTTTACAATAAGACTTCAATCTTTATTAGGCAAATGAAAGGTTCTTTATTGTTGGTAACTCAGATATTGTCTAGCATTGCTGGGTGATTTTCTCTTTTCAGTTTTTAATTTTGTTTTTCAACAGAGTTCCAGTAACATTCCTTGAACTTTTAACATACTAATAAGGTATTTTTTCCACATATGAGTTTCACTGACTCTAGAAGAGGTATTTCTTGTTTCTACAGGAAAAAGAAATTTAGGAGTGATCCAGGGAATAGAGTTCCTTTATATAAAAAAGAGCAATAAAAGGATATATATTTTAGTCAGTATATTAAGTCTTAAGCTGTTATTGAAGTAGAGTGTGTCTGATTGACAAATGATCACACTGATTTATTGAATGCATGAATGTTATCTACAGAAGATATGAAAATGCATTTTTCTCAAAGGAAAATTAAAAGAGTTACTTTTTAAACATATCTAAAGCACATATATGTTTCCAAATATAGTTTCAATGTGATAAGGTCACTTTAAGATCATTTTGAAAAGAAATGGGTTATATTTTTACAAAGCATAATAATAATGTTTAATAAGGTTATATTTCTGAATACATATTTTTATGTCTGAAAAACATTGATTCTTAACACTTGCTTCAAAGAAAAAATAATTATTCTCTTAAAAATATTCACAAAGTGAATTATTTAAATTCATTTCAACATTTAAGAGAATCAATCAACAAATATATGAAAAAATGTTTATCATCACTAACAATTAGAGAAATGCAAATCAAAACCACTCTAAGATTTTTCTCACATCAGTTAGAATGCAGCTATTATGCACACAGGTAACAATAAGTGTTGACCAGGATGTGGGGGAAAAGGTACATTCATACACTGCTGGTAAGACTACAAATTGGTGCAGCCAATATGGAAAGCAGTATGGCGATTTCTTGGAAAATTGGGAATGGAACCACCATTTGACCTAGCTATCCCTCTCCTTGGTCTGTACCCAAAGGTCTTAAAAGCAGCATACTGCAGGGACACAGCCACATCAATGTTTATAGCAACACAATTCACAATAAATAGCTCAACTGTGGAACCAACCTAGATGCCCTTCAATAGATGAATGGATAAAAAAAAAAAGTGTGATATATATACATAATAGAATATTACTCAGCAATAAGAGAGAATAAAATCATGGCATTTGCAGGTAAATGGATGGAGTTAGAGAAGATAATGCCAAGTGAAGTTAGCCAATCCCCAAATACCAAATGCCAAATGTTTTCTTTGATATAAGGAGGCTGATTCATACTGGGATAGGGAGAGGGGGCAAGGGAGGAATAGATAAACTCTAGATAGGGCAGATGGGTTGGAGGGGAAGGGAGGTGGCATGGGGTTAAAATGATGGTGGAATGTGATGATCATTATTATTCAAAGTACAAGTATAAAGACACGAATTGGTGTGACTATATTTGTATACAACCAAAGATATGAAAAATTGTGCTCTATATGTTTAATAAGAATTGTAATGCATTCAACTGTCATATATAAATAAAAATTTTAAAAAGAGATATTCATATCTATAGAATTTTAAAAAATAGAGTGTTTATTTGAAACAAAAAAATATTTCTCAATTATCAAAAGATTACAGTTTTTCCAGTAAAGTCAATATCAACAGGCAATAGTATGATCTTTAAATTGTATGTCCAATATATATGAATTGATGTAAGTAATATGTAAAACTCAAAAGACTCCTCCTTATTAGTAGTATTATATTAGCACATAATAATTTTAAAAATTAATGGCTTTCATGCAAAATGTCCACATATGCATATTTTGTGACTTGATCATGTCCACCTTCCTTTCTGCTCTTTCTAGCCCTCTCCTCCCTCCCCAATAAACTTGGTTTCCTTCCCACTCTTTGATAATCCCTCTTCTACTTTCAGGTCATTTTTTTGTCTCTCTTTGTTTTTTAGTTTCAACATGTAAGATTAAAGGTGTGATACTTTTCATACAGTTTTATCCATTTTCCTTCAAATGACAGATTTTCATTCTTTATGGCTTAAAAGTACTTTAATATATATATAAACACACACACAATAAAGTACTAAAAAGTACTAAAAGTATTTTATTATATATATATACTGTGATATATATATATATCACAGTTTCTTTATCCAGTCATCAGTTCATGGGCACTTTGGTTGATTCCATATCCTAGCTCTTGTGAATAGTGCTGCAATAAACATGAATATGAAAGTGTCTCCTTTGTATGCCAACTTCATTTCCTTCAGACATATATATTCACAGGGGTAGTAAACTGGATCATAGGGTAGTTCTAGTTTAAGCTTTTGGAGGAAACTCTATACCGTTTCCCATGGTGGCAGCAGTAATTTACATTACCAGCAATAGTGTATGAGTTCCCTTTTCTCCACATCTTCACCAGCATTCATTTTTTCTTTATTTTTGTTTGTTTGTTTGTTTGTTTTTGATAATTGAAGTTCTGACTGGAGTGAGATGGAATCTCAGTATAGTTTTGATTGGCATTTTCTGATGGCTAAAGATATTGAGCAATTTAATGTATTTTTTGGCCATTTGTATTTCTTCTTTTTTTTATGGTACCAGGGATTAGCTTTGTCATGTATAGACTTTATTATATTAAGGTCTGATCATTCAGTAACTAACTTATTCAGAACTCAGAACTTTTCATGAAGGAATATTGAATTTTACCAAAGGTTTTTTTCTATATCTATTGAATTAACCACATGCTTTTTATCCTTAATTCTAATTTTATGCTTTAATATATCACTGATTTGTGCATAATGAACCATATTTGCATCCCTGGAACGAAACCAACTTGATCATGTTACATAATCTTTTTAATGTGCTGTTGAATTTTATTTCTTTTATTAAGGATTTCTGCATCTAAGTTCATAAGGGATATTGGTCTATAGTTTTCTATTTTTGTTGTGTCCTTATAAGGTTTGAAAATAAGAGTAATACTGGCCTTGTAGAATAAATTTGAAATGGCTTGTTCCTTTCAGATTTATGGAATAATTTGAAAAGCATTTGGGTTAGTTCTTCTTTAAAAGTCTGACAAATTCTTTTAACTTTTCTTTATCATGAAAGGGTTTTTTTATTTCCTCATCAAATCTGAAGCTTAATATTGCTGGTGTAAGATTTTTGGTTGGCATCCATTTTCTTTCAGAGCTTGGTATATGTTGTTCTAGGATCTCCTGGCTTTCATGATCTGGGTTGAAAAATCTGCTGAGATATGAATTGGTCTCCCCCATATGTAATCTGATTCCTCTCTCTTGCGGCCTTTAAGATTCTATCCTTATTCTGTATGCTAGGAATATTCATATAACGTAAATTGGTATAAATCTGTTGCAATTTCGTACATGGAACCACCATTTGACCCAGCTATCCCATTCAGTCTATACCCAAAGGACTTGGCTGCATACTATAGTAATGAAGCCATATCATGTTCATAGCAACTCAATTCACAAGAGTTAAACTATGGAAGCAACCTAGGTGCCCTTCAATAGATGATGAATGGACAAAGAAACTGTGTATATATACACAATGGAATATTACTCAGCATTAAAAGAAAATAAAAATTTGGCATTTGCAAGTCAATGAATGGAGTTGGAGAATATCATGCTAAGGGAAGTAAGCCAATCCCCCCAAAACAAAGGCCAAATGTTCTCTCTGATTAGTGGATGCTGATCCACAATGGGGTGAAGGGAGGCATGGGAAAAATGGAGGAACTTAAGGGGAGGTAGAGGGAAGGTGCATGGGAGCAGGAAAGATGATGGAATAAGATGGACATCATTACCCTAGGTACATGTATGACTGAACATATGGTGTCATGCTACACTATGTACAACCATAGAAATGTAAAGTTGTGCTGCAATTATATTCAATGAATCAAAATGCAGTCTGCTGTCATATATACCTAATTAAAATAAATTAATTAGTTTTTAAAAAGCCTAACAAAAATCAGCAATGAATTCTTCTGGACCTGGACTTTTCTTCATTGGGAAATTTTTTATTACTATATCAATCTCTTTATTTGTTATTTATCTGTTTGGTATTTTTAACCACCTTAGTCCAAATTTTTAGGTCATATTTGTCTATTTTTTCCAGATTTTCCAACATATTGGCAAATAGATTTTTAAAATGTGCCCTAATGATCCTTTGAATTTCTGAGGTACCTAATATAATGTCTCCTTTTTAGTCTCTATTTTTATTTATTTGTGTCTTCTTTCTTAGTCAGTTAGTTTAACTGAAGGGTTGTTATTTTTTTTTTTCAAAAAAACAGCTCTTAGTTTAAATTGTCCTTTGTATTATTCTGTTAGTCTCTATTTAAAAATGTATTTCTGCTCTGATCATTATACTTTTTTTCCTTCTGATTTTGGTTATGGTTTGTTTTTAAAAATATGTGATTAATTATTAAGTTATTTCTTTATTTTTAATGTAGGCACTAATTGCTATAAATGTCTCACAAGTTCTGGTTTACTGTGTTTTCTTGTATATTGTGTTTCCATTTTCATTTG
Source organism: Marmota marmota marmota (assembly GCF_001458135.2). Lineage (NCBI taxonomy): Eukaryota > Metazoa > Chordata > Mammalia > Rodentia > Sciuridae > Marmota > Marmota marmota. The sequence goes on along the minus strand of NW_025999905.1, from coordinate 7,548,100 downwards.
ATTCTAAGAATTTTAAAATTTCCCTCCCAAATTTCTTCAGTGATTCATTGTTTAATAATATGTTTGGGTAATCTTCACTGCATCGTTTCTGTACTTTCTTTTGATTTCTAGTTTCATTCTATAGTGATTTGGTAAGATGCAATAAATGAATTCAATTTTGTGAACTTATTAAGACTTCCTTTATTGCCTAATATATGCTCTGTTTTGGAAAAAGTACTCTGTGCTGATGAAGAAAATGTGTGATCTTCAGCTGCTGGATGAATATATTTTGTAGATGTCTGTTAAATCCATTTGATCTATAGTGTTATGTGATGCTGATGTTTCTTTATTGATTTTTTTCTGTATGATTTTATCTATTGGTGAGATCGGGGTATTGAAATTGTCCATTATTACTGAAATGGGGCTTATCTCTCCCTTGGTGTCCAGTAGTGTTTGTTTTATAAAATTGGGTGATTTATTATTTTCCATGCTTTTGTGATTGTGTTAATATTTCTTACTATTCTGTGTCTAGGATTCTTTTAATTATCTTCTATAATGTTAGTCATGAATTTCTTTTTTGTTTATTTGCTTATCTTAACAGGTCTTTATTGCTTTATTATTTTTTGATAATAAAGTATAACTTTGTTGGATATAGTAATATTGATTGTCTATTATTTTCTTTCATGATGTGAAATATATAATCCCATGCCCTCCTGGTCTGTTGTGTTTCCACTGGTAAACCTGTTGTTATTCTAATGGATTCATGTTTGTATGTGGTTTGATATTTCTCTTTCACAGCTTTTAATATTTTCTTTGTCTTGTACTTTTGTCAATTTAACTATAATGTGTCATAGATAGGTTTATTTCTACTTATGTTTATTTGAGGCTCTAAATACCTCTTGCATCTTGAAGTCTATGTCTTTCCCAAGATTATCTAATTCTCTGAAAATATTTCACTGAATAGAGTTTTTTATTCCCTCAGCCTGTAGCTCTTTTCCCTCTTGTATGCCAAATATTTGGACATTTGATCTTTTAATGGTTTTCCAAAGTCTGTGTATATTTTCTCCATCCTTTCTTAGTTTTTCCCCCATTATTGATATCTGAATGTTCTATTTGGCAGAGTAGTCCTCATACTCTGATTTAATCTATTCTTTTGTTGAGACTTTCAACTGAGTATTTTATCTGACTTGAAAACTGACTGAGTTTTTCATTTCCAAGATTTATATTTGTTTTTTTTCAACTTAACTCTTTATTGAAGTGCTCATTCATGTTCTATATTGTCTTTCTTAAATCTTTCAATGGTTTTTTTAATAGTCTCTTTGATTTCATTGAGTTTTTAAAAAATCATTCATTTGAATTCCATTTCCATTTCATCCACTTTGATGTTTTTGGAACCAGTTATCACAAATTTATTATCTTCACAAAGTATCACATTGCCTTGTTTTCTCCATATTTCTTGTGCTTTTATGTAGAATTTTACATATGTATTGGAATGGATATCTTTTCCATTTTTTTTTTGTATGAGGGCCTTTTTATTAAACAGGGTTCTCTTAATGATGTGCTTTGGATACGAGTTATTGTATAGTGTTGAGTTTAATTCTAATTATTAGAATTAGTATGTATGGTTTCCATGTGGCTTTTTGTGACTAGTGGGTTTTGATACAATATGTTGTATTAAAACTTAAGAATTAGACTTCTCCTGCAGCTCTCACAAGTATGAGGGCCCTAGTATAAGCAGGTGTGGTAGAGACAGTAGAGTATGTGGTGCACCCTCTGTGGTGACTCCTGCAATGGAAAACCTCTCTCAGGTGTTAGTCTTCATTGATATTTTCTCTGGTATTTGAAAACAGTTCTGCTACTGGCTGTTTTCAATCATGGTGTTGTGCCTGGAGATTTTATTCTCTATTTAGACACTAGTATAGCTTCAATTGTTTCACAAGGAAAGGCAGTGACCAGCATCACAGCTCACCCTCTGTGGCAGTTATTTCCCATTTTGTCATCAATGTGTGATTTAATAGGGTATGAGTAGAACTAAATCTGAGATCCTTTGTAGGTATGGTACCTACAATAGTTAGGCTATTTATTTCTACTATTGCTAAGGAGTAGAACTTCAGAACCCCAAGTCATGCCTACTTGGAGATGGATTTTCAGCTTAGGGTTTTAAGCATTCTGGTTCTTAGGTTGAGTTACCTACCAAGGTTTGACCATGTAGCAAGCTGAAATTCTCAGCTGTGCTGGGAGTATAATGGCAGTGCATCCACCCAATGTGCAGAGTGTAGGGTTCCATTCATAGCATTATAGATAGTAGAGGGAAAAGAAAGGAAGGAAGAAAAAAAAGATTTCAAAAAAAATTTTAAAAATCAAATTAAAAAAACAATAGAAACACAATGAATAACAAAAAAAGAAAGAGGGTAATATAAAGTAAAATAAAAGGTTTAAAAGTACAAATAAAATTAATAAAAATTTTAAAAGAAAAGAGGAAGTAGAAAAAAATAGAAAAGTGAAAAGGGGAGAAAAGAAAGGAGAAAGGAAAAAAACAGAGAAGAGAAAAAATAAAAAAAATGCAGGATAAAAGTGAAAAAAGTTGGGGGAAGGAAGAGGAAAAAAGGGAAAAAAATGAAAAGAGGAGGAGAGGAAAGAAACAACATAAAATAGCAACAACAAAATGTATTCATAAGAGATAAAAATTTCCTCCCTGCCAAGGAGCTCAAATGAGTGGGCAAGAGTGGATATTTGTAACCTGTGTTGATCAAAGCCTCTAGTCTCTAGGTTTTCTTGGACTGTGGCCTTGGACAGAATAAAGGCTGGGGGTTATTCATCCCACCTTCTTTCTTTTATGTTGCTCATCAGGTAAGTGGAAGTGATTTGTGACAGGAGTCTCCTGAAGTATCTCTCAGCTGCTTTGTCTGTTGGAAGGAACTTCACTAGAATGCAGAACTCCTCAGATAAAGATTACTTCCCCAGCTGGGAGCAGTGGTGCATGCCTGTAATCCCAGCAGCTCTTGAGGCTGAGACAGGAGGATCAAGAGTTCAAAGCCAGCCTCAGCAAAAGCAAGGCACTATGTAATTCAATGTGACCCTGTCTCTAAAATACAAAATAGGGCTTGGGATGTGACTCAGTGGTTGAGTGCTCCTGAGTTCAATCCCCAGCCCCCACCAAAAAGATTATTTTCTATGCTATTTGGTCTGAGCTCTCAGAGAGTAGGTCAGATGGTGCTACCACATCCTGTCAACAATTTAAGGCACAATGTGTTACTCCCAAAATACTCTTTCCAGAATTCTTTTGTGCTGTGTGCTCACAGTCTGGGATTAACACTGGCTCTTTGGTGAACGCTTTACTCCCCATAGGGCAGAGAGAATCTATGGAGCCTCAAAGATATTTTTTTTAATTTTTTAATTTGTTTTAATTAGTTACTCATGAAAGTACAATGATCTTGACATATCATACATTTGAATCAGATGGGGTATATTTCTCATTTTTCTGAGTGTACAGGTTGCATATACATCACATTGGTCATGCAGTCACATATATACACACAGCAATAATATTTATTCTACTATCCTACCTTTCCCCCTTCCCCTCCCCTCCCCTCCCATCACTTCTCTCTACCCAATCTAATATGACACACTTCTTTTTTTTCTTCTTCTCACATTGTCATACAAGTATTCTGTATAATGATGAGGGTCTTCTTCCATCTTCCATGCAATTCCCTTCCCCCTTCCTTTCCCTCCCACCTCTTTTCCCTATTTAGTGGTAATCTTCTTCTCATGCTCTTCCTCCCTATCCCATTTTAGTCACCCCCCTTATATCAGAGAAGACATTCAGCATTTGTTTTTTAGGGATTGGCTAACTTCACTTAGGATAATCTGCTCTAATTCCATCCATTTCCCTGCAAATGCCATGATCTTGTTATTTTTTAGTGCTGAGTAATATTCCATTGTGTATAAATGCCACATTTTTTAAAATCCATACATCCACTGAAGGGCATCTAGGTTGGTTCCACAGTCTAGCTATTGTGAATTGTACTGCTATAAACATCGATGTGCCTGTGTCCCTGTGGTATGCTGTTTTTAGGCCTTTTGGGTAAAATCTGAGAAGAGGAATGATGGTTCCATTCCAGGCTTTCCAAGGAATCTCCATACTGCTTTCCAAATTGGTTGCACCAATTTGCAGTCCCACAAGCAATGTATGAGTGTACCTTTTTCCTGGCATCCTCGCCAGCACTTGTTGTTTGACTTCATAATGGCTGCCATTCTTACTGGAATGAGATGGTATTTTAGAGTAGTTTTAATTTGCATTTCTCTGATTGCTAGAGATTGTGAGCATTTTTTGTGTATTTGTTGATTAATTGTATATCCTCTTCTGAGAAGTGTCTGTTCAGTTCCCTGGCCCATCTGTTGATTGAATTATTTGTTTTTTTGTTGCTTAACATTTTGAGTTCTTTTTATACCCTAGAGATTAGAGCTCTATCTGATGTGTGAGGGGTAAAAAATTGTTCCCAGGATGTAGGCTCCCTATTCACCTCACATATTATTTCTCTTGCTGAGAAAAAAAAAAAAAAACTTTTTAGTTTGAATTCATCCCATTTGTTGATTCTTGGTTTTAATTCTTGTGCTATAGGTGTCTTATTAAGGAATTTGGGGCCTAACCCCATATGATGAAGATTAGGGCCAACTTTTTCCTTCTATTAGATGTAGAGTCTCTGGTTTAATTCCTAGATCCTTGATCTATTCCTAGATCCTCTATCTATCTGAGTTAACTTTTGTGCATGGTGAGAGACAAGAATTCAATTTCATTTTGTTGCATATGGATTTCCAGTTCTCCCAGTACCATTTGTTGAAGATGCTATCCTTTCTCCATTGCATGCTTTTAGCAACTTTGTCTAATATAAGGTAGTTGTAATTTTGTGGGTTGGGTCTCTGTGTCCTCTATTCTGTACCATTGGTCCTCCACCTAGCAGACCCAAAAGGTTCCACCAAGAAACTTCTAGAACTAGTAAATGGATTCAGCAAAGTGGCAGGATATAAAATCAACACCCATAAATCAAAGGCATTCCTGTATATTAGTGACAAATCCTCTAAAATGGAAAGGAGGAAAACTACCCCATTCACAATATCCTCAAAAAACATATTTGGGAATCAACTTAACAAAAAGGGTAAAAGATCTATACAATGAAAACTGCAGAACCCTAAAGAGAGAAATAGAAGAAGAACTTAGAAGATGGAAAGATATACCTTGCTCATGGATAGGCAGAATTAATATTATTAAAATGGCCATATTACCAAAAGCACTTTGCAGATTCAATGTGATTCCGATAAAAATCCCAATGACATTCCTCTCAGAAACAGAAAAGGTAATTATGAAATTCATCTGGATAAATAAGAGACCCAGAATAGCTAAAGCAATTCTAAGCAGGAAGAATGAAACAGGTGGTATCACTATACCAGACCTTAAACTATACTACAGAGCAATACTACCAAAAACAGCACAATAGTGGCCTCAAAGGTTTTTGCTGGTGAGATGGGAATGAGTTCCCAGTCATTGCTGCCCACTACTCTGGTTTTTGCTGCCTGTCTCCTGTACACAATCACACATGACTGGTCATTTCACAGGCTCTAGTAGCTGGGCTGTCAGGCCACTGATTACAAAGGCAAGTGTCTTCCATTCCATCATGCACCACACAGCAATCTCCCACCACATAGAACACTTAGGGAGTCTGGAGTTTGGGCCAGAGTCTCTCTCCACCAGGTTGATCTGACTCTGGAGACAGCTGCCCACTGAGCAAGTATTGTGATATTTCCATAGAGGTCTATGAGATAGGAAAATAAAATGTTTTTGACTCCCAAGCAGTAATTTCAAACAATAGGACCTTTCTCAGATGGCTCCCAGTTTTAGCACTGTGAGAATAGGATGGGAAGCACATGTCATTTTAAAGAGCCAGACTACCATGCAAATCCTAGATCTGTGGTCTACTTAGACTATATTTATGCAGGTTGCCAAATCCTGTGCCAGTGAACTCACTGGGACACTCCTTCTTTCACCTCAATCCTGCCAAGGGATACCCCACCCCACTTCTCTTGTCCACACTACTGTGCAATTGGTGTTGGGGTGCTCTGTTTTACCATCTATCCCACGAGTCTATTTCTCTAAGTATATATGATCTATTGGGAACTCCAGCACTCTCCTATAGTCACCCACTTCAGTAAACTGTACCCTAGTTGTTTTGATTCTATTTCATGGAGAAGCAGGTAAGTGTTGTATGTTCTAATCCATCATCTGTGCCTCCAAGACTCCTCTTTATAGCAACTGAGAATTAAGAAAGTTTACATCTTAATGCATCCACATTAACAAGTAGTGTCAGATTTCAGACTGTCTAGTCCAGGATTTTTCTAATACAGACTAATGAATCACACTATTGTTTAGTATACTGGACACCCAACATCAAATTATATTCATTTAAGTGAAGCATGAAACCTTGTCGTTGTGTGAAGACATGGTGTGACTCTACTTTGAGTACAACCAGAGATATGAAAAATTGTGCTCTATATGTGTAGTATGAATTTAATGCATTCTGCTGTCATATATAACAAATTAAAATTTAAAGAAATAAATTTTAAAAATTTTAAAATAAGAATAAAAAGCCTGGGGATGTAAACAAAAAGATGCATCAAATATTTTAAAGTATACTTATGAACAAAATTAACAGTCTAGATGGAACACATAAAATTTAGCCATGATTTATGAGTGGTAAATGAAATCTTGACTGCAAAACAATTACATTCTGATACTGACATTGGATGAAAAATTACCACTAACATTGGAAAAATAAGATTACAATATTTTTAGAAAATAAAACTGGAGTCTACCCTAAACATGAAGAGAAAAAAGCAAGAAATTATTCCATTGTTCTGAGTAGAATTGTAATAATATCTTAAGTATTTATATCAGATTTCTAGGAATAAAATAGTCCTTGCTAGTCCATGGCTTTTAATCAAACACATAATAAAAAATCATACAGAGTTTAATTTATGTGGGCTATAGCATGATGACATTTTTTGTCCTTCTGCTAAATATGGAGCTGAAATAGCTTATTTAAACCAAAAAGTAAAGATGAAAAGAACATAGTAGGTGTGTTAAGACAATAATAAAAGTCCTATGAGGATTCTATGGAAAGAGAGATCACACATTTGGCATAGAAATCATAATAAGAAAAATGTTTGGTTGTTTTTTTAGAGAGAGCAAGTGATTTGCTCATCTGATTAACCATGTTTTAACCAGCCTTACTGATGGGACAAGAGTATCATAAGGTAAAAATATTATAGATTAATAAGAATATATATGTTTATTAAAGAAAGGATAAACTGGGATGGAAGAGTGTGTGTATATTTGAATTCATTGAAGAATGTTCAATTTATTGAAAAAAAGATTAGAAAAGCAACAGAGAAACATATGTGAGTCTGAGTTTGAGAGTATAAATGAAATTTCCCTTCTATCTTTGGAATATCAAACTCAATTCCAAAGTAATGTGGAGTTATATATGATAAAACAGAAAACAGAGAGTAAATACATTAGAAATTAATGCATATTAGGTGGTGTCAGACAGAAGAAATTAGGATGAGGTGTTTGAGTCAATGAGAACATCTCATCGCAATTCAAAATTGTGTATTCAACAAGAGAGATGAATTTTTCTATATATGAATTGTGTGTTCAATTAGAGATAAGTTTTTAAGCATAAGAGAGGCGTGATCCATTTTTATTTTAAAAAACTATTCTGAAAGAGTGATAACTTTGGAAACAGGAAGAATAATTAGCAAGGTATCATATCAGATGAGAATCATGTGCTGAAGACCTGAATGAAAGCAGAGGAAGTATCAGGTGATATAGGAACAGATTCAAAATGATGATTACAGCAATGATGGTGTTGATGATGGTGATGCTGATGGTGTTGATGATGGTGATGCTGATGCTGATGTTGATGAGGATGGTGATGCTGTTGCTGCTGTACTGATGATGATGATGATGATGATGATGATGATGATGATGATTAAAGATAACATCTTTGAGTATGTACTATTTGATATTTCTGTGATAAGTTTATTACATAAATTATATCAAATAAGCCTTATGACAGCCCTGTAAGGTCAGACCTATTTTAATCTTCATTTGAAAGAAGAGAATATGAATCCTTAAAAAGTTTGAGTGACTTGATCAAGATTGTGAAGTTACTAAAAATTGGGGATGGATTTTCAACAAGGCTATCTATAGAGTGCCTGCTATAGGGCCACTTTATTATTTCACTTCTCAGTAAATATTGAAGAGGTGAAATAGTCAACTGGATGGTAGAAGACAAGTGGTATTAGAGCAGAACCTAGGGTCTTACCCACAATCACTAACTTAGATAATTAGAATAACATTAGTCCTGTTTATTGGTACTGAGAATGTGGATGGGGGTACTAGATTGCTAGATCATTATTAGTCATGAGGAGAGGCGCTGTCTAGGGAAATCTGGGCTAAAAAAAAATGTTTACATATTTATTTGCGTAAAGAGACAAGCCAGAAAAGTATTTTGCTAAGTACTTTGGAAATGTACACAGCTGGACCAAGAATCAAGTACCATCGTATAGCTTAATAAGTTCTTCCCATTCTTCCTTTATATCAATGCTCACTTTTTATTGCTAATTTTATATACTTTTAAAAATAATATGAAAAATATTAACTCAACATTGATTTATGCATACCTATACAGTTAAGTACAAATGTTATCAGAATTCAAGATATGTATATATGTCTTCAAAGAATACATATTCTAAAAACAAATCATCATCATCATCATATCAATTCTATAATTCCACCTGAAAAAAGAATGATCCCTATAACTTATCATCGAATTTCAATACTCATTCCTAGTCTTCTATTGACTACTGACACTATAATATTTATGCCATTTCTAATTTTTATATCTTTGCTAGCTTTTCCTGTGAGACCAGCTGGTCTGGTAACTACAATTTTATTGACTTTTTCATGGACATCCCTTTTCATGTTAAAAAAACAAACACTGAGAACACCCCTTAAAAATACCTAGAGTATATGAGATTTTCTTATAACAAAATCTATGAATTTTGGTCATTTTTAATTGTTAAGAATTATAATGATTAATCTATAAAAAAAATTCCAGGGTTTCTCAGATAAACTTTTAGCATGCTAAAATTTTAGGGAGACTGATAATTAAGATTAAAAAATTGCACAGAAAATAACAATAATTTTGAGGTTTTATTTGATTGATTTCTTGGATTCTAAAACATTGCTCTTCATTGTTCTGTTTTGACAGTGTGGATGGGAGGGAAAAAACAAACAAACAAATCTTGTGCATCCCTGCAAACTTGATAATGACATTCTGTCACCACTGGCACACAAGGTGAGCCCCTAGGGAGAAAAAGAGACTATCTTGTCCTAAATGGACAGCTAATGACATACTTAAAAGCACAGCCTGTAAAACGTGTTACTGGAACAGGTCTATACAAATTTATTTGAGGCTTCCAGCTCATTGATTTGTTTGGGGAAAATCTCTTAGATTCATATATCTTTCAGTGTATTTGAAGACAGAGTGAACACATGTTTAGTGAAAGTTCCTGGGGGAATATCAAAATTAGCAGCCCCACTTAAGGGTCTCTTGCTGGATCAAGAAATAATTAATTAACCAATTAAATAGCCATTTCTTTTCCAATGTTGTTTATATTGCATCTGATTCTAATTGTCAGAAAATTTCCTCCAAACAAGCAAACCAACATTTTTTTTTTTAAATTATCGGTGTCATTGTCCATCTCACTTGCAAGTAATGTAGCTTTGTCTAAACAAAGAAAGTAAATGAAGAATGGGGCAATTAAGGAGAAAATTTGTTTTCATCTAATCAGACTAGATAACGATGTTTTCCTCAGTAATACCATTGATTCTTCATTTCCATTTCAGAGTATAAATAGAAAGGAAAATTAGAAATAAATCGTGCATTCATACAGTATATAATATGTTTGAGAGAAAATAGCATAGAAAAGGATAGGCAGTGATATCAAGACTCTAAGAGAATCAGCACAGTTCAATACACCCTGAGTTCTGAGTGAAATATAAGAAAATTGATTCATGTAAATAGGAAAGTGGCTCACAAGGAGTCCTTAATAAATCAAGAAAAATGATACTTAAACTGATATTTGTAATGTAATTTTTCATAAAAGTTGTTAGGATGAATATTACCAGATTCATATACAAAAAGAAAAATAAGAGATGTTTATACCAATTTAAGAGTCCAAGAAAAACACACTTCACATACATAATTGTGAAGTGTGTATATATATGTATATGTATATATATAATTTCTCACAGAGTAAAAGCAAGTCTAAAATGAAGATATGTAACAATCAGTAGAAAAATGGTTGCACTTAGAAACATCTAAAAACCCTGCAAAACTCATATCCTTAAGTATAAGTAAAAGACAATATCTGCTAATTCACTGTGTCGTATATGTTCAAATGTAATGAGTTATTGTCAGAACAAATGAAAGAATTTAAGTTTTCTTCCATATTTCACCTTACAAATATCAACTGATATACCTTACGTAAGACAATTACAATTTTAATGATTTGCAATTTATATCTGGAAATTGCAGAGAACAAAATAAAATTGTAGAAGTATTTACAGATCACTTATCTTTACTGAAAATTCAATCAGCTTGAGCATGGGCATGAGCACTGATGAAGAGAATGATGGTCCACCCACACCAATCATGTTCTTCTTGTCCCTGCTTTCTTTTGTTTGCATTCATTATTGAATCAGTTGGAAAAAGATAATTTAAAAATATTTTATTATTTATACTATCTATTGTCTTCAGAAGGATATTTTAAAATATCTAGCCTCTATGTTACTAATCGAATTCTAGTGTCATATGTTATATGAGAGGAGATATAGTTATTTACACTTTCCTTATTGTATTTTAATTATTATTTTGTAGTATGCATTTAGCATTTAATTCAAATCATTGGAATTGCCAAGTCAAAAATATCAGCAAATTAAGAGGGTCATTTTTTTTTTTACAAAATTTTGTTCCAATTAATGTGCTTATTTTTATCAGATAGGATAAACTAATTTGTGTTGCTTTTAAAAATGTCAAGATCTCAGATTAAAACCAGTAAATTTTTCACTCAAAACACAATTCTTTGATGACTAATTTTGGGGTCCATTCCAGCTCCCCTCATTCTAAGACCCAGGGTAATAGAGTAGTTGCCATCTAATTTTTTATTTGAAAAGCAACAGACCAAAGGGCAAATCAACTGGCTGATTTTGTAAATAAATTTTTATTGTGTTACAACCATACCCATCTGTTTGCAAATTGTTTATGACACTGTAAAATAAAGGCCTTGAAGTTTGCAAGGTCTAAAATGTTTTCTATCTGACTGTTTGTGAACCCCTGATCTGGTACATTCTTTTTGGCCACTGTGGTAGATGGAAAGAAATTGGGATGCTGTGTCATGCTCTAACTCTTGAAGTTTCATGTCTATTTTGATTGAATTTCATCACATTTTCTCTTTCCAGCAAAACTCATGGGTTCTATTTGCCATGACTTATTATTGGTTTAGCACTATTTGCTTGTTGAGTTTAGATTATAAGAATAGCAAAAAAGAGATGAAAATTATAGATCACATTTTTTCCTGAAAATCTTAGTCTTCATTCTGTTGTTTTATGATACTAGAATGTATGCAAAGAAGTCTAAGGTCAGACTAATTTTTCTTTCATACCCATTGACATTTCTCCCTCATATTTTGTGCCTGATTACCTGAAAAAAATATTTCTTTATCCTGAATATGTAATATTTTAATCAGAATGTTTCCATTTGAATTGTTCCTGAAAAATCCCATTAAGCTTCTCAATAAAAACAATATTCTTGTTCAATATGCTGATTCATTTTTTCCTTCATTGGAAGAAAATACCATTGCTTTATATCCTTTAGTACTTTCTTTTTCTTTAGTTTTTTTTTTTTTTGTCCTTTAGTACTTTCTTCTAGTCATGCACTGGATGGAGAAACTGATAGTCACTGTCATCCTGATGCTACATGGTCTTTATTCTCAGCTAATAAAATATTTTCAGTTGTCTTTAGTTCTTTTTCCCATTATTTGGTATTAACAGTAATTATTTTAAGTCTTTTCTGTGTGCCATTAATTTATTTCTTCCCTTCTTATTCTCTTTTCTTAAGCTTTTATAATAGAATCATTTAATTCACAATTTGTCCCTCTAAGTCTCCATTATTCCTATTCACATCCTTTTGCACTTTAATCATCTCATATTTAGTATCTCTTTTCATAAAAGTATGCTAAGTTCTTATATAAAGAAAACTGAACATTAGTGAAGTTATTTTTTGTCTTAGATTTTATTTCACTCGGAATTGAATATGTTAGAATGTGATTGTTTTGCATCTTATTTTTTTTTTCTTTTTGTGGTATTACTGATATAGTACATGCTACTTCTTTTCATTTTATTCATTTCTAACTTGAGCAATTTTTATTAAGCTCTTTATGATGCAATGAAGTTAAATTCTTCTTATTTCTTTCACTTCATTATTTAGGGCTTATTTTTCTCTATGACTAAGCTTGAGTTTGAAAAATATGAATTATGTGATTTTTTGGTTTTCTGAGAGCCTGAGTAGGTGTGTGTGTGTGTGTGTGTGTGTGTGTGTAGAATTGGAGAAGGGGGGACTGAATTAGGGTAAAATTTGCTAAGTTAGAAGGATGTGTTTTAGTATGGCAAGTGATAGTTTTATCTGCAGTTCTGATATAGGGTCTATACCTTCTGATTGGAGTATATTTTGTTCTTTTGGAGGATCATCTTGAGCTTTGAAAATCTTGCCCAAATTCCACTTGAATCTTAGCTTCTGGAAGATATCACAACCCAGATATATTCATTTTCTACTGAATCCACATTTCCAGAACTATGTGCTCTTTTTATCTAATCATTTAAAGAAAGAAAATTAAATGAATATACTTTAGTGATAATTTCATTTATTTGTCAGAATATGGAATAGAATTCCCCCTAGACTTTCTTTTCTATGTCTTTCATTGAACACTCAAATGATCATATATTTTGTCTTCCAGTCTTCAAAATTCTATTATTATTTTTCTAAGAATAAATATTTCTAAGTAAAGAGAATTAGTCTGCCCTTTTCATATAATTTTTCCTCCCATTAGTAAAGCAAAACACTCACCTCTATTGATGCTTCCTTTCATGGTCGGGTATGAGGAGTGTCTCTGAGTTGATTCTTAAGGCATCTGACATCTTCAAAAAAGAGAGGGACTGAAACATTATTTCACCTTTTTATGGAATATGAAATAACAACTTTGAAAATTTTTTTCTAATAGTTCAAGCATTGGGACTATTACATTTCTCCTTGAGTATTTGTATATACATTCATATATATATATATATAAACTATACCATATAATGTTCTTCCTTTTGCAAGGACAGGGTGGGGCTGAGATTGTGGCTCAGCGGGAGAGCCCTTGCCTAGCACCCATGGGGCCCTGGGTTTAATCCTTAGTACCACACAAAAATAAATGAATGGAATAAAGGTATTGTGTCCAACTACAACTAAAAAATAAATTTTAAAAAAAAAGGACAGGGGTTGCTTTAGGAATTTTGATTTAACCTCTCTTCTAAAAATTTTAGTAACTATACATTAAATATATAGATGCATAGTTAATATATACTTACAATCTAGGAGATCTTCAGTCATTTTTAGCACTCTTTCCCCCACCTTCCTCAATTGTACATTGACTGTATTCTGTTTTTTAAAAGATACTAAATAGCATTCTCAAAACCATTACTCATCAACTTTAGATTTTAACACTAAAAATGAAACTCATCTCAATGTCTGTTGGACTAAGCACAGCCTTCCATATCATTTTTTTTAAATTGTAGATAGACAGCATGCCTTTATTTTATTTATTTTTGTATGCAGTGCTAAGGATCAAACCCAATAACTCACACATGCTAGGCAAGTACTGTCCCACTGAGCCCCCAGTCCCAGCCCCCCATATAATTTTTGATCAACTAAACAAACCCAAAATATTATCACCAAAAAATTGATATTTTCAGATCAAAGAGCCATTGCTCTTTGAAGGATCAACCAGTGATTACTTTCCCTATTTCTTGTTTTCACACAAGAAAATTATGATATTGCATGTAAAAAAAAAGCCTTCCCTAAAAGGCTTGTGACATTTAAAAGTACAAATCTTCATTTTCAGTGTTTGCATAAATCTGAGTCTTTTCTGCTCTTGAGCAGAAAGATGTAATGCCTTCCTGGTGTACTTTACAGAGGGTTCAATCAACATCACACATGGAATATATTTGTGAACAGACAGAATTATGTCATAGCTAGAGGGGAGAAAAATCAGGTAACAATCAAGCTTTTTCTATATTAATCATATTCTTCTGACTAAGAGAAGTAAAAATTTAGTTGGTTATTAGTCTCACAATGACCCTGGACTCAATCTCCCATTCCAAAGTGGCAAGTCTGTTGATCTGTATGTGCACTGTGTGATTGGCTAAGCAGAGGTAACACTTCTTTATTGGCTTAGGGCTTCACAAAGAGATTTCAAGTTTTTGTGTTCCTTGGAAATTTTTATACTGAAGAAAATTAAGGTATGCACTCTCATGATGATTTGAAGAGGATTTTAAGTGTATAAGACATTAAAATTTAAGTAAATTGAATGTTACATATATATCATTGGCTTAGGGTTGGTTTTTGGTTTAAGAAAAAAATTAAAATGTAGTAGTAGAGCTATTGGTATTTGAATGGAATAACATGGAATTTTAAAGAGAAGATTTGATTTTTTTTGTAAGAAAATCTTACATTATACCTGTTAAGAGAAAATTTGGTGAATATCTTAGGTTATAACTTAGAATCTAATAACAATGTTGGTGATTTTAAAAGTGATTTTTAATGTTGGAGCCTTTGGCAGAAATTTGATGCATTTAAATGAAAAAAAAATGTTATATTTATAGCTAATATAATAGAAAGCATATATGCTGCTGTTTACAACCTAAAAAATCATATAAAATGGAAAATTGAGTGAAAAGAAAATATTTCTGGTGGTTAAATTCAACACTAAAATTTGGAAGTAGCTATTAAATTTTCTATGTAGTGATCATTAATGCTATGCCAGCAACTCAATCCTAATTTTTAAGATGCTATGTGAGGAAATACTCAAATATCAACAACCCATAAGTTTAACTAAAGTTATTAAGGCATACTCATTAGTTTAGAATCATGTAATATGCTGATAACCTATATGATAATACTTCCAAAACCAGAAAGCCATGGATGAAGAGGGAGAGGAGATTTCCTATTAGAGAAAGTCAGTTTCCCAAAGGATATCTCATTGCAAATCAGTTGCACATGTCTGTCAATGTCAACTTGCAGACAAATACAGAATGGAGGAAAACCTACTTTTTATTTTAGGTCAGAGAAGGTAGATCTGGTAGCCTTTTCTAACTTATTACTAGAACTTGAGTTCTGCTTAGATAACTGTATACTGGAAAGGGATTCATATATTTCAGAATTTGCATTCCTGTGTTATAATTTTGCTCAAATAAACTTGTGATGGTAATTCAAATTCCAGGGCAAAACTTGGCATCTGTATTAACATGTTATGGAATTATGCTCTAAGAGATGGAAGAAAAAATCCACAGGAGGGTTCTAGATATGATTCAATGTTCTCACTGGGAACAAATAAAAGTAGAAGAAACAACATGTTTCTCTTTGTTGGATTATTTTGTTTGCCTGAAAACTTGGTAGTCATTTTGGGAACTTGAGTACAACCATCATAACAGAATTAGCTGAATACATGTAGACAGAGAATAATCATAAAAAGAATTGAGTTATTATGATGTAGTTTATTGACTACATTAGCCAATAATTCTACCTCTGACCTACTTTTTATATGCAATATTGCATATCTATGTTGCCAAGTTATTTTTGACCCCTTCTTGCGTAATAAATTGGTACTTATTCAATATATTCAAGCACTTATGTAAGAATCTATTTGAGGTAAATCTGAAAGCCTTGCAAGTTTGTTAAAGGCACAGGCATACAAATTAGTATTTTGTTTATCTACATTTGTAGGATGAATTTTAGGAAATATAATTCAAATGTAGAGCAGAAGAGGAACTTATATAACTTAACTTGATTTATACCTCATCATTTTATAAATAATATACTGAACTCCAAAAATATTAATTGGCTGACCAAAGTAGCTTAGCTGTTTATATTTTAAAGTGGTTTATTTAGAGCTGTATTAAAAACACTTGTCTTTAATCCTAATCCAATTTTCTTTCCATTATACCATGCTTTTCCTAGAAGCCTAGAAACTAAGTGTCTGATTTTAATTATCACATTAAAAGTATTGTTATGTAGTTGACTCTTCTTTGTAAAACCTGTGGTATTTATGAATTTTCCAGATTAACTGAGAGACTGGGCTGAAATATTGGTGATAATGAGTCACTGTCCGTGGTGCTATAATCCTGGAAAGAGGAACTTAATTACTGTTTGACCCTTGCTTTTTGATATAAGACATATGCACATAGTATGACTTAAATGTAAAATTTATATGCTTATGCTTTTTTAAAAAATAAAATGTTTATTTCATTCATTTTCATTGGGAGCTGCCACATATGAGTAAGCACGGACCCTTAGCCTTGAGTGACAGTGGGAGAGCAGGTGGACGTCAGCTCTGCTCTGCAGGGGAATGAAGCTCTGGGAATGGGTGTCACCCAATGAGATTGGGCTACACCTCCCTGAAACCAAGCCCTTGCTCATTTGGGTAGAACTTTCCGGAGAGTCTTCCCCTCAATAAATAGGGCTTCAGGCTGTTCTCTCTCTCTCTCTTGTCTGCCTCTCTTGTCTCCCTTGTTGGAGCTGGGGCCGAGGAGCCATCGTTGAACCCCAAGAAAAAGGTATATTCTCTGTCTCTGTGTGATTATTCAGTGTCAACCCAATTCACCTGAAGCAACCCTGACTGATTTAGTCCTGTGTTGGGTTATATCTTGAAATTTGTAATCAGAAATCTTCCTTATGTACTTGTTATTATGGCAGTAGTTAAGATAAGCCACTTCCTAATACATTGGATTCTTTGTTATGTTGTTCTAATCAGTGTAGATACATACTGTTATTTTTCTCTTCATAAAGAAAATCTTCTTTTAATAATGTTTTCCTTTCCAATTTCATCCCTTTTCAATAAATTTCAAAAGCATTATCATATTCACTGGTTTTTATTTTTTCCTCTCATTCTCTTTATAATACACTCTGATCAGGCCTCCCAAATAGTCTACCAAAGACATCCACGTTGCAAAATTCACTAGCAAAATTTCAACACTCTTCTTATTTTACCTATTAATATCACTGCCTTAACCATGTGTCATCAAAAACTAGTCTGTTTGAAACTTTTGAAACTTTGGTCAAAAATTTAAAAAATACGCAAAAATTCTTGCCTTCTTAAGGTAGATAGATATTCCAGTAATTTATCATAGTCGACCATCCAATCTTCCTTTCTTCTTTGGGGTTCCTGTGTAGCAGTCTCTCTTTTTGTTTTCAACTCTAACTCTCCAAACTTTCACAGATTGTTTGTGTTTCTATATTTTCTTCATGACCACTTATTGTTGCAGCATTGCATTGTTAAACGACTGGAATATTTTTTTATTTCTATTTGTCACTGACTTGATGACTTCATTCATTCTTGTGGCTTAAATTTACATTTATTTTCAATTTTTAAATGTGTATTTCATGCTTGCATCTATCTTATGGACTCCATATTCATATTCAATTGTCATTTCACTTGGATAACTAATAATCCTCACATACTTAACATGTCATCATGTTAAGAAGATTAATTTAACGTGATTTTCTCTTCCAAGCCTTTTGTACCTCAGTTAATTACAACTCTATTCCCAATGACTGCCCTTCTGTAAGCCACTATCATCTTATCATCTCTTACCTGATGTATTGCTGTAAAAGTTTAACTGTAATTCCTGGTATTATTTTTGTCCTTCACCAACCATTTCCAATAAGACATCCAGTATAACTCCTGTAAATTTTATATAAGACAATGTCTCTACTCTCCTCTAAGTTCCTTAGGGGCTTACCGACTCATTCTCAGATTAAACAATGATATCCATACAAAAGCCCAAGAGGAAATACATGGTCTGGATCTTGGTAGACTCTTTCATCTTCTGCTAAAAGGCCTCCTCCTTAATTTATTACAGAAACAAGTGCTTCTTAGATGGTCTTGCAACAGACCTGCAAGTTCTCACTGGAAATCTAGCTCTAATTGTTTCTTCATTCTTCAAACACTTTTTCTCCTGGATATCCACTGTATTTCACTTACTACCAGTATAGGTTAAAAACTTATTGTTCCAAAGGATGTCAAAAAACAGACAAATGCAATTTGTTAAAATGTTGAAAACATGATAATGTTTTTATGATAATAAAATGATCAATAAACCATATTCAAGGCCTAAAAACATATACCACAATCATTTTTAACCTAATAACACAGAATAGCTCTCCTTGCAATTAATTATTTGACTCAAGAATTGTGTTAAGAATTTTGATTCAAGTTTTTATTTCTACAACTTAATATTAGGACTATTACATCTTCCCATTTGAAATTATGAAAACAGACCAGGTAACCTAAGACTATCTGGTTTATAAGTGATAAAACTTAAAGAGTATATGTTTTTAATTAATATCTTACTCACACATCTAAAAAACTATCATAATCCTAAGAATACTTATAAGTTTGTTTTCTTCAACAAACTTCATACTCTTTTGTAAGAGCGTTTTATAGGTCTTCAAAGACAGGTTAGTTTATTTTGCTTTTACAATATTTTTATTTTTCTTCTTTCTTATTTTCAACATAGAAGGACCTTTATCCAGTCATATTAAAAATATAATAAATTATGGATTTCCATGTTAAAGTAGAATTTCACATCACCCAGATCTAAAAATATCTATAGAAGTTTAGTTGGCATTCTTGAGTCTCCAGGCATTTTTATTTTCAACCTGATACTGAACTCCAAATCAATTTCACCTATTGTTGTATTTTTTTATATTTGGGCCAAACAAGTATAGAATATAGAGCTCAAGAATCTTTAATAACTTCAAATGAAAAGTTAGATAAATCATGAAAATCCTATCTGGCTATGTCCCCAGTGAGTCCATGAAAGATACATAGCAATATAGGAACGTTTGAACATTTCTGTATATCATGAACAAACTGACAGCTTCTCAGTAAATTTTAGAAATTTCAATGTCTTCAATCAATGGAATTCATGAAAATATAAGAAGTTTATACTGTGATAATTCAACTTGTCTGTTTCTAATGATTTGTGCAAGTCTATAACTAAATCTTATTTGCCTACTTATATACTTATGTGAATTGCTGAATTAAATAATCCAGAAATGAACATTAAAAAATGAAAGAAAAAAAATGAAAATCAAGAAGAAAGAATGAAAGGAAGTTTAAAAGCTTCAAGAGGATAGTTTCATGATCCCAGGGTAAGCAGGAAATAAGTGGGGGTGGTTATAAGGATTTTTGTAGAAAAGAATTACCAAGGATCATGAATAGGTGAAAATAAGTGTTTTTCTAAACTCCATTGTCACTGTCTCTGGGTAACAGTAGTTTTGCACATCTATGCCTAATTGAATTCATCATATTTTGAGAAAGAAATTATGTGCTAAATAAATGCTTTACATCTGACTGAGAACCTAATGGCTTCCATGGAATTGTCCTGCCACAATTTATTTTTACATTTTCACTCTAGCTTCCCTTTTTCTGCTGCCTCTTAACCTTCCTACCTCAATTTGTAAGAGTGGTCGATGGCTAAATGTCTAGCCCTGAAGAGACAATCCTGAAATGAAATAAAACTCTGGACACACAGGGCCATCAAGTAAATCTAACTCTTAATATCAGAATTGCCTCAGTCTGAATGTAATGAAGGTAGAAACTTGTCTAAAACAATTCAAAACAAAGGAAAAATGAGCCAGCATTAAAGTGGTCAAGAAAGTGAAATGGTTTCAGTTTTCTAATAGGATACTGGGTTACTGAACAAAAAAGTATCCTATAAGACAAAGTTTCTCCATTTTCATCAATGGTAAAATAAACTTCTTTTTTATCCAAGAGAACATGTACTTCAAGTTGATGATCAATTATTTATTCTAACATCTGCTAACATTGGTAGAATTCCCAGAATCTTCCAGCATTACTACAACATTGTGTATGAACATGGGATTACTAGTGAATGGAAACTCACATTTTAGTCAATGAATCGATTTCACTCAGATCTGGGTATAACTTTTTGATTTCGTCTTATTCTTTTTTATTTTCTTTTTACTTATTAGTTGATTATATGATTTCATGACTATGAGAGAAACAGCTATCACTTAAACACTGTTATGGTTTGGATGTGAGGTGTTCCCCCAAAGCTCCCTTGTGAAACAATGCCAGAAAGTTTAGAGGAGAAATGTTTGGGTTCTAAGAGTTTTAACCCAATCAGTAAATTAACCACCTGATGCGATTAATTGAGTGGTAATTAAAGGCATGCAGGGTTGGGCTGGAGGAGGTGTGGCACTGGTGGCATGGTTTTGGGGTATGTGTTTGTATTGGGCAAGTGGTGACCTCTCTCTGCTTCCCTCCATCACCTTAGCCTTGAGGAATGAAGCCGGCTGTCCATGGACTGAGATCTCTGATATTGTGAGCCCCCAAATAAACTTTTCCTCCTTTACAGTTGTTCTGGTCAGATCTTTTAGTCACAACACTCAAAAAGCTGATAAAAACAAACCCCTAAGCACAGGAGTGTTCATATGACACTATTGTAAAGATATGTCTTCTAAGTGTATGATATATGGGAAAGATTTGAAATCCAAACAATTTCCTTTGGGGGGCTTGTAGTTACTCTAAATTAGTACATTATAGTTATATTTGAAATCTTTATTGTTTATAAAGCACATCTACTTTTGCAAAGTTTTGAAAAGAAAAAAATGGAATGGCCATTTTCTTGAATTCAAATTTTATATTAGATTTTACCGTCCAAGGAAAGAAATTATGGATAGGGTAGATTCCATTTTAAAATTTTTATTCAAAGTTAAAACTTTTTGTACATATATACAATACCTTACTCAATTACCCCACCCCCACATCTCTCCCCTGCTTTCCACAATATATTCTGTAATAAACAAGATTCTTTAAATTGGAACACAGAATGGAGTTTCAGACATTTTACCTTTAGGGTCTTTTCCTTCCTCCTTCTTTGGCTTCATCCCTGTTTTGTGCTCACTCCAATCGTCCTAGATTTCTATATTCTCACACTTTAAATCCACATGCAACTGCCTACCATACAATTCTTATTCTTCAGAATCCCACTTTATTTAATCTCGGATGTTGTAAATAATTAATTGAGATCCTGGGAGCTGAGATAATTTGTTTCTGTTCCACCATGTATAGTGGTTTACTCTCCTGAGGGATCTCATCCTCACACATGACTTCTTTGATCTGTGCGCCTCAGATGGAGACATAGGTACCACTTCTTCCTAGATGTGGTTCTGATGATTGTTAGTGATTTTCAGCAGCAGCTGGCACAGCTTAGTACTGCCTCTCATTTGGAACATTGACTTCTCTTATTTATGACACTGATTTTTCCTGGTTTTCTTCTTCTTCTTTTTTTTTTTTTTTTTTTGTTCTTTGACTTTCTTCTCAGTTTCCTTTTTGCTAATTTCTGTTCTGGATTTTGTACTCTAATCTAAATATGGAATATGTTTGGCTTTAATTTGGGTCTGTCTCCTAAATACATAATAAAGTACCTCTAATACATGGATATATCTTCTGTCTTCTCTCTCTATATTACACCTCTATATACATAATATATCTTATCTATATACATGATAATGCATCATTCATTAAACTGCTGTTGAAAATAGAAATATTTAATTGTATTCAAACAGACTTAAGACACATTCTTTTAAAAAATATTTGAAAAACCACTTGTGATCAATTATCTTGTTATAAAGTGAAGACCTATGCTATAATATTAACATTGTTTGCATTGGAAAGACAAGTATTTTTCTTACATACATTTAAATTATTTATTTTATTTACTATATATGTATACAGTAAATGTAAATTATTTATACATACGATTCACATATACTTACATATACCAAAAGAATAACATATTTTGATTCAAAAAGTCAATGAATAAAACAATTCTTAAAATTGGTACATATCATTTACTTCACTAATGTTTACTTTGTTTGTAGATACAAATTGTATTACCTTGATTTTAGATACAGATTGTATTAGATTCAGTGGATAGAATTGTGGCTTTTATGATGGAATGAAAATGGATTAAAATTTTTACCATACGCATCATGTACTAATCATATTTGGTGACTCAAATGACCAAAAATTATCAATTTGGAAATAGTCTTTATTCTCACTAAATGTATTTATCCATTTTACTATATTTTCCATTACTCTTTTATACTACCTTGGATTTTTTTCCAAAGATTGTAATTAGAACCATAAATTAGAATCAAATAATTTGTTGCTTATAATTATGTGTCAGTTTTCTTTTGATACTCTAATACTGCCCAACAACAACAACAAAAAAAAAAAACTATATTCAGTGGCTTAAAAAGTTAGCACTTATTAGCACACAAGCCCACATCTTAGTACTTTAAAGAGGGTTTGATCATTTTGTCTGGGGTCACTCGCAAGGGTGGCAATTAATACCTGTAAGCTGATGAAAACTGGCTGCAAAAAAGACTAGAAATGCCCCAGGGCCTTCAGTTTTCTATGTTACTCCCGTCTCTAATTGTTTAGTGGGGCATATGCTCATAGTTATGGCAGAGATACAAGGGTATAAATAAAATTTGCTAAATACTTTTTAAATCTCTGCTTTTGAAACACTTGCTAATACTTCATTGACAAAAGCAAATCACAGGGCCATCTCTATTCAAAAAGCATGGTCAGAGGGATAGGAGTACAATAAGAGACCCATAGTAAAATCTGTCTGCCACATGTGTATGAATGTATTAGGGATCATAATCTTCTGTGAAACATCACATAGCTTTGCTCCTCAAACATTCTCATGCAAGGAGTCTAGGTATTCAAAAACCCATACAGATGAATTAAGTTTATAATCTGATTGACAACAATGTGGCATGAAAATTTGATGAGTCTAAGTGAAGTATGCTTGTGTCCCAAACAGTTTACTAGCTTTAGACTAGCCACAAATTCATACAGAAATGAAGCCATGGTACAAGGGAAACTTTCTTTCTCAGGACTTATTATTTAATCCCTTGCTCTTCCTTTGCAAAATATAAAAATCAAGCATAGCAATAGGTCAAATTTTAATAAAACACTCTTCCTGGATTCTATGTTTCATGTTTTTGCTTGATCTTACTAAATTCTTCATTTTTAATCAGTTTTCCTCTTGGTTATTTTTTCCCAACGGATCTATCTTCATTCTGTGACTTACTCTGATTCAAAGGACAATTGTAAAAATGACTTAGTAATAAACACTAACTAAACTCCATTTTCTCTTCAATCTTTTAATGTCCTAATAATTAATAATAAGAGGGCATTATTCAGTTCCTTTATAGAACATGATGTTTAACCATAAATATCTTTATATACAAATCAGTTTAAAAGACAGAGAAATAAGAAAAGTATATATTAAATTGACTCCTGGCTAGACACAAATACATACCAGGACTCTATTAAATTTTAACTTCTCAGAAAAAAATTAGACCATCTCTTTATTTTTCCCCATATCTTAATTTTCTTCATTAGCTGGCTTTTTAAAATAATATTTCATCAGGAAAAAAAACTCTCATGAAAAGAATAAGGTTATTTTTGGTGATCAAGAGTACTCTTTGGTATAAAAATCAAACGAAATACGTTATTTGAGGAAGTGATTTAACTGTGTGATCTGCCTATTCAAACTTTGAGGCCTGGTTTCAGAAAGCTGGGCCAGAGAAACTCTACGAAATGCTTGAGGCATGTTCCCTGGCTACGTCTTGCATCACCTTTTCTGACTCTGTAGCCAAGACTCATAGCTTCAAGAGTTGGATGTTGATTGCCAATGTGTTACTAATAAAAAGTTAAGCCCTCAGATTTCTAAACCAGACGTATTTGCAAAAAACATTGAATTTTCTTATTTTTCTTCCTGTATCGGCTATTCATCTCACACTCCTGAAAAGCAATGCATGACTTCATTCATTATGATCTATGTTTCAGTCTGAACAATTCAGGAATATTCATCAAGATTTGCCATTAATCAGTTAAAGATGTTCATAAACAAAGCCAATGAATAATTCATATAAAATTGACTGCATGTGCTCTAATGATGAATAATCATGAACTGATCTGGAATTTGTTAATAACTTATGAATATTTATCTCTAGATGGTACTCCTGTGCAATTCACAATTCCATGAAAACTGTTTCCTTTTACATTTCATCCTGTACTTTTTGCTGAAGATGCCTTTGGGACCATTAAGTATCTTTCCTAGATGTTTTAATACAATCAAAATTGTGGATATGATGTTATTTGCAGACCTTACCAAACACACTAAAACCTCTTACTTATTTCCATCTCAAACTGGCAGATTTTTCTTAGGTAATATTGTCTTTCACCATATGATTTGATATACGACAGAAAGATTGCAACGTGAAGCCCACTTAACTACTCAGATGTGAGAATGTGGGGAAAAAAAAAAACTAAACTGAGAACTGAATGCAGGAAATAACATTTTCCTTAAGCAGCCACTAATCTTATGCCAGGTGCAGAATGTGCTGCTTTTCAATGAATGTCTTAGTGTGCCCTCTGGCCACTTGCAAATTGGAAATTTCACAACTTTAAGCTGAGTATTTGTAAGAGAAGAGGTACTTCAAGCCTAGGACTGTCATCAGCTGGCCCTTCTCAGAATGAGGAGAATTAACCAGCAACATTTTTGGAACTCTTCAAGTCTTCCAAGTGCTTGGCAATCATTTACCAGTTAATCCTCCTTTGAGGGAGGTCAGAACTCTGCTTGAAATTTCACATGAAGTATTTCACACAGATGTGAAATAATCTCCAAAAGGACATAGTGCAGCAAATCTGGGGATAATAAATACAAGAGACAGACCAAGGCAAAACTGGGGAGCAAGAAATTTGTATTTTTGGTTGCCCATCTGGATGCTCTGAGGACTTCTCATAACAAAATCTTAGTAATTGTCTATGTGTGAGGAACTATTGTAATGAACTATTCTAAACACTCTTATACAAAAGCCAGGTTAGTATTTATTACCATCCTATGAAGTGGGTACCACACTGTCTCTATCACACAGATGAGGAAACTGAAGCACACAGTGGTTAAATCGATTGCCCAGTACATAGCCAGTAAGTGGCAGAGCAGGCATTTAAATCAAGGTACAGGGCTCCAGAATGGGTTTGTACCACCTTGGTCTTCCCAGCTGAGCTTACCCACCCAGTCATTATTGTGTTACATATTTCTGTCAAGTCTCTCCAAAAAAACTTGTTTTATATACAGTTACTTGCTGTCTCTTCTCGGGTGGGCACATATACAATTATCCCTATAATGAACCTATATTTGGTCACTAAAGTGTTTTAAAGGAGAAAACCTTAAGAAAACTTTTCTAAATATCATTTGAATAAGTTCCCACTGGGTTCCTTTAACAGGATCGCCTCTGCGGGAAAATGTGGTGAAATGTTGTATCATTGTCTTCTCTAGATCTGAAAAATTATTAGATCCCTCAAAGAAGAAGGAAACTGATGCAGTTAAGGCTGTTCATGATCAGCCTGTGTGCAGAGCAGATGGCATCTTCATCCAGACTTTTTATCCTCTCTGCCAGGATATATTCATAAGTGCTAATGCTTTGGGAGGTGTTTTAGGCAAGTAACTTTGGGAGGTGTTTTAGGCAAGTAAATTCCATTGATGTCACACATTGGGTGACTAAATTCCTCAATTTACAAGGAAAGTTAATGGCTGCTATGAGATCAGTTTCTATTCATAATAACTGGTCCTTTTGAGGGGGAGGAAAGGGAGCTTAGGAACTATTTTTATACTCTTTTTAGTGATCATCTCTAGATTAAGCTTTTAGGTTTATGTATTTATTTTTTAAATACTTTTTCATGGACCCCTTCATATTGTATCAGAAGGACATTAGCATTTATATAACTAACTAGAATTCATAAAATTAAAAGTACAATAAGAATTATACCTTATAGCTTCCCCCCAAAAGGGCTGCATATAGACAACAGTAAACATGATGCAACAAAGAAATTTTGTATGTTTAAAGGCTAAAGTGGCAGAACTAAGTCTTAGAAGTAATTGGTACGGTTATTTATTGATTTTTTGTGATACTGGGATCAAACCAGCACATCCTAGGCAAGTGCTCTACCACTGAGTTACATACACAGCCCATCTTAAAATTTAATTTGGAGACAGGGCCAAGTTTAATTTTCCAGACTGGTCTCAAACTTCTGATCTTCCTGCCTCAAACTTCTGAATAGTGTGCATGCTAGAGCATTTGGCAAAGGCTTTTTGAGGGGTGTACTAGGTATTGAACTCAGGGCACTCAACCACTGAGCCCCATCCCCAGCCCTATTTTGTATATTATTCAGAGACACTCAAACTGAGTTGCTTAGCGCTTTGCTGTTGCTGAGGCTGGCTTTGAAATAATGATCCTCCTGCCTGAGCCTCCTGAGCCACTGGGATTACAGGCATGTGCCACTGCACCAGTGTGGCAAAAGCATTTTTTAGATGGCACAAAATTTAGATATTCATAGCACCTCTTCCATGTGTATGTGTGTGTGTGTGTGTGTGTGTGTGTGTGTTTAACATTTTTTTTCTCTAAGGAAGGACCAGTTGGTATCCTAAATGTCTATAAAATTTCATGAAAATTATTTTATTTCTCTTTTATTTTAGTAAAATAGTCTGATTCAGCAGCATGAAAACTACCTTTCATCCATTAGAATTAATAGCAATTTTAAGTGGACAAATCTTGCTCAGGATTTTTCAAAACTTTTACCTCCTTAATCTTGCTAACAGTTTTTATAAATATTATACATTATTAATATAGATTACTTCTTTATAAATTCATTATTTTTGTGAGATCTTTTTCTCATCTTATACTTCACATTACTTTTTAAAATTGCAATTGTCGTCTTAAATATATTTAAAATAAGTACCTCCCAGGTATTAGTTCATTCATCCTTTTATACCTCTCCTAGGTAGTTGTTTTCTTTATTCTTGTATTTAAAAATAGAGACAGAAAGAGGTTAATTTATAGTCACACAGTCAGCAAGAGGCCAATGTGGGGCTAACAGTAGACCTGAATACAAAGCATGAATTCTCAAGCAATACTCTTATTTTTAAATGTCTAATAATACTAGAAAGCTGATAATAAAATGTCCTTTGTTTGCCATCATCATTTATTACTTCCCTTAAAATCTTCATGTTCATATTTTTCAAAAAAAAAGGTTATCTCCAAATTTCTAACTACATAGTCTATAGTTATTTCTCTATTTTTTGATGTTGGACATAACTTACTGATTTACGTTACAGAAAAAGAGGCTATGGATCACAGAGTTCTCTTTCTCTTTGAGACTCCACATATTCTAAAATTATCCTCTCAAATTTTTTAATACTATACCATTTTTTAAATACTAACATCTTGCTCAAATTTCAGTGTTAGCATTTTGATAGTATTGCAAATATTACTTTCTGTTGAGCCACTGACAGAACTCTCACACTTCAGTTTTGCACTGAGATCACTTTTACAGTAATTCTTATATGTGTTTTTCCTTCCTGGAGTTAACTTAATGTTCAGTTATTTTTTTTTCCTACATATACCTATAATGAGTTCATCACACAAACTCTTTCACGCAACTGTTAAATTATTCTTCATCTGCTCAAATATTTCATACACACACCTGAATTCCATTCTTCCCATTGATACATCCCTCAGGACCTCTCTTTCTGCCCTCATCTGACCACTTTGTTCAGAAAGCACACTGCACATCTGGCTTGAGAACATTACCATTTTTTCATCATCCTGGAAATTTCCTTCCCCTCCCCTTTTTGCTTCATGCCTTTATCTTGATCTCCATTATTCCTTTCTGGTGTTTGCTCCCCAATTTTTGTGGTATACATTTCGTGCAAACAGGAGTTAAACATTTAAAGAAGTGATATCTAAGCATGACTTTATTGTACATTGAATATATAGAATTGCGGGCTGGATTTTTTTTCATCAGCCTTTAGCTTTAGACTTTCTAGGCAAAATAATCCAGATGCATTATTTGCACAAAGAAAACAAAATTTTAGATTTCCCCTTTTCATTGGTATAACACTTTTTACTATTTTTTGTTTGTTTTGGTCAGACGAATCAAATGAAGGACTGAGTGATAATATAGAGAGCATCTTCTATTTTAAATGTGAACGCATTTAATATCATAGGAGCTTTAGCTTAAGGGAATTTCATATTTTTTCCAAGTAATTTTAACTTTAATCAAGAACAACTTAGTTGAATTCCATGGAGACATCTATTTTAGATAATCATGAACTTTCCCCCCCTAGGGACTTAGAATCTGATGTAGTGATTTTATAATATAAATATTATTCTTTAATTACTAGTATATTAGCTTTTTATCATTATAATGGTATACCTGACATAGGTTATTTATGAAGAAAAAGAGGTTTATTTAGTTCAGTTTTGGATCATGAAAATCCAGTAGCATAGTGCTGTC
Organism: Marmota marmota marmota; assembly: GCF_001458135.2. NCBI lineage: Eukaryota > Metazoa > Chordata > Mammalia > Rodentia > Sciuridae > Marmota > Marmota marmota. The sequence continues at coordinate 7,519,276 of NW_025999905.1, read as the reverse complement.
TCTGGCATCCCTGGAGAGGGCCTATGGCCAATGGTAGATGGTGGAGTGTGCGTGGAAGGTCACATGGGAAACAGGAGCAGAGAGAGATCTGTGGTCCAAATTCAGGCTTTCACAACATCTCCCCTGGGAGAATCACCAGTTCTCCAGGAGAACTACCTTTGGAGGGCATCTCCCAATAGTGCCATCCTGAGGACAAAGACTTCAATCCCAATGACCTCTACGGGACACCCAAACTATACCAATGTGATAATAGATAGAACACATCTTTTAAAAATATTTTTAAATTGTTTATATTAGTGCTTTACAGCTATACATGATAGTGGGGTTCATTTTGACAAAATCATAAATGCACATAACAGTTTAGTCTTTCTCAATTCCTAGTCCTCCCTTTCCTTTCCCTCCTCCCTTTCCCTGATCCTCTACAGGTCTTCCTTCTGTTTATTTTTAAATTGGTACATTAGAGTTATATATATATAAATGGAATTCATTGTGATATATTTAGACATACATATAGCATAACTTGATCAATCTCATTACACACATGCTTCCCTTGCACACCACATCTCCTTTCCCCTCTATCACCCACTGGAGGTGAGATAATTCTATGTTCATTATGGTATTTTTTTCAGTTGCCTAGGCATTTATTTAGGATTTTAACATCTGTATTTATCTTTTTGTTTCCATGTATTCTTCTTTATTCATTGTATATGTTTTGCTAGTTTTTATAACTGACTGAATCTCTGCTCTGTGCTTATGTGCCTATATGAAAAAAAAATCAATCTACTAAATCTAGGTGACCAATAGTGGATATAACTTGCCAAATTAATCATTTTCTTTCTGTTTTTGTTTTGTCACTTCCCTCCATGGGGCATTTAAATTCGTACATTCCAAAAAGTGAGGTAGTTTATAACACAAAAGTAGATTAAACAAACAAACAAACAAAAAAGTAAGGTGTTGAGACCTATAAAAAACTACTAAATTAGGTATCAATGGACATATGTCACTGATGGGATAAAATAAATTGGCCAACAGAGAGCTCATCTTTATGCTTAGTAATATCCCAGTTCTTATCGTTTTGTGACGTTTGATTGTTCAGCTGTTTTAATTTAGTTGTTTAACTTCTTTATCCATATATTAATTTTCCATCATCTGAATTAAGTTTCAGATACCATGGTAAACTACAGGAAACTTTGAAAGATTATATAACATAGAATTATCCATTCTTCACGTGCTCAAAAGAACTTATTTGTAAGTTATTACTCCAGAGCTTTATTTGGGATGTAGTTTTTAAATTTTTATAACATATTCTGAAGTTATCACTTTATTCATATTTTCTTCTTAAATCAATCCCCTCAAGGTGTATGTGTGTGTTTAATAAAATCATTAACTAACTATGATTTCAAGTTAATTGGTTGTATTTGAGAATAGTTTCCCTTATAACATTTGTGGTCTCTTTTATATACTTTGGAAGAATTCAACCATGCAAATTCTTCAGAACTGAAGAAATATTATAGGAAGTACAAATTGAGAATGGTAATGGTTTTTATTTTCTCTGAAAGATAAAATACTCAGTCACCTAGAACTATGGCAGAATTTCTTTGAGAATCATTTGTTAAGCTTACATTATGTCTGAAGATAGTTTCTGACTTATTTATTTGCAAACATAAATAGCACTTTTGACATAAAAATAGGCAAATATTATTTAATTAGCATAAATACAAAGAAAATTTTAGCATAAATTTATTATGAGAATTATTAGAGAATTATGGTGCTCCTCAAGGAACAGCGGACATAATTAACACAGATGTATTTGTCAAAGTTAAGTGAGAAAGCCTTGATTTTTGTCATTTATTCTCTTATATATTTGTGAGTTTGAATTTTCAGCCCATGTAAACATAAAAATAAACATAAAATTGGTTAAATAGAAACAACTGCATGTTCATTGTTAGTTCTCAAACTGTCACATTTCCAAATGCCTATTTAAATTTAATTTTAACATTATTGTGAAACTTGCTCTTGAATAATTAAAATTTATTTTTGCTTTATTATAAAAATTATATCAATTGATCTTTTGTCTTGAAATGACAACCCACTATTTAATTTTTAAAAGTGTTTAAGGAATATTCCTTGTAATACAGTTTCTATATTATACATAAATTATAACTGAATTTTAAAGGAATAAAATAAGTGTGATTGAAATTTTTTTCATCTTTGAGAATTTATGTAGCATTTCCCACCCCACAGGAAAATAATTATGAAATAATTATTCAATACATTGAATGATGTAGTTTCAGAATCATGAATTTAATGTAAGATTTTAATAATTTCCTGATTGCTTAGAATATTTTAACTTATTTTGTTCCTTAATCTATACTAGCTAACAGTTAGTTAATTTTATTTGGTAAATAAAAGTAGCCCTAGCTATTACTGCATTGTTTTTAAATTAAAAGAGATGTCTGAGATTTTTCTTTTACTATTTAACAAGATATTGCCATCTGGTTCTAAATCACACTAAATAATATTCAAGTGATGTTTTTTACTAAGACTTTTTTGTAATTAGGACTGGATGGTGATTTCAATTTTAAAAATTGGAAATTTATTGATATCATGATTTTTCTGTCCATTGAACTATGTAAACAATCAAATTCACATATTTCATAATAGATGTTCATGAATTTCTCAAATAATGAAGCACAAAAATCATCATGAAGTAAGCATACAAAAAATTGTTCACTATAGATGTGCAATGTCAGCAAAAATCAGTTTTTATTGTTTTATCCTCCTCACAGTACAATGCAAACCAATCAGTAAATAGAACAAGAGAAAGCAGGAGATGACATCAATATTAAAAATAAAAATGAGTAATAAATATTCAAACATTAATAAGTTTTATAAGACTAACTTTCCAGGTTTCTATATAAATAGATTTGAAAACCAAGATGAAATTGATAATTTCCTAGGGACATACAGATGACCAAAATTAACCCAAATAGCATTTAGCAGCTACAATAGACCAATATAGGAAATATTAATGGACTGCCCCAGAAGAACCAGACTCAAATATGTCATGGAGTAATTCTACCAAACCTTTTAATAGTGAATATTCTCAATGCTTTAAAATTCATCTGAAACCAATGAAAATGAGAGAAGATTTCAAATCCCTTTAAGAAAACAATTATAAACCAATACCTTAGGCCCCTTCTTCTGTCTTTGCCAATTTTCCATCTTCTGCCTTTCTTCCCATAAACCTATGCATGAAGAGAGAATGGCATGGTATTGTGAGAAATCACATGTTGCTACTTGGAAAATTATTTCTGTTTTGCCCAAGTTATTTTTAAGACATGCATTGTCTACCACCAAATTATCCTCAGGGTGTAGATTTGTGTTATATAATTTTTCATTCCTGTTTATCTGTTGGATGATTATTACCAGGTGGAGATACACATGGGTTCAGGTGTGGCATATTATTGCCCCATTGTTGGCACAAGTTGCAGCAGTTATTACTTGGTAACATATATACCTGTTTACATCACAGTGTTACTTTTCCTATTTACTGGGTTTTGTATTAAATATTACTTTGCCTTATAGTTTACTATATTTTATTTTTCATCCTTTTCTTTTTTTCTTATTTTCTTATGTAGCATTTTTCTCTCTTTTTATTTTTAAACTTCCTAGGTCATACTAACTACCTCATTAATTCTGATGGAAATTAAATGATTGAATATATGAAAATCACCTCAGAAATCACCTAAAACCTAACAAAGTGCATGCATTTTCTTTTCAGTAAACAAAACATACTTGGATTTAAAATTTTTGTATGAGACTGTTGTTCTCCAATGTGGATGTGAGTTGGCTTTATTGTGCACAGCCTAGATTCCTTCAACCTTCAACCCTACCTATATCTCCTGGATTTCTGCCTGCTGGCTCACCAGCTACCAAGGTAACCAACTCCACATGACCATGCTGGTCTGCCTACCTAAGGCTGGTGCTGAGGCTGGTGATCATCCCACCACTTCCAGATGACATACTGTTCCTCATGGCGTGCAACTGATGTCCCGAATGGCTGTAAGTGGACCAGATAATGCAACCTGAAATCTAAGGATAGTAACTCCTCATGGGGTAAAATTTAACCAGTGGGAAACTATAAATATATAGAAGATAAACTTCCCTCTCCATTTTCTTTATTAATTTTTCTGAAGTTGAATATTTGAATAACTTCTTTAAAACTGTTCTGTTTGCCTGATATAATATTCGTGTCTGTAGATGAAATAGTAGATATTAATATAATTTACTTGTGTTTTTGGACTATCTGGAATCTTGTCCTAATTGTTCAATTTCCATTGTATAATGAGTTGGCAAAACACTTATGAATTCAGGATTCAGGACCTCAATAGCATGTAGCTCATGAAAGGCAGTTCAGATTTTTGGTTGTTTATCATCCATTGTCAAGCTCTCTAGAAGAGTCCAGTCGCATATTAATAGACATTTCTCAAAGTAAGATCTATTCACGATTACCTGTTAGAATATAGAATCAATTCTATATAACTTATTGGGTCTGACTAGCCAGGGATCCCACTAAGGAAAACTCCAGCTGTCAAAAGCTTTGCATAATGGGGCTCTTTGGCAAAGAAATTTATTTTGCACTGTAGACTTGTATCAGAGCCTTTCTCTACTAGCACTGACTCACAACCAGCAGCCTTCCACAACTTGTGATAAATGAAGCAGAAAAATATTCCCAAGTGTATTAAATGTAGGCTGCCTCTAAATTCCCCATTCCTAAAACCATTATGTTCATTTCTGAGAAGCAGGTATAAAATGTGCCTTTATCTTATCAGGTATATTCCAGAATACCTCAGACCACTAGAACTCTCCAGTTATAAAGTTTGCCAATGCAGTAAGTTCCTCAATATTTTTAAAGTTTTTTTTTTTTCCCCCAAGAGTGTTCTGGTAAATATAACAAGTAGCTTCCCAGGAAAAATTATAAAAGTCTTGATTTTTTGCTTTGTCAATTTTACTTTTGGGTCAATTCTGAATATGTTCTTGGAAAAGATAAGTACATTTGGACCTTACAAACTATTAGAAGCCAGCTCTGACAAATATCATTTATACTCTGATGTGTGTAAATTATCAGAACATCTGAGATCCTTGCTGCATTATGCTTATCAGGATCAATGAAGTGTCATTGATAGCAGATCATGGTGATATTCTTTAGACTATGTTTCATAGATCATCATGTGTAATATGATGTTTGTGTGTATGTATACACTTGCATGCATTGGAGATGCACAGTTCAACCTAAGGCCGCGGCGCATACTGGGCAAGAAATCTACTGTGAAGTCATATCCTAAGCCCTATTTATTTTATGTTTGAGATAAGTTCTCACTAAGTTACCTAGGCTGGCCTGGAACTTTTGATCCTCCTGCCCCAGTCTCCCTGAAACAGGTTCCATCTGAAATAAATGGCATCTTTCTCACCCTAAAAATTAAAAGTCCAAAATCCTTTTAATTTCTAAAATCACTCACCCTTAAAGAAGAAACTCCTGTCCAGGCACCACTGACATGTTCCCTAATGCTGCCTGTTCAGATGCCTATCATTAAATAACATTAAATTCACAGGCTACACCACTTTAATTGATGTCCGTTCTCCAAAATACTTATGGTTTACCTGATAGTCATAAGTCAGGCAAACAAAAGCTCTTTTATTCCAATATTAATTTCTAGTATGTATAATACTTGATTAACACCTCATACTTCACACTAGGATATATAAATAGGTCTAAGGGAAGACTCAGAAAGGATTCAGATGGCCAAATAATTACAGGATACTGAGCCAAGGCACAGGCAGAGAAAGATATGAATGCAAAGTAAAAGAATCACTATAGGTGGTCAGACTAAGAATTTTAATGAGCTAGTTCCACAGAGTTGTCAAAGTAAAGGATCCAATACAAGGCACTTTCAATTTCAGAGTATCATTTTGGAGTGTCAGATTGATGTGTGTCAGCTTAGAGTTTCAGCTCTTGGTGTCAGTTTGAAGTGGGCCATGCATGATCATCATGAGCAAAAAAAGCACACTCTATTAAAGTCCAATGGGACAAGAAAGGAGATGTTTGTTACTGTGGCAATTTTCCTTAACAAAACTAGTGATGGGTGGCCAGGTGATGAAGTCAGATTGTTACCTTGTCTAGTCTCAGGAAGTTCCTCCATTTATGGTTCTTAGGTGAGGGGGCCAATTCTCGTGAGTTTGATAAACTTCCATGACTGGTGTTCCTGATATGATTTGGGATGTCTATGTGTCCAGGTACTCTTTGATTTAATCTGAGAAGTTGTCCTGTATAAGTGTTTATCAATTTATGTTATGGTTTTGTCCTGTGGATGGTGGTTGTTTAATTGTAAAAAACAAAATACAGAATCATTCTACCTTGACAATTGTACTTAAAATGGAGTAGTCTGTGCAAAACCACTGCTTTGTAAAATGGAATAACTCAGTTTTATGCACAGCCTGAACATTGAACATTGTTAGTCCTTTTCTACACATCATGGAGTAACTCAAAGTGGGGCACAGCTAGCTCTCCATATCTACATATGCATATTTTTCTGCTTTTTGTCCCATTTTGCTTTCTCTTCTCTTATTAAAGCTGTTCAGGCCTCTAAATTTCTAAAAATGATGATTTGAAACAACAACATCAAAAAAATTTCCTCTATCGTCTTTCTTTTTTTTTTAATTTTTATTGTTGGTTGTTCAAAACATTACATAGTTCTTGATATATCATATTTCACACTTTGATTCAAGTGGGTGATGAACTCCCATTTTTACCCCGTATACAGATTGCAGAATCACATCAGTTACACATCCATTGATTTACATATTGCCATACTAGTGTCTGTTGTATTCTGCTGCCTTTCCTATCCTCTACTATCCCCCTCCCCTCCCCTCCCCTCCCCTCCCCTCTTCTCTCTCTACCCCCTCTACTGTCATTCATTTCTCCCCCTTGTATTATTTTTCCCTTTCCCCTCACTTCCTCTTGTATGTAATTTTGTATAACCCTGAGGGTCTCCTTCCATTTCCATGCAATTTCCCTTCTCTCTCCCTTTCCCTCCCACCTCTCATCCCTGTTTAATGTTAATCTTCTTCTCATGCTCTTCGTCCCTACTCTGTTCTTAGTTACTCTCCTTATATCAAAGAAGACATTTGGCATTTGTTTTTTAGGGATTGGCTAGCTTCACTTAGCATAATCTGCTCTAATGCCATCCATTTCCCTGCAAATTCTATGATTTTGTCATTTTTTAATGCAGAGTAATACTCCATTGTGTATAAATGCCACATTTTTTTTATCCATTCGTCTATTGAAGGGCATCTAGGTTGGTTCCACAGTCTTGCTATTGTGAATTGTGCTGCTATGAACATCGATGTAGCAGTGTCCCTGTAGCATGCTCTTTTTAGGTCTTTAGGGAATAGACCGAGAAGGGGAATAGCTGGGTCAAATGGTGGCTCCATTCCCAGCTTTCCAAGAAATCTCCATACTGCTTTCCAAATTGGCTGCACCAATTTGCAGTCCCACCAGCAATGTACAAGTGTACCCTTTTCCCCACATCCTCGCCAGCACTTGTTGTTGTTTGACTTCATAATGGCTGCCAATCTTACTGGAGTGAGATGGTATCTTAGGGTGGTTTTGATTTGCATTTCTCTGACTGCTAGAGATGGTGAGCATTTTTTCATGTACTTGTTGATTGATTGTATGTCCTCCTCTGAGAAGTGTCTGTTCAGGTCCTTGGCCCATTTGTTGATTGGGTTGTTTGTTCTCTTATTGTCTAATTTTTTGAGTTCTTTGTATACTCTGGATATTAGGGCTCTATCTGAAGTGTGAGGAGTAAAGATTTGTTCCCAGGATGTAGGCTCCCTATTTACCTCTCTTATTGTTTCTTTTGCTGAGAAAAAACTTTTTAGTTTGAGTAAGTCCCATTTGTTGATTCTAGTTATTAACTCTTGTGCTATGGGTGTCCTATTGAGGAATTTGGAGCCCGACCCCACAGTATGTAGATTATAGCCAACTTTTTCTTCTATCAGACGCTGTGTCTCTGATTTGATATCAAGCTCCTTGATCCATTTTGAGTTAACTTTTGTGCATGGCGAGAGAAAGGGATTCAGTTTCATTTTGTTGCATGTGGATTTCCAGTTTTCCCAGCACCATTTGTTGAAGATGCTATCCTTCCTCCATTGCATGCTTTTAGCCCCCTTTTCAAATATAAGATAGCTGTAGTTTTGTGGATCGCTCTATCGTCTTTCAAAACTGGTTTTGAATAAAACCTATTTTCCCAAGTCTTTATGGAGCACCGGGAGCAGAGATCCTAGCTTCTTGCCCCAGAGATAACACCTTAAGTAGCTAGGATTGTCACAAGGCAAGTCTGGCCTTGGAGCCAAGGCCATTTTGGTTCTCATTGCTTCTTATGATCTTGCCAGAAATATTTCACATATGTTACTCAGAGTAGCAGATATGAGTTTATTAGAAGAGAAAGGAAAAGGGGATACTTTCAGTGGGGAGAGTGTGTCCTCTAAGTGAAAAGGATGGTGTGCCCCTCCTGCCCTCCAGTTTTATTGGGTGTCCCAGGAAAGTTTCCAGAAAGATCCACCCAGGTCTACCTCTTGACTATTGACTAACAACAGATGCATCAGACTTAAAAGTCCCTGCTATACATGACAACTCGAGGTCACTTTGGCCCATGCAGATCAGTTCTAATTGGAACTATTCTTATGGATTTTATGGTTATAGGGAACTATCCTAATTTCCCTTAGTTCTGGTTTGTGTAAGGATCACAAAAGTCATTCCACACCACACACACACACACACACACACACACACACACACAAAACCCCTTCAGGGTAACTTGTGTTCTTCTTACTGGCATTTTGTACCTCAGTATATAACAGGTTGTTATTTGAGGAATGTAACTTAACCTGTTACCTGAATTGTAACGCTGCTTTGTGTATGGAAGGGCATTGGCATCCTAAACAACTTTGCACCAAATGGTTGAACAACTGAGTGGCAAGCATCTATGTTTAGTAAAGATGTTTAATATTGTAATCCATAATTTTATAAACTTCATCATAAATGTCCCACTTTAAACAAATTTTTGAATATTTTGCATCGAGATTTTCTAGGACATAAGCAAGTTTTCCTTCACCTGTTTTTTTTCTTCTTTTTCTTTGGGAGATTAATTGAAAACTGTCTTTTTATGGATGAATGCACATATGAATAAATGTATATCAAGATACACATACATGTAATTTTTAAAAAGTGACTTACTAAAGAAAAAAGTGCAAATAGCCTTCAGGTTTGAATACTGCTTAGGTTACAGGTATGTGCTTGGCAGCATTTATTAGTGTAATTTGCAACAAATATGTAGGCTTAACCCAGAGTATAAGGATGTTCAGTTTCTTTAAAGAAAATCCGTTAAATTTAAGACTTTCAACTTTTCATATGTGTACACATGTAACTATTTCCCATTGAAAAAAATAGATTGAAATAGTGTAGGAAGGTTCCATTGGAATTACTTGTTAAGAAATATGTTAAGGGCTGGGGATGTGGCTCAAGTGGTAGCGTGCTCACCCTGGCATGCGCAGGGCGCTGGGTTTGATCCTCAGTATCACATAAAAATAAAATAAAAGATGTGTGTCCACCAGAAAAAAAAAATTCTCTCTCTCTCTCAAAAAAAAAAAAAGAAATATGTTAAAACACTAGTTTTTAAAAATATGCCTGAAACATTATTAGTAAACAAAATAATTTTCTCATGAGTAGGAAAGAGAATAAAACATAATAGGAAAAGAGTAATGCCATTATTATTATTATTATTATTATTATTATTATTATATAATTATAACTTTGTAATTTTAACTAAATAACCTATTTTCTGCTGATTACACTGAAATAATTTTACAAATTGTTTTCTTCATCTTTGATCTTTTTTATGGCTAATGACTAAAGAACAAAAACAAATATTCCTTTGAATGAATTTTCAGGTTCAATCCTTACTAAACATCTATCTTCTTTTCTCTTTCTCTGTTGCTTGAATTAGAAATGTCTAATCTGCATTGAAATACATGCTTTAATAAATCAGAAACATTTTCCCTTGAGCTCTTCAGTTTGCCTCAAAGAATAAGATATAGTCATAAAAAATGGAGACATAATATTTGGGGAAGAAACATTTTCTAATATAACATTAATTATAAACATTAAGTAGCTTTTTTATTTTTTATTTTTTGGGGGCCTTATGCATGTGTAGATTTTTATTTTAACTATTGCTACTTATTTATATTGAATAAATTGTCCTTTCAAATTACTCTCCATATAAATACACACATATTCATACTCATTAACATAAGTCAATTAAATAAGTCCTGTGAGACTTTTTTCCCTTGAAATTTTATCTCAATATATAATCCAGCTGGAAGTAGATTGCTGTAAATACACACTTATCTTTTTTCAAATCATTTTGCACTGTGTAATTAGCACTGATGAAAAGAAAGGCGAGGGAGGTAAAAGAACAGAAGTATCTAAAGCTCATTTTGCAACCAATAGAGAAATGTACTGAAAAAGAAGTAGGGTGTTTTGATGTAGGACTTCTGGAAGTGAGCAATGGCACTTGCTAACCTTCTCTTTTGGAGGAGAATGCAACTGGACCTCTGCTCAGCTCATTTGGGTTTGGTCCCCTCAGGAGTAGATTTCCTAACCTTTGTAATATAAAAGTGTCTGTGATAATATTCTGCCAGGAACAAAGTTATAAAGGTCCGAATAACTATTTCCATCTTGATATATTCACACATAAACTATTTTTTTGACATTTCATTATAATGACTCTATCTGAATAAATATAAGTCGTTTTATCCATCCAGCTAATAGTTTAGGAACTTCCTTCTCTAAAGTTTCAAACAAGATGTATTTAATAATCTTTGGCCCTTTAGAAAGAGATTAAGCCATTACATGATGCCAGTGTATTTGAAATATCACAATAAACTTACAATTACGAAGCAGTGTAAACATATTATGATCTCACTGTTCAACACAGCCGGTTTTGTTGTTGTTGTTGTTGTTGTTGTTTTTCCTTTTCAAGCCAATCCTTTGAAGGTAGAATACACAATTACCTTGTCTTTTTCTTTAAACATTCGAATGCTACATGAAGATCCTTTTATACAATACTATTACTACTAAAACTATTCTTTGGAAAATCCTTAAAATTTCCCTAATATTTGCCTGTATTTTCACCAACACAAAGAAATGGCAAGAGAAAAAAAATATTATCAAGAATAATCAGAAACAAAAAGCAATCTTGGATACACCTTTATGCAAAAACTGATTCATTTATATTTTAGCTGACTTTAAATGACAAAATTCATTACAGCAGGCAAGGACATCACAAGGTGTTCTGTAGTCTAACAAACCAATAAGAACATAACAAAAGATGAGGTTTCTTTTTCCATTTAGCAAATGCATTACTAACATAAAATCCTGATATATTTGTTTTTATTCAGAGCTTTCCCTTATTTTTGGTTCACCCAAAATGACATCAAAATAAACACCAGCTATGTTTTCTAGTCAAATTTTGATCACTCTTATGTAACTGAGCTTCCACTGGGATATTATACTATCATGTAGGACAAGGTGTGTATTGCTTTCCTCTAAGAGAGTTTTACAGTGTGAATAGAAATTGGTAAGAGTGGTGCTGAGCTTCTGTTGTCAGAATATAGGATATAACATTGACCTGCCTGTTTATCACTAGCTTGCATATTGTCATCATCTGACCGACCCAGTTCATATAGCTTAGAAAGAGGGCTCAACCCAGAGGGTCAGGGAAGGTAAAAATACTTCTGATCTTTGCAAGTAAGCATATCAATGTCCTTGAGAATACATCTGAGAAATTGATGCTACCATGACATCTTGGCTTCACAGCTTCTATAGTTCAGATATTTTGGGGTAGATTTGGTTCTCAATGTCCTCTGGATTGTACTGTTGGACATGAAAGAACAAAAAATATTAAATTTTCTTATTTTAAAATATTATGACCTGAAATAGTTTAATGTAACTCTCTCGCAATTGGTTTTGTTGTATCAAACACAAAATAATATTTTTAAATTCTTTGTAGCATACTTTTATTCCTATAACAAGACATGTAAATGTTTTAAATGATATGGAAATTAAAATATTAAATTCTTCTTCTCAAAGTACATTTAAAAAGAAATGTAAAAACTTGACTTTCATATAGAATTAACATGTGCCAAATATTTTTTAGTTCATTAGTGAAAGAACTAATAGGAGATGAAAAGTAGTGGCCAGTACAACTGGATATTCATAGGTATTTTTAAAAAGATGATGTTGGGATAAGTTTTCTATTTTAGGCATAAAAATATTAAGGTCTTACAGGACAATGAATTCAAATCCTTCAGGCTTATTTTTTCTCTCAGACATAAATATACATGTTACTACATCACATCACAGTTTCTAAAGTAAACTGCAATGTCAAACACAGATATAATCTGTTAGAAAATTTAATACCTTTATCTTTATCTGTGATAACCATGCTCTGATATAACACTGAAAAATTATGTATTTTGTTGTCTTTTATCTCAATTTTGAGAATTTCTCAATTTTCTTTTTTTTCAATTTTCTCTCAATCTTGAATATTTGTCTTAATAGTTCCCACATTTTGATAAATAACCTCCAAGTATACTTGAACACAAAAGTTGAACTGTTTATTTGTATAGTTAAATAAGAGTTATTAATTTACCACTTAAGTCTTCTTGAAGGCTGTGGTTTAAATGCTTATGTTCCCCTAAAAATTCCTATGTTGAGATCCTTACCCCTCAAGGTGATAGTGTTAGGTGGAGGAAGCTGTGGTGACAGAGCCCTTATGAATGTGATCAGTGCCCTCATACAAGATTCCAGAGAGAAACGATCCTCACCCCTTCTACCATATGAAATTAGAATGAGAGACCTACTGTGTATGAGGAAGTATAGGAAGTCATCAGATATTGAATTGACTGGCTCCTTGATCTTGGATTTCTCAGCCTCCAGAAGAGTAAGCAATAATTTTCTGTTGTCTATAAGCCACCCAGTCTATGGTATTTTGTTACAGCAGCTGGAACAACTAAGACATTAAGCATAAAATTCTGAGCAACAACTGGGCCTTTACCAGAGAAATAAAACTCTCTAGATAGTCTCATAAAGAATCTCAGTTTGGATTTTTGCAAGCATATTTTATTTGATCTTATTTACCAAGACCAAGAAAGCCTCTACTATAAATTTGGGGAATTCTAATATTTTTTTTTTCAGTGGTGGGGGTGTGCCAGGAATTGAACTCAGGGGCATTCAACCATGGAGCCACATCCTCAGTCCTATTTTGTATTTTATTTAGAAACAAAGTCTCACTGAGTTGCTTAGTGCCTCTCAGTTGCTGAGGCTGGCTTTCAATTTGCCACCATCCTGCCTCAGCCTCTGAGCATCTGGGATTACAGGCATACACCACCATGCCCAACAAATTCTACTTTTTTAAAGGTGTGTAAAATTGGTTAAATTTTCTAGTCTGTCAGGAAGGGCCTTTCTTCTATACAGGACTAGAAGTGTATAGCAGGTCACTGGGCCAATTTACCTGAGAGGCATCATTAAACATAGACTCCACAGACAAACTTATTCTCAAGTGTGGGCTTGGCATTTACTGATAAAGTCAGACATGTTCTCAGTAGGATTCTCTAGTTTTGATCTAGGATACCTGACTGATTTTTCCAACTATAACTTAGTAAAGGAAAAACAGAATTTTACTTAATTTATGCAAATGATTCTATTTTAATAAAAAATTCAAACTAAATAGAAGTATTTGATTTTCAATCATGAGGAGTAAATGAGACTAGTAAATTGAGAGTTAGACATAGATTAAAAAGTGAACACCTGGCATGGTGGTGTATGCCTATAATTCCAGTGGCTCAGGAGGCTGAGGCAGGAAGATTGAAAATTCAAAGCCAGTCTAAGCAACTTAGTGAGGCCCTAACTAACTCAGAAAGCCCCTGTCTCTAAATAAAATACAAAAAGGGGGGCTGGAGATATGGCTTAGTGGTTGAATGCCCCTGGGTTCAATCCCAGGTACCCACACAATGAAACAAACAAACAAAAAGTAAGCAAACTTATCTGTGTACCAAACAGAAAAAAATAAAAAAGAATAATGTAGCTAAATCAACAATATTGCAAACTAATACCCACAATTAAGTTTCCCTCCTTGGTTCATTGAGTCCAGTAGGATTAATTTTGTTATGAGTCATAGGCCAGTTGTCTGTTTTTAATGAAGTTCTCTATTTCTAGATTAAGAAAAAGACGTACATTTCCTGACTCAGTGTACTGGAGCAGTATGACAGTAGTCTAAATGATGTTAGCTTTGAGCTTCAAAGCCTATAACCCATGAGTCTGTCTGTTCATGGCTAACTTCTTAACCATCAGTAGTTAAAAGTCTTGGCATATTTCTTCCCATGAGACTGGAAGCATAATTTTCTTTGTCAAAGGCAAAAATTTAGAACAAAGCTTTCAATAAAGCATAAGATGAAAGCAAAATATTGTAGGTAATACTGAACTTCTGTGGTTAATGTTACAGAAACCAATGATATCAGTTTATAGAGGAAGAAAGTTGCTTATTGAAGTGCAGTAAATAACCTTTTCATAAACATTTTATCAGTGTTACCTCTGCAAACATATAAGGACAAGAGAAGCATTGACAAGTCTTGGAAGCTTTGAAATCCATTTTGCGAATTGTGGAATCTCTTAAATATTTATATTATTGACAATTCATTTGTATAAATTCATCTTTTGGATTGAAACCTCTTTCCATGCAGCACCTTTTATAGTAGTGCAAAGCTAGTCAAGAAATAGAGTGCATGTGAAATGAATCTAATTATTTCCTCATATTTCTGTTTTGATAAGGTGAAAAAGCCTTTGATTCCCCCAGAAATCCTCTCATAAACTTACACTTTAGTTTTGGTTTCAAAGACATGCAATTTTTTCCCCACTAAACTTAGAGTCTGATTTGGTAGACTACAAAATACAAAGATTAGCACAGAGAACATGGTTACTTGATTAAAATAAGTATATGGATGCCTAAGGAGAATTAATCAGTGTGACAAGATAATGTTTTGTATAAACATGGAGAATGTAACGCATTGTTTAGAACCTCTTCTCCTTTAGATATGAGCAATATTTCTTCATTGTTTAAAACTCAAGGACATAATAAAAGCATAGAGAATTATTCAGTTATTCTGAAGAGGCATGACAGAGGAAAGCCTGGGCATTCCATTTTAATACTTCTTTTTAAGAAAAGTCTGAATACTTCAATTGTCACTTTAAGGGATAATAAATCCAGTTCTGCATTTGTGATGTGTTCCAGTACAAAATTCATAAGTTTAATTAAAATATATAATTTATAAATCCATCGAAGTAAAAAGTTGCAAATTTTTAACAAATTTTATTGTTTCTTTCTAGACTCAGTATTTGCAGAAAAAGAATTATTTCCAAGGTAAATTAAGTTAGCTTCTCTCAACTTTTTAGAGAACTTCTAAAACTTTCTACAAAAACTCAGGCTTTCCCTCTCACTTTTCTTTTTTATATTCTGAAATGACCTGACAAGTTTAAAGTAAATCCACTCTTTTTTCTCTTAAAAATCAAGAACTTATCTCATACACAGAGTTGCTTTATTCCTACTGTAATTTCAAAAATCAATATTAATACGACTTTTAGTCCAAGTCACTTCCCTTACACAAAGAAAACTAGCAGAGGGTGATTGATAACTCTCAATACCAAGCATACTGGCAGACAGCAATGGCACATGAGTACATTAATGATCATCTACTGAAAACCACACCCCTATTATTTGTTCCTCAAATAGCTAAATGGACACCTTAATTAATTTGGCTCAAAGTATAGCTATTCTGTAAAATATTAAAGAAAGAAGTAAAGAAGTATGTGTTTTTATAAGTGCTGTGCTTGGAATGTGTCCCTCAAAAGTTCTTGAGTTGAAACTCAGTCTCCTATGCAGCAGTGCACCGACAGGTGGTACTTCTGAAAACGGATTGTGTTATGATGGCTTTGCTCTCCTGGATAGATTAATCCTTTGATGAATTAATGGATTATCACAGGAGTGGCTTTGTTATAAAACAAGCTTTCTCAAGTTTACTGGCCCTGTCTCCCCACATGATGCCACATCATGTGATGTTGCAGGAAGAAAGCTTTGCCAGATGCAAAGTACCATACTCTTGGACTTTTCAGCCTCAAGCACTGGGATCTGAATAAATACCTGGTAGTCAGTAAGTCCAACAGAAAAAAAAAAAAACTAAAACATTGTGTAAATCCATATATCCATATATATATGTATCTAAACAGATATGCATAAACATATATGTACATTTAACTGGGTGCCATGATGCATGTCTATAACCAACTTGAGAAGCTGAGGCAGAAGAATTGCAAGTTGAAAGTCAGCTTCAGCACCTTAGTGAGGCCCTATCTAACTTAAGGAGACCTTGTCTCAAAATAAAAAATAAAAACGGACTACAGATGTTGCTCAGTGGTTGAATCCCCAGTAAAAAAAAAAAAAAGTATGTGTGTGTGTGTACTTAAAGTGTCAACATTCCATCTTATTTAATATCACCAAGTATCTAGATATTGTTTATTAATTATTTGATTACATAATGCCCAAGTCTTTAAATTAAGTAAGGGTGTTGGAAATTATTTTAAACTTACATATTCAAAACTATGCAGAATATAGTTGCTCTTAATACGTAAAATACTAACATATTTACAGGTTTTAAATTTAAGATGAGCCCACCAAGAAATCTTAAACTCGCTAAAATTCTATTTATATTATGCTTGTTAGTCTCTATAAAAAAATTAAAACAAAGCTCCTTCCATTTAAGATACTCTAGTCAAAATTATTGGTATACTTTGAAGAGAAGAAATTATTTCAAACTCACAAAAAGACGTATAGGTGTATCCCAGTCAAAACCACACCAATACTGATAGAGCTTACAGGCTCATTTCTACAAGTATGTTACATAAACACAGAATGGTGCTTGGGTGTAGCTCAATGGTTGAGGATGTACTTAGTATGTGCAAGTCCCTAGGTTCAATTCCTAGCACCAAAAATAAGTAAATAAATATATTCAGAACAAAAGATTCTCTGCTGCAGGAAAGGCTTCTCTCCTAAGTAGGCAAGGGATGTTTTTCTTTATTGAATTAAACTCACAAGTTGAAAAGTGTATGAACACAATAAATGACTAAATAACTGACAAAACAAACAGAGGTGGATGTAGAGCTGTGGGATTCAGAGGTGGGAGAGAAAGTGCTACTGGCAGCACTTAGGAATAACTCTAAGGGTCAAAGCAGCTTTGTAACCTGAACATTAAAATGTCACTTAAATGGTAAAGCTGATTCTTAATGCCTTTAGGAAGCTGGGCATTTATAAATATAGAAAGAGAAAGATATAAGGAATAAGAGCAAGAGAAGGATATAAAGACAAGAACATTAATCAGATTACAGTTCTGGGTAATGTCCTACGTGGCACTAAAACCTTAACCTTTAGGCTAGTCTTTTCTAACAAACAGAAATCTATAAGGTAATATCTCAGGGTTTGGACCACAATCAAAAAATAAGTAAGAGGGGCTGGGGCTGTGGCTCAGCGGTAGCACACTTGCCTGGCATGTGTGAGGCACTGGGTTTGATCCTCAGCACCGCATATAAAAACAAATACATAAAATAAAGAAGTATCAACAATTTTTTTAAAAGTCTACTTTAAAAACATAAGTAAGAAACAGATACATTCTTCTAGGATCTAGAAGATTAAGTGATACTTATTAGAAAAGGCAAATGATGACATTAGAAAGGAATTAGGTACCTTGAATTCTTTTGTTCTTTGTTTTTAATTTGCAAGTTGGTATTCTATTTCTTTGTACACTGTAATTTCAATTATTAGAGATAATATTTTCTCTACAGATTTTTTTCTCTACATATATTTACATTTGTGAACTTTATATGGGCTCTTAAAATATGCAGCTTAATAGCTTCACATTTTTCACAGTGGGATAATAATCAACCTATTTCATTTTAGATTTCCTAATGCATTGAAATGTCTGAATGATTTTGTATACTTTCCATCCTAATGTATGCCTTCACTCCTTTTATTAAGTTATTACATCTAATATTCATGGTAAAAATTTAAATGCTTAATATTTTAATCTCATATTAAAAGGAAAAATTTAGAGCACAAATGTTTTTGTTAAATTTTTGTGAGTGGTAAAACAGTTGGAAGGTATAGTTTTCTAAATTTATTTTGTGCTATTTTCAGCAGACATCTGTCTCAATGGTGAATGAGCAAATGACTCACTATTAAATGAGGCTTTGAACCATGTTCACTTTTTCAATTGAATGAAAATAACACATATTTCTATTCAGTCAATTTCTTAGTAGTCCTATGTATTCACCTACATTTTCTTTGGAGTGCATCCTCTACCAAGCAGGAGAAGATATATCTAGGTATGTCATATTACTTTCTACATAGATTCTGTGCATTCTATCTAGCTTCTCCTAGGGAAATCCTGAAGTCTACCAGTAACATCATAACTATGGTTTCTTCAGATGAATAAGGAAGTTTTGACTGTTAGAAATAGGATATAGGTATAGGATACAAGCATGGAAGGAAAATGGAAAAGGATAAAAAGAAAAAAGAAAAGAGTCACAAAATAAAAATCTCAGATTGCAAAAAGGCCTCATGGAAAAGCAAAACCCTGAATGTACCATCAACCCTACCTTGATAAACTCATTCTAAATTCATTACAGCTCTCTAAACTTTGTGATTTTAATGGATAATTTCAATATTAGAAAAAGTTCATAGTGAATAAAATAATTCTATAAAAGAAAGCATTTCTTAAAAGTAAAATCATGTATATATTTTCAAATATTGTCCAATGTTTTAAATTTCCCCAGTTATTGTTAAATTATATTTATAAAAGCTCATTTCCCAATGCTTTAAAAATTGGGGGCTGGTAAATCACTGCAATTTTTTTTAGTTGTTGATGGACCTTTATTTATTTATTAATTTATATGTGGTGGTGAGAATCAAACCCAGTGCCTCACACATGGAGGCAAGTGCTTTACCACTGAGCCACAACCCCAGCCCTCACTGCAATTTTTATAATCTTTTTCTTCCCTAGATTATTCACATATTTCTTGAGTGGTAAAAAGTACAGTAGAAGAGTGCTTTCAATTAAAATGCATAATAATTTTTTACATACTTTTAAGAATTTTTCTGCCCAAAACTTATTTTATAAAATAAATCTAAAACAATGTTCAACTTCTTTTATAAATATGTATACAGTATAAATATGTTATCCAAAATAAAAATTTTAAATATTGTTAGCCCTCTATGTGCAAGTTAGCATGAAAAGCTTTTAAGAAAATTCAAAAAAAAAATAAATTTCTATGTTAAAAATAAATGAAATATCATCAATATAGTGTTAATACATGCAAATTTGCATGTTAGGAAATTGAGAGAAATTGCTAGACCAGCTTCTAGGGTTCATGTTTATCAAATGAGCATATTAGACTTTAGGAATGGTGAATACTATCAATAATATCTAGCACTTTTTTAGGCTTCTCTATATTTCAGGGAGTTTTCGAATGCATTACATTATCTAATTTCTTTAACTTTATGAAGGAAAGAAAGCAGAGAAGAAACAGATCTGCAGCTGCCAAAAGATTTATATGGGATAAAAAATGGAGTAACTCTTGCATTGAGCACACTTTTCAGACTTCTGACTATGAGTTCATCTTTTCTCAGGATAACTTTAGCTCTTTTTTTAGAAATAAATTGTTTATACTGAAAATGGAGCTGTTGCCTGGGTGACGGGGGCTAATTCTCTTCGTCATTATCACTGATATTTTTGTTCCCCAAGGACATGCTGGTGTGGTGTATGGTATTTAGATGGAAGGGAGTCCATATTTCATACGATTTTTTTCCCATACCCTAATATTGAAAAATTGGGGAAGAGTTAGTTTCTCTGGTTACAATTTTCTATAAAATGAAGAATAGTTAAGTTAAACATTTGTTGAAGTCCATTTCAGCCAGATTATTGTTTTACTAGCAGATTATACTATGACAAAACTGAAGTTGGCAGCTAGGAGATCCATGTTATTTGTAAACAAGGAATTTCTAATTGTAGTTCCTTGCAGCTAACTATTTTTATTATTGTATGTTTCACCATGCAGACATATATCTATTGTGTATTGTAATTGAAAGGCTAAAAATAAATGAAATATCATCAATATAATGTTAATACATCCAAATTTGCATGTTAGGAAATTGAGAGAAATTGCTAGACCAGCTTCTAGGGTTCATGTTTATCAAATGAGCATATTAGACTTTAGGAATGGTGAATACCATCAATAATATCTAGCACTTTTTTAGGCTTCTCTATATTTCAGGGAGTTTTCGAATGCATTACATTATCTTATTTCTTTAACTTTATGAAGGAAAGAAAGCAGAGAAGAAACAGATCTGCAGCTGCCAAATGTTTAATGTTTATTCACGTTAGATTGGGGACCTCATGGGGAGTAGGAGCATCAGGGTAAAAATAGCACTTAAATATACTGAAGAATGGCTTGAAATACAGGTGAGATTTGTCTGAAAAGCAATGTTGACCTTTCTAAAATACTGTCTGCCAAGCAATAAACAGAGTAAGTAATTTATTTACTAATATCTAATACACTGAAAGTATTTTTTAATCATTTTTATGACAATTTTGAGAATGCAAACCCCGCAAACCCTGTGAAGCTTATACAGTCAGACTTTTGTTAGTCCTTAAGCAAGAGTGTTTCTTTTCAAAATACTCTGAGCCTGACATACTGTTACTCTAACATGTCAAATTGAGTTACATCATGTAATAAACATACTTAGAAAGGTATACCATTTTAGAGAACTCTTTGAAGCTTAGAAAAATGCATTTTGTATAAAAGGTGTAGATGTGCATATCATAAATTTCTCTACCTGCATTTTTTTCACCAAAGAGGAAGCAAGGTGTTATAATTATGTAAGCAAATAACATATCAGTTGAGACATTATGTTAGTCTATCTTTATCAGAGTTTTAAAAACACTACTTACTGAGAAATTGTTTATATAAAATATTTTTTTGGGGAAAAGACAAGATTTGGGTAGGGAACATTTGGAAAACTGAGTGTTTAGGAGAATGTATCAACAGCTTCATTCACAACAGATATATGGTGCCAACAAGGATTAGTTTTCATTCCTCCTGACAGCAAGTTAATCCTATCTTCTCAGTAAAGAGTACTTCCATATGATACCCATGAAGAAATGCACAAGCTATTCTGAAGATTTAGATGTGATTTTATTTTTTGTGCAAATTCTTAATTTGTCTCACTACAAAATTTTGTCTTTGATGAAATTTATTTTTCAAGTGATGCTAGTATATAGAAAAGATTATAAATTTACTCTTTCACTTTCAAGTTCCTCATGTACAGGTATATTTTTGTGAATAGGCTATAGCCATATTTTAGATTTTTAGAAACTCTTAGCAAAACTTATACTTAAGAGCAGAAGTATAGAGAGTTTAATAACCAGTTCTAGAAATGTAAAGATGATAGTCTTGAAATAATTGTGTACTCTGAAGCTACAGTGTAGAATAAAGGAATTAAGTCATCTTGTTAACTTAAGAATTGCAGCAATCAAGGGTCCTTCTCACCACTTGATTCTTTACTCTCCCAGAGTGTGGGCACCAGTCATCCTTTAGCCTGGTAGCTCTCAGATGCCTTCAAACATATGGTTTTCTTTCTCTTTTCTTTCAGTTTTTTTTTTTTTAAATAGTTCTGTTTCATTTTGTTCTGAGCTGGGAATTGAACCTCTGGATTTGTGCAGGCTGTGCTCTACCACTGAGCTCTACCCTAACCCCTGCTAATTGTTCTTTTTTTTTTAAATTGATTTTTAAATTTTGTATTTGTTCTTTCTCTATATACATGACAGTAGAGTATATTTTGACATATTACACCTACATAGAATAAGTATAACTTGTACAATTAGGATCCCATTATTGTGGTTGTATACGATGTGGAGTTACATTGCTCGTGTATTCTTATAATAAGAATAGGAAAGTTATGTCTGATTCATTCTACTATCTTTTCTATTCCCATCACCCTGCCCTTTCCTTCATTCCCCTTTTTCTAGTCCAATGAACTTCTGATCTTCCCCTCCTTTGTTATAGGTTAGCATTCACATATCAGAGAGAACATTCTGCCTTTGTTTTTTTTTTTGTTGTTGTTGTTGTTTTGTTTTGTTTGTTTGTTTTTGAACTGGCTTATTTCAAATTGCATGATATTCTCCAGTTCCATCCATTTATCGGCAAATGCCATAATTTCATTCTTCTTTATGGCTAATTGTTCTTGATGAGACAATTGGTCTAACATGTTAGTCTCCCATTGAGGAAAATACAGATTCTTTCCCTTTCTCTTTTAATTTAAAAATAAAACAATAATTATAAGTGACTTAAAAACTTCAAATATATCAATAAACATGCACAGTCAAGAATTCTGGTATCATAATGGGTGAAACTCAGTAATTGATTTCATGGGAATCGAATGCACTTCTAATACACACAGGGAAAAAGCCTACTATGTCCTTATTATTTTGAGTTGCACTTCTGCTTGTGCAATGACCAGACCAAAGTTGAAGAGTGCAGTTTATAAACTTGTCCATACCTCCCCCCACACCCACAATGCCATGGATGATGTCCTAATTGCCAGAGTTTTATAATAGAACCCTCACAACAGCCTGGGCAGAAAATTACAGCCCACAAGGCAATAGGCAGAGACAGATCTTCAGTGGCCACTGGGCCCTGGGGGGACCATTTGCTAGCTATAGAAGTATCTTTCATACTGTTCTGTGGCAGGCATATGGTATTCTGATGTGTCATGAGAATTATGGCCACAAGACTCACGTCTATTTGGGTTTCCCTTGAAAATTTTATGGGTGCTGCCTTGTTTTTAATTATAAAAATTGGATGTGACTTTGAGGGAAAAGGAGCTAGCCAGGAGTCCTGCTGCCTGAGTTGAAAAGAGCAATGAAAAATCAATGAGAAGATTAGATTCATTACAGAAGCTCTAGAGCCACCTGAGCAGAGGTCAGACCTCTGACATTGCAAAGTCTGTGTCTGATAGCAATTGATAAAGATGCAAACAAGTGTGCTTTTTTTTTAAAAACTGGGGGATACAGTAGATATTCTCAAGCAAGAACAGAAAATCCAGTTACTTAAAGTTTTCCTTCATGCAATAGTGATGACTAATCTTGACACAGACACTCAAAGGAGGCATCAAAATCTGTCCAATGCCACGTGACTGAAGCTGAAATATCAGACATTATAGAAGCTATAGAACAATGTCAGAGGGAATGGTTAATGTTTTTGATGAAGATGCTCAGCTTCAAGAAGCTGCTTTTGCAAGAAACTGCTGGAAGGAAAGAAATGTTGGAGCTGAAGAAATTGGGGAGTAGGCTACAAATCATCAATACACAAGTGGACAGGAGGTCAATTATAAGGAGAGCCAGTCAAAATATCTGACTGAAGTCATGCTGAAAATGATTAATGAATCTGCTGTCTTTAGGGAAAAATGACACCGATAATGACAAATGACAAAGAGTGTCGGAAAATGGAAGCCAAGGTTATCAATCAGATATCAGAAACTCATTGATGCTGTTAATTTAAATGTTTCCATTTAAAAACTTGAAATAATAAAACATAATATTCTTAAAAATTCTAACGTGGGCATCTTGAGAAAATGCAGGTTATCAGTGGGATCCAAAAGCTTCTGACTGAAACTGCAGACACTGCCTGAAGTAATAAAGACTATGAATGTGACTTTGCAGAAAATCAATGGAAGAGGGAATTTATAGTTCAGAAAAGGAGGAGAAACTTCTCAATACTTAGGAAAACATCAGCCTTACACATCAAAGCATAGATTCCCAAAGGAAGGTGTCCAAAGGACTAGAGAAACAATTGGAGAAAAAAAAAATGGCTGAATTTGAGTTTGAAAGGCAGCTTTTTTCAAATGTCCCCATTTGCACCTGCCATTCTACATGTGATCCAGTGCAGTGACTGGAGAAGGCCAAGAGAGCAAAAAAGTGAATCATGAGGGCTGAGGGATACAGGGCAATGTGGAAGCTTGACTGAGGTTTACAGCAGCCAAGTCCTGAATATCTATGTGCCCAGCAGAACATCTGATGCCTTTTGAACAATTGATGCCTTTTTGTTATAACTGATTATTTAATTGAGGCAGTATGTACTTTATCCAAGTTTTATATAATTATAAATACTAAGTTGTAGATTCCAGAATACAGATAGCTTTAATATACCTCCTAAGAATATATAATTTAATTCTATTGTCCTCTCTAGGATTAGATTCTGTAAGTACTTTATTCTAATTTACTTAGTTTTTCCACTATTACCTACATTATAACTGAAGTTGTACCTGATCAGGGGAACGATTGAAACAGTAAAGACCATTTTCATTTGATAGGAAATGTGAAAACAAAAAGTAGTGTCAACCTCAATAAATTTTGAAACACTGAAAAATAAACCTAAACCAAACACAACCACGTCTCAACCAGATTTATTTGTATTTTTTTTAGTTTTATCCTCATTTCAAATATTTATTTGGGGGTATTGACATTTGGAAACCATTGAACTCTTATTTTGTTTATTCTTTGTAACCATTTTGATGCTGTTTATAATAAGGTTTACTGTGTAAACATTTCTTAATTTTATGTAGTCAAAAGATGATTCCTGGGTTCTGGGTTTCATTTTTGACTTGGAAACACTCTTTTCAATCTAAATTTTTTTTAAAAAAATTTCTGTTTCTCTCTGATCATATATTTTTTTAACATTAAATGTTTAATCCTACTCTGCTTTGCAGGAAGAAGAAATTAGAAATACCAAATCATTTCCCCCCAGTTCCTTATGCAGTTTTCCCAAAAGAGTTCATGAGACAATTCAAGGTTTTCAATTTAGTTTAAGTGTAATTTTTCAGGTATTAAATTCACAAATGTTCTTAGGTCTATGACCAGGGCTTATTAATAATGATCATACAGATTTCAAAATCTCATAAAGGTAATGAGTTTCTCATTTAAAAAAAAATTGTTCTCTTTACAAATTTCTCTTGATAGTCCAATTTTTTATGGATGTAATAAAACTTTGTCAAGTTCTCCTTCCATCCCAAAAATATAAAATGTATGTATTTATTTAGGACACTTTTTAAGGTCTTTTCTAGAACAAGTGGATTTCATGTTGACTTTTGCTTTCATTCATGTAATAAAGTTTTCTTCATCTATGTGATATAATTTTGTAATGGGGTTCAATAGTTCTTTAATGTGTTACTAATTATGAGTATTTAGTATTTTAAGATATTAATCCTTTTTCCTGCATTCCATATTTCCCTTTCTTTTTCTTCCTTTCTTTATGCACTGAATATATAGCCCTAGAAAAGGGATATTACCAGAGATAAAACCTTAAACGTACAAAATATCCTTGTCTTTTATTTGAAAACTCTTAAACATCACAATAGAGAAATGATTTGGAAAGTAAATAATATACCTTGGCAAGAAAAAAAATTATAATAGGAGGCATCCCTCTAACTGCCACCTGCACAAACAGAGAAGTGAACATATGTGTCCTGCTTAGCCTCCTCTTGAATCTCAGGATGTAGTAAGAGAGGTAGGACTGGATTTCCTAGTCTTCATGTTTCTTGCAACCTTATTTGAAGCACTAGAATTTTCTGCTCCAACAGAGTGAGATACCACATGAAATTTGATGACCAAGACAATCTCCATCTCAGGAGATAAGCAGAAGTGCAAAATCCACCATCCTGGATGAAGCTTTCCTAAAATGTGGCCATCCCCTAATAGGCACACACACCAATGGTCTCCAGAAACCTCCTTTGTCCTCGAACCCAAAGGTGATACCTACAGTTTATTATAACTGTGGCATTCTTGTCTTTCCTTTCTCCAACCTCCTGTCATTTTGTAAATTCATTTCAAATCACAGATGCCACTGTGTCCCTCAATTTTGCCATTTCACAGAAGCAATAAGCTGATACATCAATTACTGCTGTTTTTACCGAATTCCATAGTCTGCTCAGCATCTACAGAAATACAGTTTCCCTCAGACTGTCCCCTTGATTTATTACATATTTCACCAAATTTGGGATGTAGTTTCATAGTGTAAGGTTTAGGATTCTTGTTCTTCCAGAGTCCAGGGATTTTTTTTTTCTTTGTGACTTTATAAAGTCTTAATGTTAATACATGTAACATAAAAACAAGTATATAATACATGGTCATTTATTATAAAGTGATCTCTTTCATAGTACTATGGCCAACAGAAAAAAAAATATATCTGTAACTTTTGAATTCATTTCTGAATATGTTGCTAAAGTCTAATTTGAAGTACATTTTTATATGTAAATCCAATTATTTAATGAAAGATCTATCCTTTCTAAAAGGAATTATTGTCATTTTACCTTTGATGAAATCAGTTGAGAATGAATATATATATATATATATATATATATATATATAGAGAGAGAGAGAGAGAGAGAGAGAGAGAGACTAGTCTATTTCTTGATTTGCTATTCTAGTCCATTGCTATATATTCTTTCTCAAAGACCATATAGCCTGCATGTTGAGTGTAATAATATGACAGTAAAATTTCTCCAACTTAGGTTTTATTCTTAAATTTATTCTAATTCATTCCCCTTTCCATATACTTATTTTAATAATAAATTATTAATTTATACACAAAGTCATGTTAAAAATCTGTTTGGAATTTTATTGAATCTACAGAATAGTATGAATAACCACAGGCTGTAGGGGCCTACATTTGAGAATAAAACCTTCTTCCTGGAGAAGAATAACCCCTTCTTCCTGGAGGCAGATATTATTGTCTTGTTTGAATAATTAAGTGGGTATCAAGGAACTGCAGTCTGCTAGTCAAGAAGTATAATCACATGAGATATTATTCAGCCTTAAAAAGGAAGAAAATTCTGTCATACATACAACATATATTGACCTGGAGGATATTATGCTAAGAGAAATAAGCTCATTACAGAAGACAAATACTATGATTCTACTTACATGAGGCACTGAAATAATCAAACTCATAGAAGATGAATAAGTTCTAGAGATCTGATGAACAACATTGTACCTACAGTTAACATGACTATTGTGTACTAGATGCCATGTGAGGTGTTCTTATAAAATAAAACAAAACATTAAGGCACAGAGAAACTTTTGGTGTTGATAGATAGGCCTTTGGTTGTGTGTTGGTTTCAAGGCTGTAGCATAAGTTCAAACTAATCCAAATCATATACATTAATTATATACAGTTGAGAAAGAGTGAGAGAGAGAGAGAGAGAAAGAGAGAGAGAGAGCAGAGACAGAGAGAAATATAGAAAATAGAGGCATAAGCAAGAGCTTGCCTAGTTCTCTAAAAAGAGAGATTCATTTGACCAGGAACCATATCCCAAGGAGCAAAGGGGAAAGATAAGCTTACATATAGGGCATTCAAATCATACCTATTTATTCTTTATCTTATGTTCAGTGTCTTTTCTAAAATTATGGGACTTGCTATGTTTAAATTTAGTGGGATCTCCAGTATTAATTGAATGTCATGAAAGGTTGCCAATCAGTGCATTTTTGCAGATGGTAAAGTTAATTAGGGACATATGTTGCAGAAGTGCAAAAGCTAATTTACTTTTTTTTTATCTTTTCATTGGATTCATTCTTTTGGTAACTTTTGGATTTCAATTAGGTCCATTTTATTTTTTTATTTCTCCCCTTATATCCAGGCTTCTCCTTTTCTTCTTCTCCCCATTCCTTCTTTCCCCTTCCCCTCCTTCTTTTTTTTTCTTTCTTCCTTTTTTTTTCTTGTTGTTGGTTTTTGTTTTTGTTTTTGTTTTTGTCACTGTACATACATTAGTGTGGGGAGGCGGGTGCACATGGGTTGCTTGTGTGTATGTGTTGGGGAGGGGATTCCTCTCTAAACTACTCATATTCACAATTTATTCCTCCAGAAACTCTCAAGTCAGTATCATTAGGGTTCGTAGCCTCCCTCACAGCAATGGTTGCTTTATAGCTCACAAGGACCCCAGGTTTAAGTCAGGTTTGGGTTTTATGCAGATACATTGAAGTCACCCTATGGCCTCACCTTTTTGGAGTGAAGGCTTCCTTTTCTTCCCCACTTGCCTCGCTGTACAAATTCCTTCAGTATATTTAGTATTCTATCACGTAAAGTCTGAATTTTCAATCTTTGTTTTTGCCTGGTCATCCAGGATGCAATGCGTTTCTGGGTGGTTACAGAGAAACACTCAGGAGCCCCAGCAGCCTCCTAGGTACCCACTTTCTCCTGAAGGAAGTGCCAGTAGATCTCCCTGAGGGTCACACACAGTTTGTCTTACTGAAGGACAAGCCATTTTGTCTTACTGAAGGACAAGCCATCAAGCCATGGGATTACAGGATTGTTCTTTGGCATGCTGGTAAACATCAGTACTTAGCAAAGCCCAGACACACTGACTAAGGCCTCTGCATTGGGAGAGTAGTTGAGTTCCTTCCTTGATGTCCTGAGAGGAGCTAGTACCAAATTCTTTTTTTTTCTCTTCAGTTCCTGGGCCACAGGCTACCATGGGCATGTACCTCAGTCCCTTTGGAGGTCGGGGAAGAACATATGATAGATCAAGAGAGCAGCAGCACTGCAGAAGTTGAGCAAAGCCACTAGTCTTGCCTGAAATTAATGACCAGTTGGGCAAGCACTTACACTGAATTCTTCCTGGGATAATCTTATTTATACAGACCTCTAAAAGATCCATCTCCAGCCCTTTTACCTCTAATTTGCTATCACATCCTGTTGAACCATTCTGTTTATTATGCCAATTGTTTAACTGTCATCTTTTCACCCTGTTGGTGCACAATGACCAAAAAAGTCCATATGGCTGCCCCAAGTAGCCAATGACAGTCACCAGAATAGATGCAGTGACCAGAAAGCATAGATTGGGTTAAGAAGCTACGTTGTCACTGTTTTAGGTGGAGCTCAAAAACAACCGGCCAAACAGGCTGAATCTGGCTGTCAGTGATCCTGCAGCAGAAAAGAAGTCAGTAACAATTTTGGTTTAAGATATGTGAGTGTTTTAGGGTGAAACAGTATGGCAATACCTGAAGGAGGTAGCAAAGTCGACACAAGCAAAACAAGTCCACCAGCCATTGGTGGTTCTGTTCCAGGTAGCCTTCACTGTACCACAGAATGAGTGAGTTACCAAGAGCAGTCAGCTAGAGCTTCTCAAGTGACCTCCATTATGGCTGGGACACTGTCTTCATTATGCCAACTGTTTTAATTTTCTTATTTTTACTCCTTTGGTGAGGGAGCCCTTTTACCTTAGGATTAAGGGAATAGCCACTCATGACCCTTGACACTGGACAGGTGAGGTGGACAGCAGTTTATTAATCATATGTTTTCAGAGTCTCTGAGAGGAGGGCACCTAGGGCCATACAGGGTTTACATTTGAGAACAGAGTGAATAAACAGGAGCTGTGAAGAGAGACATTGTAGTAGGGAGAAGGTACGATGATCCTTTTTTTTCCCATGGAGCATGTGATTGACTTCTTTAAATAATGCCAAGGGTTGATTGGGAACTTAAACACACTAATGGTCAATAAACAGGGACCATACCTGATCTCATTGGCGAGGGCATTATAAAAAGGAGAGAGTGAGAGGGAAACTTGTAGTTATACTTGCTTTCATTGGATATCATGGCAGCACATGGTATTGGGCTTATTTTTAGCTCTTGTGCCCGTATGGACAATGCCAGTTTTTGTCTAATGCATTCTAAAGCTCTGCTAGTAGGTTTTCTAACATTAGGTCTATTACTTCCTCTAGAAGCATGGTGATGTTATCAGAACATTTTAAAATCATATATTAGATGCAAGACTTTTATTTAGCACAGATAAAGAAGTTTTCAACTCAACAAGAAAAAGACAATCAAACTTAAAAATGAACAACAGCTTGGATAGAAATTACTCCCCAAAATAGGCAATAAGCACATGAAAGGTGCTCATCTGGTCAACATTTAGTCAAATACAAATCAGAACTACAATGAAATATCAATCCACATATTTTAGGATGGCTATAATTACAAAGAGAAAATAACAAATATTGGAAAGTATTTGGAAAAGTTGGGACCCTGACGAAGATGTTAAATGGCACAGTCATTTTGGAAATCAATTTGACAGTTATTTGAAAGGCTAAGCATAGTTATCATATAAACAAACAATTCCACTCCTGCATATATACCTGAGAATTGAAAAATGTGTCCAAAACAGGACTTGTTTATGATAGCATTATTACTCATACTAAACAAAAAGGAAAACAGACATCCAAATATCTTTCAACTGATGAGTGGATAAATAAAATGTAGTATATACATGTATTGGACAACTTGGTCATAAAGAGAAATGGTATACTGATACATTCTACAGCATAGATGAACCTTGAAAGCATTACATAAGCCAGTCTCTCTCTCTCTCTCTCTCTCTCTCTCTCTCTCTCTCTCTCTCTCTCT